>NW_023276807.1:90827193-91168251 GCF_003668045.3 Cricetulus griseus | reverse complement strand
ACATTGAAATTTCAACCAAATAAATCTTCTCTTCATTCAGTTTGCTTTGACCATGATGTTTATAACACTAATAGAGAGAAAAGTAGAAAATGCAGTGACCACAAAAGTGAAACATTTAAGAAATAATTATTTTTGATATATGTATCAATATAGGGGATTATTTTCACTTAAACAAGTGAATTATACGCAGACTACTGCTGTTCTGCACAGTTATCCACTGATCTTTGTTTATTTCCTGAGATTTTAGCCTTTATAAGTTTCAGGTTCAAAGGATCATAAACTTACAGTTTTATCACAACATGATTTGCATAATCTGACAGGAAGACTCTTTGACAACCACTCTTACACAAGATACACTGGGCCATCCCCTTCTTCCCTTCTAAGTATTTCCCTTACTATTCCATATCATTATAGTATCCATGGCCATCATTTATCTGTCAGGTCTCTTATATTACAGTAAAGTTCTTGTTGAAAGCTCAGTTGTCAGCCAACTAGATTTTCAGGAAAAAGGATGTTTAAGCTTTTTCAAGCCTGATTTTTTACTGTAAAATTAACATTTAAGTCACGATGCCCTAATGTAAAGTCATTTTTATTTTCCTGGTGAAGTTGGAATGCATTCATTATGGCTTGAACACATTGACACCGGTGGGTCTACAGAAGACAGTCACACCATGAATGCTATTTGTTAACATTCACCTGATATTTATAATATTTGAAATAGTTAGCTATACAGGGATTTAGAAAACACCACTTCCAGGCATTCAGCTCTTTGTTTTCTTTCTGCAAAGCTGCTAAGGAGGGTCTGGAAGGTATACTTGGACTCAGCATCTTTCTAATACATAACACGCAGTATTCTTGGACTATCCTAGTTTTCTTCTTTGGTGCTGTGACAAAACTCTTACTGAAAGAAAGCTAGTAAGGAAAGAGTTTATTTCTGCTTAAACATCTAGGTCATGTCCCATCAATGAGGGAAGTCAGAAGCCTGAGTGGGGTTTTTATTGGTTTAGTCTCTAGCACCTTTTCATCTCACTTTTCTTTATGGCCCAGGAGTTCCTACCTAGAGATGATACTTCACACATGGTCTGTGAAGTCCTACGTCATTAGCAAACAAGGAAATGCCTGCCCACATCCCAAAGGACAATTAGATAGAAGCAGTTTCCTCCTTGAATTATCCTCAGATAATTTCAGTCTGTGTCAAGTTGACAGCCAATGTTAACTAAGAGACATACCTACAGAAGAGCTTGTGGACCATCACTTTGTATCATTAGCTGCTGACACATGAGCAATCTGCATTAATTTCAAAATGAGCAATGTAAATAGGGAAAATCAACTGTGTAATGAAAAGGAACCAGAGCCTGAGATCATCTGTGCACTTCAGTTGGGGGGGGGACAACTTGTGCTCTGGGGTGTGGGGAAACCACACAAAGATTTTGAAAGCCAGAGCAAAAATGCAATTTGAAGAAAATGACATAACTAGAAATGAATAAATATTACAGGATTGCTCTCAGCTTTAAGAAGACAGACATGCATACAGAGGCTGAAGGCAGGAGTTTGAGGGTGTCAGAAGTATGAGCATGAACTATGTTTCTGATCATATGTCATAAGTCTCAATACTTTTTGTCTGAGAAGTCTTAAGTTGATAATATGAAGTGTTCTAAAAATTAAGAATATTCAGGAGAGTGTTGAGTTTAGAGAACTGTACTTACACATTGTCATTATGATTAGTACTAGAAGAGATACAGCTATTTTTACTATTCTAAATAGAGAAGTGAACAAGTGCTGTGACATGCTAGGAGATTACACATATTTATTACCTGCTCTCCATTCTCTAGCACTCAAGGTCAGACCACAGTGGAATATCTCATCACCCTACTGTACTGACTTTACATCCTGCCTACATGAATTAAAACACATATGATGCATTGAAGAAATGAGATGAATATTATTTTTCATTTTTTATTAAATTATCAAGTGTGATGTTTGTGGCATTATTCTATGTATTTTAACAGATACTTACGTAAATAACTATTATATTTTTGAAGATTTTATATACTATTATGACAAGAAATACTTGACAAGAAGTACGTAATTAAGAGGGGAAAGTGTATTACTCAATGGATAAATGATGAAGTTCACTAAATTTGTTGTTACAAAAACTGAATTCAGGTGGAGGAATTCACATAATATACAATATTGCTATAACATATAAATACCTGAAGTTATTAATTTATTTTTGTTTTAACTTGAATGATCTTGTGTTGGAGCATATCTTGGTCAGTTTAGTTATGCCTATACACATTTCCCAGTTTAGACATGGTGGACAGAGGCTATGAAGCCAACTATTGTAGGAAAATAACATGGCAGAAGGCATCATATGGCAAGACAGTGTGAGCACCTGCAGTCATAACTGTTCACATTTCTGTGACCAAATATCTGAGAAGAAGCAATTTAAGAAAGGAGGAACTTATTTTTGTATCATTGTTTGAGTTTGCAACTCATAATGATGAAGTATCATGGGAGTTAGAGTTGTGGCTAAGCTTTGGCATTCCTTGCCTGACCTGGAGAATGAGGAAGTAAAAGAGAAATCATGCAGAAATCCATTTCACCTAGATGGGCCCCAATTCCTACAGGTCCCATAACCTCCCAAGTCAGTATACTAGCTTAAAGTGAATAAATTTATGTTTCTAGGAGGGATATTTCGCCTTCAAATTCTTCTGATCAACCCAAATAATAGCATCATGACTGTCAAATGCTTATGATATAATTTAATCCTAATGCCTCCCTAGGATTCCTTCATGCCATGTCTCTATGAATTTGAAGATTAAAGTTCAAACATGAAGGTGGGAGACATTCAAAATATAGAAGAGTAAAGTTGTACTAAATAAACTTCCCTCAGTATAAATGAAGGCAAGTCATTCTTGATCTACTTTTATCATGATGACATACAAAAGTCTGGTGATTTCTGAGGTTGAGCCTGTCATTCTCTGAGTAATTTTCCTCCTTTGCATGGCTTGTCAGCACTATTAAGCCACTTCTTCTGTGGCCTATTACTTAATAAGGTGATGGCAAAAACAGAGTAAAGCTAACACGGGGGATTTAGTTCCTGAAAAATTTATACTTGCATTTTTATGAACAAGAGTTTGAGTATAATGGCATTCCTGTCTCCCAGTCACTTTATGAAAATTTAAGAAAGCCTTCAGCTGAGTTTCTAGAGGTGGCATTGCTTTGGATTAGAAAACAGATGTAAACCAAGTTGTTAATTTATTTGATCAGCACATACTACATCAAAGCCCAAGGAGTGGATAACTATTCTTGATTATCAACTTGACTACATCTGGAATGAAATACAATCCAGACATGGCAGTCACACCTGTGAGACTTTTTCTGCTTGGTTTGAAGTGGGGAAATCCACTTTTAATCTGGACCTTTGAGGTAGTAAAAGTCATAGCTTTGATCAGGACCTTGAGGTAGAAAGACCCACATTTTATCTGGGCCACATGTTTGTATTCATTCTATAACTTCTGCTACTGTAGAAAAGCCTGACTAACACAGATTCTGGTTCTAGAGCAACAGAAATATAAGTATGAATCTTTTAAGTATCTAGAAGAGGCTTTCCAATTTACCACCTATAACCACTGAAGCTTCTCTGGTTACCAAAGATTCTTTAGGGATGTTGCAACAGAGGAGACGCTACCTTAAATGCCCTACCCTGATAATGAGATTGATGACTGACTTATATGCCATCCTATAGCCTTCATCCAGCAGCTGGTGGACATAGAGGCAGACACCCACAACTAATCACTGAACTGAATTGGAATCCAGGTGCAGAGAAGGATGAGTGATGAGCAAAGGGGTCCAGACCAGGCTGGTGAAACACACAGAAACAGCTGACCTGAACAAGGGGGAGCTCCTGGTCCCCAGACTGATAGCTGAGAAACCAGTGTGGGACTGAACTAGACCCCAGGAGCATGGGTTTCAGAGATGAGACCTCAGAAATCTATGGGACCTCCTGTAGTAGATCAGTACTTATCCCTAGCATTGGTGTGGATTTTGGGAGCCCATTACACACAGAGGGATACTCCCTGAGCCAAGACACATGGGGTGGGCCTAGGCCCTATCCCAAAGGATATTATAGACTCTGATGACCCTCTAGGGAAGGCTTCACCCTCCTGGGGAAGCAGAAAGGATATGTGATAGGTAGGGTTTTAGGTGTGGAAGAGTGGTAGGGTATTAGGGAAAGGAGAGGGAACTGGGATTGACATGTAAAATGATCTTGTTTCTAATTCCAATTTAAAAAATCTGCAAAAAATAAAATAAAAATAAAAAATCATTTAAAAAGTCTATGATATAAAATATTTTAAAACCTTAAGGAGATAAATATATTTGATTGTTCTAATTCACCAATTGTGGGTGACAATAGCTTTAGCGACTATATAAAATTTTGGAGAGTCTATGGAAAATTAAGGGAAGTGATGATGCTGGTTGCTCTTATCTTCCTTGGATAAATTGAAAAATGATAGGAATGAGCCCTCTGATGACATTAACTAACTTCTAGCATTTCAGGATATGATGCAGGAAAACAGTAAATTTAATGACAAAACTGACTGGCTCCATATATTCATCAAAAGTCTAAAGGCTTCTAAGTATGCCCTGAAAGAAAATCTTCTCTAGGTCAGGTGTTGGTGGTGCATGCCTTTATTCCCAGCACTCTGGAGGCAAAGGCAGGTGGATCTCTGTGAGTTTGAGGCCAGTCTGGTCTCCAGAGCATGTGCCAGGATAGGCTCCAAAGCTACACAGAGAAACCCTGTCTCAAAAACCAAAAAAAAAAAAGAAAGAAAGAAAGAAAAAAATGAAAGAAAGAAAGAAAGAAAGAAAGAAAGAAAGAAAGAAAGAAAGAAAGAAAGAAAGAAAATCTTCTCTAATGAAGCCATAGAGCTCAAGCAGCAGAAAATCATACCAAAATCCTTTATAATGTTTGGTGAATTACAGCATGAAGTTCAACTCCTAGCCTCTGAGGGTGTGTACAGTTAAAGTAAGGGTATTAATTCGTAAAGAATGGGGTTTTGTAACTTGTGTTGGAATTGTGTGGGAACTGAAGCTGACAACTTTGAATCCTCAGATTCTTAGAGGGAATCTCACCTGAGGGAGTTGTCTCCCCACCTTCAGAAGAAGAAGTACTCACACTTTCTACCCCTGAAAAACTTCTTTTTTCCATCTTTGACTGAGGAAATTGATGGTTCTTGTATGCCAAACTAGAAGTGATCTTCTCTCAAGGAAATACCAAGGAAGATAATACTGATGTCCCTCAGGATCCACCAATAGTAGCCTCTAGACCTACAGCCCTACTTAAGGCAAAGCATGCTCCTAGAGGGGAGATAAGAAGTGCAGTCCAAGAGGAGGTGTACTATACCATTAAAGAGCTTAATGAGTGCTAATCCATTCAATCAGAACTGTGGGGAATATGTGTGGGAATGGACTTTAAAACATTTGAATAATGGTGGAAAGATTTTAAACTGGATCAGGCTGAGTTTATTGATATGAGCTCCCTATATGGAGATTCTAGGTTTAACATGGAAGCTCACACTGTTAAAAAAAAAAAGTCAAATATGTGAGAATTCTCAAATTCTCAAATATTTGAGAATTTGTCAAAATGCTAAAAAGAAATTGGATATTGCTGCTCAGTTGGATGAATTAAACAAAGACCATTTAATTGAACCCTGAGTTTCCAGGGGCCAGGGGCAGTACTGAATCTCCAAGGGCAATGTAATTGTAGTTAACCTAATGGGTGACAGAGACCCAACCCATTATGGTCATTGCAGGAAAAGTAAATTTTATGGTGGCAGGATTCATATGTACCTTTTGGTACCGGTTAATCAATCATGGTTTTTCCAGGAATAAAATATATCAGAAGCCTAATGAATTTTTGTTTGGTATGTTTAAGTGACAAAATTCTCAAACAAGTGAAAAATGGCTACATTTGATCATAGCAAAAGACTCTCTTGATTTATGAATCAATTTCCAGACTTGAGCCAGTTTGCAGACCCTGAACTCCTTGAATGAAAGACAGACAAGTGCAGACAGATGGATCATGGAGAATTAACAGTTGACCATTGAAAACTCAATCAGGCAGTGACTCCAATTGAAGCTTCCATACCATATATGGTATCCTTATTTGAGCAAATTAACATATCTTCTGCAATGTGATATGTAGCTACTGATCTAGAAAATGTCTTTTTCTTGGTATCTGTCCATAATGATGAAGACAAGCAGTTTGCTTTCAGTTGGGAATGCCAGCAGTATACATTTACAGTTTTACCTCAAGGAAATGTTAATGCACAAGACCAGTGTTATAACTTAGTTAGAAGGGATCTTGCCTATCTGTCTCTTTCACAAAAATACCACATTGGTGCACAATATTGATGACAGTATGCTTATGTGACAAAGTATACAGAGTAGTAAGCACTTTGAACTGATTGATAACCATATATACAACAGAGAATGGGAAATAAATCCAAACAAAATTCAAGGGCCTTCTGCTTCAGTGAAATGCCTAGGATTTCAGTGGAGTGGAGTATGCAAAGATATTTTTTTCTAAGGAAAGTGATAATGAATTGTGCTTGCCCTCTCCACCACCAAGAATGAATAATAGTATTTAATGGTTCTATTTGAATCTGAGGCAGTACATTGCTCACTTAGATGTGTTACTCTGGCCAATATACTAACTGACTCAGAAAGCCGCTGGTATTGTGTGGAGCCAGGAACTGAAGAAGGTTCTTTAAGGGGGCTAGGCTGCTGTGCAGGTTGCCCTACCACTTGACTATATGTTGGAGTTGACCTAATGATACTTATGATATCAGTGGCAAACAATGATGCTTTCTGGGTCCTTTAGCAATCTCCTATAAGTGAAACACAAAAGATACCTTTGGGATTTTGAAATAAGGTTTGACCATCATCCCCAGATAATAATTTTCCCTTTGAATGACAGCTCTTAGCCTACTATTGGGACATAGTGGAAACTGAATATTTGACATTGGGCAACAAATTTCCCATGTGATCTGAGCTACCCATTATGATCTGGGTTTTATCTTACCCACAGAGTCATAAAGTAGAGCATGCACAGCAGTAACTTATTATCAAATTGATGTGGTGTACATATAATTGGACCTGAGCAGTTCCTGAAGGCACAGGCAAGTTACATGAAGAAGTTTCCCAAATTTCTATGGTTTCTAATATTGTTGCAATATTGTCTCTAGCCTCATGGATGTTCCTTTATGTTTGGATGACTGAGTAAGAGAAGACTAGGGCCAGCACAGGAAGATTTGGTGGACTTGGTGGAGCCCCGGTTGGGGGCCCTACCCTGCCTGGGGAGTGGTGGGTGGATGGGGTGGGGATTAGGTTGGAGGTGGGGGAGAAGGAATGGCGGTAAGGGGAGGGAGAGGGAGAGGGAGAGGGAGAGGGAAAGTACATGTGAAACAAGCCTGTTCCCTAACTTGAATTAATAATAATAATAAAAAGAGAGAAAAAAATTCTGAAAAAAAAAAAGAGAAGACTAGGGCATGTTTTATTGATGGTTGTCAACATTATGAATGTGCTGCCCAGAAGAAGACAGTTCTAGCATCACATCCCCTTTCTGGGACATCTGTGAAAGATACTGACAAAGGGAAATCTTCACAGTAGGCAGAACACATGGTCATAATTTTTGTTTGGAAGGACAAGTGGCCAGATGTGTGATTTTCATTGATTCAAGATCTGTAGCCAATTGATTAGCTGGATGGTTAGGGACTTGGAAAGAACATAATTGGAAAATTTGGCCAAGAATGTAAAGATCTTTGTGTCTCATGCAAATGTTCATCAAAAGGTTATTACATCAATGAACTAAGTTGCATGGTGGGTTCCTGCAGTTTCTCACATAGGCTATGGTACAGAGAGGTGTCATGGCAAGTTTGAGGTTTTGTTCCTGAAAGCAGAAAAGTTTACAGATGCTCAGTAAGGACAGAACAAGATGAAAAAAATTCCAAAATGGTTACAGTGTGTTTAAAATGTACAAAGGCTTGGGAGAAAAAAGAAAAAGGATATGGATAATCATAAATGTTTACATGCATATATATATATATATATATATATATATATATATGTGTGTGTGTGTGGTGTGTGTGTACATATATATATATATATATATATTTCTATATATAGTTTAAATAATATATAGTTTTAAAATAATATATTTTTTAAATATATAGTTTTAAAATAATATAGTTTTAAAATAATAAAGTGCTTAAAAAGATGGTAAAGTAATATAAAGAGATAAGCCATGTAAAGATGAGAAATACACAGAGAGTCTAGATCTTGTATGTTATTGGGTAGTCTTTAAATATTTTGGCTGCAAAGAGATGTTCGATTATGTAAGCTGCTAGACTACACCAACATATATATTTAAAAAATACCTTAATTTCAAAGTGGAAATTAAAATGTTTGTTGCTTTGGGTAGAGGTTATGGTTTTATATCCACAGGAAATGAGAAGTTATTGATTTATTCCAGGTTAATATGGATCAGGGAAAACACCCTGAAAATTTTTGCTACAAATATAAAGCAATATACTTAGAAAAATTATACAATATATGACATATATTTTACCTGCTCCAATATAAAACAAAAAATCATATTTTAATGCCTTGTGAATACCACATATTCCATACTTGTAATGTATGTTATTTAAATGTTTATGTATTTTCAGAACAAAGATAATAGACACCAATAAAAATGGATGGCCCATTTGATCAAGCATCTTAAAATGCCTCTTTTACAGTCTCCTTAAAATTCTGCATCTAAATAAGCTTCATGGCTGCTTTCTGTATCAGTCCAACTTCACAAACTGCTTCAGTCAATAGTTAACAATTATTCTAATTTTCCAAAGGTTCTCCCAAAGATACCAATACACACAAGTGATTAGGAGTAGTCTAGAAAACAACACCTATATTCCCAAGAGATGAAATATGTTTGGGTTTTGGTTATTCAATGGATTATAGTTATTAAGCCTTGTTTAGAGGGGTCAGTTACATATTGTTATTGGTCATAGTAAAAAAAGCTAAACAAAAAAGTTAAATTCAAAGATGTCTTTCTAAAGGAAAATTGGGGGATATGAAATAGAAATGATGAGGTAAAAGGGTAGATTGTTGGATCTACTTTAATCAAAAAACCCTATTAATCTCAAAATACTCTACATTGGTATTGATATTAGTTTACTGATAGAATTTTAAAGCTAGTTTTTGCTATATTATTTGTATGTTTCTTCTCTCATTTGGAGTACACTTCAAAAACCTACAGAATATGGCATTTAATATGTTTAATAGCCTAAGGCCTTACATGGCAGTGAGGTACATCTGATTCTGACAGCACCAATGAACTTCAAAAGAAGATGATGAGCATCAAAGAACCTCCATATGGAGTTTGTTTTCTTTATTGCAAAGCTAGCCACTTTGGCAAAGAAACTGCCCTTGCCTCAATTACTTATGGTATACTGTCCAAAGTGGACTGGAAGGATGCAAAAGAAAATGACTGCCAAACTTTGCTAAGACAAGATAGGAAAGTCCTTGAAAATTCCATGTTTCTGAAAAATGTCTTACATATATGCTAGTCCTGAATGCCAAAGTTGGAAGGCATAATTTTACAGAAGACCTTTGGGTGACTATCCAGTCAGCCTGCTGTTCCTGTCATTATGTAATATTTCATGTCTCTTGGTCATAATCGAGGTCCAGAGATCTCCTTGGCCAGCTGGTCTTTTACCTCTCTATATCCACCTCTCTCCCCAGTCTACAAACCATTCTGCCTCTCCCTCTCTTCCACCTCCCCACCCTGTACTTTATCAGCAAAACAATGCCAAGCTTCTCAGGTCTACGTTCCTAGGTTGAGTCACAGGTGGCCCTTGTTTGAGTATTGCCTACTCCAGCCATAAGGTAAAGCATGGAGCTGCTCTCTTTCTCCAATTGCTGTGCTTAGAGACTTCAGACAGTACTTGGTATGATGGTATTTAATCTTAATTGATTGTGATCCCTTCAGACCCAAATGTCTATGGGTGAAGTCCACAATCT
This sequence comes from Cricetulus griseus, assembly GCF_003668045.3. NCBI lineage: Eukaryota > Metazoa > Chordata > Mammalia > Rodentia > Cricetidae > Cricetulus > Cricetulus griseus. The sequence continues at coordinate 91,158,162 of NW_023276807.1, read as the reverse complement.
CTGTCCATTGCTGATGCAGGCTCAACTCTATAGATAGTTTTGTGAAAGTGTTTCCATCTTTTTTCAACACTTTAAAATTATTGTTTACTGTCTCACATCTTTGAAATTTGAAGCCTATGTGAATAAAATAATTTTGTACTAATTGTGAGACACATTTTGGAAGTTCTTTGTGGATTTAGAACAAGTTGTTCAGATATCAGACAATTTGAGTATTCTACAATTTGGATTTCTTCAAATTTTTTTGAATATATCTGTTGTTTTGGTTGTGCTTGGTTTTCTGGCAGAAGCCTGATTTTCTTAGTCATTTTGTCATAGCATACTCAAAGCTAAATTCTGCCCTACTATTAAAATGTTTCCTGGTATGGACAAAATGCTTGCCATGCTGGCATGCAGACTTGAATTTATAATACCAGCATCCATATAAAAGGACAGGTACAGATTGTACTTATAAGCAAATCTGGGAGTTGGCAAAAGGAGGTTCTTGTGTCCTTGATGGATAGTTAATCAATGTATTTTGATTTTAGTGAGAGAACTTATTTCAAAAAATATAGTCAAACGCACAAAGGAGACAGCGAAGTCAGAATAAACACACACACACACACACACACACACACACACACACACACACACACACACACACACCACAGCATTCCTAATGTTTTCCTGAATTCTGAATTCTAAACCCTGTTATATTTCTTTATTGCTTCAATAGTTGTCCCACCCGCATTGTGTGAAATGGGGAAGTTTTCACCTTAGACTATTCTAGCCCTTCTTTTTTGAGTTTTGGAGATTGTCACTTGACATTGGGATGGTTATTTATTTATACATATTTGTTGGAATCCTATGGAGAGCTTTTGAAATTGTTCTGTACAGGCTTCCTTTCTCATATTCTACTTAAAATTTTCTATAAAAATTATCTTTCTGTTTTTTTCAGAATCACTTATTTCATCATTTGTAGTCACCACAGAATCTACTGTCTGCTTAGAGAAAATACTAGCTCAAAGTAGATAGCTGGTATATGTAGTTTTTCACTCCTCTCAAGGACCAGAGGGCTTATACCATGTGTTGCTTCAAATATGATGTCTCATTTAATTATGATAGGCATACACATTCATATGTTCAAACACACACTATCTTCTGTTCCTATTGTGCTTTAAGTTTCAAATTAAAAGCCTGTCACACAGCTTAAGACACTGTCACAGCTTGCTTTCTACATTCTCATTATGTAATATAAGATATTATGGTGCTATCATCAGTTCTTGTGTATATCAGAAAGTTAGAGAAATCCTATTCATTTCTTACTTTTCTTAATTCAGCTAATATTAATTAATTTGGTAAACACTTATTCAATCATATGCCAAGGACTTAAGAACCTTCTTAATATTCTCTGCTGTTTTTCCTCTTAAAATGAAGATTAGATATGAAAATTAGTGATTTTTCTGGCTAAGGAAACAGATGTGGGTACCTGTTTATGCAGATCAACCTGAGGTGTCACTCCACTATCTGAAGCCAGGAGAAAGAGCTACACCTCTCTGCATATTATTCTTCTTTCAATGGGATGATAACTGTTTTAAGCAATAAAGATTTGTAAAACAACTAAGACTTTTATCTGGAAAGGTAAAATGTTCATGAGTTTTAAAAGATATTTACAATTATTTTTACCAATACCTATATTCAAAACTATTATCTAGTACTTTCATTTCATAACTGTTCTGACATCAATTTTTTCACATTTTTCCAAATTAGATTTTGCATCACAATACATCAAGTCATTATGAAGTACAGTTCTCTACTCATCATCTATGAAATCTCATTGTTGTTGTACTGCTTTTCCATCTGCTACCTCTTTCTATAATAAATTACTAGATATTGTTCATGTAAAGCATCTTCTTTCACAATTAAGTCTACTTAAATTCATCTCTGTTTTAAATCCTTTCTCTGCCAAATTCAGACTGTCATGGTAACAAACACATATGCTTAGTAATTTCCTGATAGCTTAACTATCATTGGTTATTATTCTTCCACACATTTAAACCCAACTCCTATATTACTTCTCTCACTCTATGCACTTTATTTGACTAATTCTCACAATAAACATAAATTTGGTGAATCCTGATGTATTCACATTTCCAAAGTTTATTTGGCCTCTGTGCACATTCTAGGAGTTTGGCATTATATGATTATCCACTAACCTGACTATTAAAACAATGAAATACTGTCCAGTAACAGCTTTTATCATGATATTAGTGATTATTGCAATGTCTATCAGCAATGCAAGTGTTCCTAAGAAAACAGATTTACATACAGCAAAAAAATCTACCAAGTAATACTCATCTGTATCTCAAAGAATGAAAGCAAAACAACTACTTTTTAAAGTTATTTATAAGAACATATACTCATGTGTCCGTGTTTCATCATTCTTAGGTCATTATTTGGAGAAGATTTCTTTCCTTATGGAACACCTTGAAAGCAGGGCTATGTTTGAGTATGTTGTTCCTTTATTAATATTGAAATATATGAAGTCTTTAATTTCTTTGTTTTTCCTTCATAGACCCAGGAATGGTGCAATTGAGCATTGTACAATTTCCATTGAGTTTGCAGGGTTATTGCAATAAGTGTTCTTTTTTGTATTTTTTTTTATTAGTTCAAATTAGGAACAAGCTTGTTTCACATGTCAATCCCTTCTCCCTCTCGCTCTCCTCCTCCACACCTCCCCTTCCCCCCCACCTACCTCCCACCCCATCTATACTCCACTCCCCAGGCAGGGTGGGGCCCTCAACAGGGATTCCCCAAAGTCACCACATCATCCTATGACAGTTCTAGGCCCTCCACCATGTGTCCAGGCCGAGTGCATCCCTTCTTGAGGGATGGGCTCTCAAAGTCCCTTCTTACATCACATGAAAATACTAATCCACTTCCAGGGGCCCTCTGGTGTTCAGAGGCCTCCTAATTGACATCCATGTTTAGGGGTCTGGGTCAGTCCTGTACTGCCCTCCCAGACAGCAGTCTGGGATCCATGTGCTCCCCCTTGAACAGGCCAGCTGTTTCTGTGGGTTTCACCAGCCTGGCACTGACCCTTTTGATCTTATTCCTCCCTCTCTGCAACTAGGTTCCAGTGGATGTCTGTGGATGTCTGCCTCTGCTTCCATCAGCCACTGGATGAGGGCTCTAGGATGGCATAAAAAGTAGTCATCAGTCTCATTATAGGGGAAGGGCATTTAGGTTATCATCTCCACCATTGCTTAGATTGTCAGTTCGTGTCACCCTAGTAGGTCTCTGGAAATCTCCCTAGGGCCAGATCTCTCCTTGGACCTATTTTGGCTCCCTCTGATATGCTATCTCTTATCCTGTTCTCCTCTATTCTTCCCCCAACTCAACATTTCTGCTACTCCATTTTCTCCTCTTCCCTCCTCTTCCAAGAGAGGAATTGCTGGATCTTGAGGTTGACTGATTCCCATTTTCCTGAGCATTTCTCTGATGGCCAAGGATTTTGAGCACTTTCTTAAGTGTCTTTCAGCCATTTCAGATTCTTCTTTGATTCTTTCTTCCATCTCTCATATTCTTCTTGTTATGCTTGCATCTGTATTTATGATTCTTTGCCCACCTTTTCTATTTCCATTATTCCCTTCAGACAGTTTTTATTGTTTCTATTTTTAGTTTTCAAGTTTCCACTGTTTTAATTGTTCACTTGTTTGGTTTTTTTTTTTTTTGCTTTCCTTGTTTTCTTTAAGAGATTTGTTTATTTCTTGGATATTTGGTTTATGCTTTTCTCCTCCACTCCCCAGGCAGGGTGGGGCCCTCAACAGGGATTCCCCAAAGTCACCACATCATCCTGTGACAGGTCTAGGCCCTCCACCATGTGTCCAAGCCGAGTTGAATTTTGAAACTTGAAATTTTTGTTTGTTTTTTCTTCCATTTCTTTAAGGGATTTTCTCATTTCCAGTTTGAGGGTGTCTATCATCTCCATAAAGTAGTGGGATGGCCACCAAGAACATCAGTAGGAATGGAGGTAGTACAGCCTGACCCTTTAAGATAAGCCAGCTTTTCTGAGGATAATATACCTTAGAGATGGGGCTAATCATTCTGTTTGGAACCTGAAATGTCATTAAGACTCACAGACATCAGACAGTGAATTTTTGGCTTTTTTTGATCTGATTATAATTGTGCCCTTGTTCTCTCCTCTTGGAATAAAAAAAAAATGTGTAACTCATTTTGGACTTTGTAGAAACACAGACTTGGGAGATTTTCCACCTTTAAAAGACATTGAGAAGAAAGTGTTTAAATCCTGAAAAATGTGCCTCCAGAAGACTGACCTGTGAGGATATTTTATTGATTAATATTTGATGATAGAGGTTCCAACTTACTGTGGTTAATGCCACCCCTGATTTAGTAGTTGGTCCTAGAAGATATAAGAAAGGAGGCTGAACATGAACTTGGAGAATAAGCCAGGCTTCTCCTGTGGTCTCTGCTTGTGTTTGATTACTTGACACAAATTTGCCGAGGGATTAGCTATGATCAGGATGTGTAAAACAAATGCACTTTTCTTTTTTCCCAAGATTCTACTGTTCAGTGTGTTTATCTCGGGCATATATAACAATGTAAACAGAAATACCAATTAAAATTATGAGTTTCAGTATAAAATTTCCATAAATACATTGATAATATTCATCCACCAATTTAAAATATGTTACTCATTGCAAATGAGCTAAAGACAAAGAAAGAAAGAGAAACACAAACTTAGCTAGTAAATTCTTATTCTAGTTTTCTAAAAACAGTCTCTCACAATGCATAAAATACAGCAAGGATAAATATCCAGTGATTAGTAAATAAGAATATGGTTTGTGATTAAACCCGGAAGGAATTTCATAAAACAAAACATAAAAGCATTAGTCCAGATTGTCAAACTTGAGAGAACTGAATAATATATCAATGAATACAAATATTACTTGGTACATTATAAGACTGAATAAGGAATTCACTGGAAGTATGTGATAAGAAAAATAGAAGAGATTGCAATTATTGATCTGAATTTGTAAAGTAATCAGCACAAGGAAAGATAACTTATAAATTTTTAATAGAATTTTATATTATTGCTTTTGAACATAAGAAAGGAAAAACAGGAATGTTAATGATGGCATCTATGAATTAGATTAGTCACATACTTAAAACCACAGGTGATGGCCCAAGGCCTTAGAAGCTATTATATTCAATTTAAAAATAGTTGGTGATATAAACACAACAACTTTGAAAAAAATGAGAAAATACATCTTTACAAATATTCATAGTTGATCTTTTTTAAAAACATTATTTAAAGGGGTACCACAATAGTAAAGTACAACCAATTAATATGCAGATCTATGGAGCTCACTCCCAACTGACACATCTATAGCTGCACCTAAGGAAACATCTAGAAAGAGAATCTGTAATATACATATATATGTATGTAAAACAGACCATGAGTCTGAAAAGTGTGTGAAGGCATAACACATGGAAAATATTTGTAGAAGGAAATGGAAAGGGGAAATTTTATTTATATTATAATCTCAAGAAACACAATATTACATATATTGCCATGAGATAAGTGAAGATTTTTAGAACTTCATGAAAGAAACACCTTATTTCTGTCCTTATGATCTCATGTTTAGAGCTATTTTTGTTTGAAATCATATATTCTCATCCCTTGAGGGAGGAAAGAGGCTTAAAACTCAAGAATTTAAGAAAAATCACAAGGCATATGAATCTCAGACAGTCCCAGGAATTTTGGTTAGAGAAAATATTATTATTCCAAGGATTATTGTGAAATTCAATTAATTCAGATCTCAATGGAGTCAGAGCTAGTTTGATGAGGAGATGTTTACTAGGAAAGTACTCATACGATGGAGTCAGTCTTGTACAAACAGGTGGGTGAGGGAATAGAGAAAGCCACATGCGTGAAATCCTTATATTTAAAGTCTCACTACATCACTTGTGCAAGCCTCCAAGTGGGCATGACTAACTTCACCTGGGCCAGCCTTCAAGTGGGCATGGCCAGCATTTCCCCCTACATAGAGCAGCAAATATTGTGGTCTTATGTTCACACTGATTTCCTCTTTTCCTATCTGGTCCATAGGATTTTTGGTGACAGCATAGGAAAATTTGTGTAATCTGCCTTCCCTTTGTCATTTTCTATGACAGAGATACCATATTGTTCAACCTGTTTACTATAGAGCAATCATCAAAATTAGTGTGAGCAACCAAAATAGAAATCTCTCTTCCTAAGATTTGTACAGTATACATCTCATGAATGGCTGCAATATTACCACTAAGAGGATAAGTTTAGTGACTAAAATAACTGCAAGGAGATTTTATAATGAGTGTAACCTATGCAGCTTGTAGAAGTGATTCTTTTAGCATCACAGCCTTTCTGAACTCCGAAGACTCAACAGATACCCAGCACTGTGTAATTTACCTTGCAGAAAATGTAGAACATGAATGTTTCAGCTGTCTTGGCCTTTCTCTCATGAATATTTTCTCAGAAAGGTTCCAAGCCTTCATGGAGAAGATCCTACTCACCAGATACTTTAAGAACATATAGAATTTTAATTAAGAACACTGGAGATACGTTAAAAATCGCACTATGTCTGATACTGTTTGAAACCCTGATTCTAACACAGTCCCACAGGCTGCTTCCCTTCCATGTAGAAGAAAATTTAGGTTTATGTGCACACTGTACTTCTCTATCCAATTGACAACCTGTAGCAGAGTCAAAACCATTGAGAAGAAGCTCTTATCACAGGGTAATATTCAAGTTAAGTTACATCAAAGGGTGTAGTGGCATCTTGTTTTACCAGTGGAAATATGGTGGTGGCCACATCCTAGGTGTGTGGCTTCAGGTGTGCTAAGGTGATCCCTTATAAGGAAGTGAAGGGGTTGGCACACTCTCTTCTCACTTCTCACTCTGACACGCACTTCTCTTGGTTGTAGTTGGAGATCCAGAAGGCCAGAGACTGCATCTTCAGTAACAGGAAGACTGCAGTGGTTATTTACCATTAATAGTGTCAGTGCTTCCCTAATAAATATCTGTTAATCATTTATCTGGCTCTTGTGGTCTCTTTTAAATCCACCTTCAAAAGGGACTCTGTGTGCTCTCCTGTCATTTCTACTTTCTTTGAATGGAAGGGCTAGAGAGGTAGCCCATAACTTGGAGTCAATGCTTCTCTTACAGGGAGCTGAAATTCAGTTTCTAGCACAAACTTTGATTTAGATCACAGCTGCTTATAACTCCAGCTTCAAGGGATCTTAGTTCTCTTACTTCTACAGATATCTGTACCCAACTTGCACAACTCCCATATTATCCCTTCCATACAAACAATTAAAAATGTTATGAAGAATTGATAAACTCCTACTTTTTAATCTCTATATTTGTTTCTACTCCAGATTAATTTCTTTCTTTTTCCAGACTTGTCTAAGGATATGCCTACTGCAGTCCTCATATCTCAAGTTTGAGTCCATCTGTGCTCTGTGGAACACATGCTTGAAACTGAGTACTCTTCTTTGCAAGTATGAGTGGAGGCTTCAGTTAAAGTTCTGACCTCATTTATCCTGAAAAAAACAGCTATTCTGGAGATTTTCCATGTCTTCAAACATAAAGAAATCAGTTTAAAATTTGAAATAATTTAGTATTTGAAGAACTGAACAGGCAGTTTCCTAAATATTTCCATTTCACAATATATACTTGTTCCACTTTGCCTGTTCAAGACTCAGAACTTTTTTAATCAAAGCTTTTCTTTCAAGAAGAACATTCCTTTAGACTAAGAATACAGAAGCCCCATTTGAGGAAATTGTTGAGAAAAACAGAATAACCCTCTTCATGGTTATGTAATAAGTAAAAAAAATGGGGAATTTCCATAGTTATAAGCATTCACCATTCCCAGATTCAAAAAATCTTGTCCTCAGTTTTATCTAAATTCCAGGATGTGCAGAGTTGATATTGTATTTTCTTCTCTAAGCTTTATAAAAGAAATAATTTCACATGAACTACATAGTTCCAGTTAGCTAAAATGACAATTGTATAAGAACCCCAAAATAGATTGCTTGTAAAGAAGTGGAGATGAAAGTGTGTCATATCCCACCCATACCCAAATTCAACAAGGACAATTTTGAGTTTTTGGAAAGAAATGAGCATATAACTTTAAGTCCTTATTTGCCTCTTCTTACAGAATCATGGATACAGCAACAGAAAGTCCATAGCTGGCTTAAAATATAAGTATGACTTCTTTCCTTCAACTGTTGCTGTTTTGTCCTGAGACAGCCATAAATTTGATTTGCCCTTGAGATGACAATAAATCTTTTACTTACACTGAAAATGCAATTTATGTAATTAAGTATAATTTTCCTCTGTGGGTTTCTCCTTCCCAACTAGAGGATGCTCAGCTTCAAGCTTAGTGTGTTAAGACAGTGATGTATTCAGGAGGATCCACCATGGAGTAATGCCAAGCAGATGGCTTCTAGGCAGATGGGCTTTAATCCTTCATTAATATCCACCTTTGATTTCTAGGAATAGCCCACTAGAGCTCTACTTCAGCAACAGGTTCCTGAACAAAATCATTGCCCTTCTTATTCATTCTCTTTTCCTCCCATTGGATACATAGCTTTTATTTTAAAATTTATTTTTCATTTTACATACCAACTCCAATTTCATCCCTCCCCTCCCCCACCTGCCACTCTTCCCACCCAGCATCCACTGCTTAGAGTGGGGAGTCAAAAAAGTATAGCATACCAAGTTGAGGCAGGATCAAACCCCTACCCCTTGTCTCAAATCAGAGCAAGGTGTCCCACAATGGGGAGTTGGCTCCCACAAGCAAGTTCATGCCCCTGGGCTAAGTTCTGGTACCATTACCAGAGATACAGCAGCATATCAAGTCACATAACCACCACCCACATTCAGGGTCTCTAGTTATGTCCCAGGCAGGCTACCCAGCTGTCAAACCATAGAATATGAGATTCCGGTAGCTTGGGGCATCTCTCTCTGTGGTTTTCCACATCATGGTCTTGATGCCCCTGGTTTATATGATCCCTCCTTCCTCTCCTCAAATATCAGAAAATTGAAAAAATTGTCAATACTCTTGGATAGGTAGGATCATCATAGTAAAAATGGCAAACCTTCCGAAAGCAATCCACAGATTCAATGCAATCCCCATCAAAATATCAACAGTATTCATCCCAGACCTTGAAAGAACAATATTAAACTTCACATGGAGAAATGAAACAAACAAGCAAACAAAAACAAGATATCCAAGACAATCCTGTACAATAAGGGGATTTCTGGAGGGATCACCATCCCAGGCTTCAAGCTCTACTGCAGAACTACAGTAATAAAAACTGTGTGGTATTAGCATTACACTTTAATTGAATAATCTTGTTTACTAATCATCTAGTCAGAATTATTAGGGAACTAGACTTGCCAAGGATAGCTAGACTATGGCATAGATGCATGGTAAAAAAGAAAGATATTATTTATTTTAGTGATAAAAAATTACAGTAGTAAAATGATAACTCTGTCTGTTGAGGTCATCCTTGACTTGTATGGATGTGACCAGTTCCTTCAAAGACATGCTTAAGTACAAAGGGGTTTCAAGAAAGCAGTTAGATCCACAGAAAAGCCAGAGGAAATAGAAAGTGACAAACATACATGAGAAGGAAAGGCAGAACCAGTGGCATTGTGTTACCCAGGGCTCTGGCCAGCAGGAAAGTACATTTCTCCTGCAACCAGATTAGCTCCATGCATCCTGGGCTGTGTGTTCCAAACACCATTGAGAAATATACTTCTTTAACTGAGGGGAGAGAACCATATATTAAATAAAGAGCCAAGTTTATAATTTCATATAAGTCCTAAAATTAATAATGCTCTAAAATAAGGAATGTCTTTTGCTAAAGGTTGGTAGAATCAACTGGTGAAATGCTGTACAATGCTGCTTTCAAAAGCTGCACTAAAGGTTTCGGGGGTTTCCCTGAGGCTAGGATGCAGGACACTGGGTGTGAGGAAGATGGAGTTCAAGGAAATCAGATGCAGTGTTCCTGGAAAACAGTGTAATTTGGTCACTCTTATGATGGGACCCATACTTTCATGGAAGATAATGACATCAATGAATGGTAGACTCACCCCTGCAGAGCTGCCTCAGGATTAACAAAGAAATTTGTCCCTGACCTGTTCATCACTCAAGACTTTTCGAAACAGCTGATCTTAGAATATTTCATTGTCTCCCAATCTTCCAAAGTTGATATGGAAGAAAAGCTGTTGCTTTTCAAAATACACTCATTTTCATTGCCACAGTGAGAAAATGCTACCAGAATATGCAGTGTGGCAAGGTCCTCATGTATGGACATTTAAAACATTACAATATCTTCAAGCCTCAAAGTATTCATTGTATTTCCCAAACTGGATATATCAGTCTATTTCTCACTGCTTCAGACAAAGTATCACTGAAGGACAGCAACATTTATATGCCAAGCCAATTATATATATCAAGATAATTTCAAAGTAAATCTACACATTAATGTGAAAAATTCACCTGTATGAGATACTTCCTTTAAGAATGGATACATGAATACTAAAGCTGAATGCTGTCAGCTGTAAGATTTTATAATTTTGGCTGCTTTTCACTACTGGAAATAGAGAACAACTGCATGAATACTGATATTATTTTGTTATTCAATCCCAGGATTTTTAAATGGGTATTTAATACTTCTCTATGTTAATTTCTACATAAGTATTCAAGTTGAGTCACTAGTAAGTTTTACATGAGATTATCAAGATTCTACAATATGTCATATTAGTTAGATAGTGAAATATTTGTTGTAGATGCATGGGATCATTCATAATTTTAATGAGAGCCAAAAGAAATCTTAGAATATATCCCTCTATATAACTACATCCACACAGATAGACTTTTAAAATCCATCTTTTCCAAAAGGAAAGATACAAGCGAAATTGCTTTGAGACTTGCTGTAAGCTTCAATGTCTAGAGAATTTCCAGAGGGAAAATGTAGCTATGAAACAAGAAATCAGTGGGCCTGAGAAAGTCCTGTGCAGTACCAAATGCTCATTTTGGCATCATTTCTATGAATAAAATAAGAAACAGAAAAACAAATAAAACATTAGTTTCTCTTTTTTCTGAGCTCATCATGAAATGAAGTTTCAAGACAAATATTGAATTCAAAATCCAGAGTTGACAAAAGCCATTTGGGAAATACAAATCCTGAGAACCAGAAAGATTTTGTTAGTGTGGAAGGCAGAAAAATGACTCCCTTAATATAACCCAGGAATATCCCTTGTTACATGAAATAATGGACATCGCAGATGTACCTAAAGCCCCAGAACTTCAAACTGCAAGAAATATTGTGGAATGTCCAAAGACCCAATCTAATGAAAAGAACCCTCTGTAGAAGAAAGCCTTGCAGCTCTTTTTGAAAAGAACAGCATGTTGTCTTCAACTAGAGCTGGCTCATGTGTAACAACAGTCTATCTTATTGCTCTGGTCTTTGGCTAGACAATGTCTAATTTCTAACTCTCATCTTCCCTAAGGCCCAGTAAGGCCTTATGCTTTTATGCTTTGTTGTATTTTGTTTTTCATCATCAAATAGATTTCACCTAGCCAGTAAAAAGAAAGCTTAAGAATATTTTTGCAAGATATGACACATGCCTGCAGTTTTAGTTATGCTAATTATATAAATTCAATTTGCTACACACTCTACAAATGTATTGAAACATCACAGTATTTCCCATACATAGGCACAATTTTAAAAGTTAGTTAGTATTTAGAAAAATCATTTTAAAACAATAAATTTCTTAACTTAAGGAAAAAGTTGTGCATTGAGGAAAAAAATTAGATTCCCCATGTCAAAGACTGGTTAAATCAGTAATTACTGTCTCAGAGAGGCAGTGATTACTGTATGAGGGCTCTACAGAAAAGTTGAGTACCCTCAGGAAAAGTCTGTAGAGAGGCAAGGACCTTAAGACAAACAACAGACCTGGCTTCTGCCTGAGAATAGGAAGGTATTATATCACAGGTGCTCCACCTAAAAATTGAAGTGGCGCATACCCTGATTTCAGCTTTGTTTATGCCTTAGAAGAAAGTCATTAAAACTGCTTCAAGTCTCATTACCAAGGAATATCTTGAAACTTTATGTTATGTGTCCATGTTGACCAAATTTCAAGATCTTTTTGTGTAATGTCTTCAATTTTATAATATCCTGGTTGCCTTTTGTCTGTTTTAGGCATATTATCTGCTATGGGAAAAATTAAATGCATTTTTTTTCTACAGTGCTAGTCCTTCTATCATGTCTCCCTGTATTATCTGTATTACTTTAAAGATGTTATGATTTAATGTACTGGAAATCACTAAGACTTCTAATTGGACAAGTTAGTAGGATATATTAAATTAAGTATAATTTTAATTACTGAAAATGAAGATTCCTTTGTTCCTCTTTGATATAAGTTAAATAATGTAATGTGCTTGTATGGGTATGTGTCCTTAAACTTAATGGCCTATAGAATATGTACTTATATCAGTGTAAAACTGAAATATCTCATGATAAATGTCTTGTTTAGATGTCATAATTTCAGCTCAATTAATGCTTTTATAACAGTGATGGTAATTACAGCATTAATTATAACTCTAGTAATTCCTCCTAACATTTGCCTAGTCAGTCCCAATCATTATTCCAATCTTAAATACTAGGAAGCTGAGTCACTGAGAAGCCTGAAAAGAATGAATTTAATTCCTGTTTGAGAAATATCATATTCCTTAGGAACAATCTTGTAATCATATTTTTGGGTGATCTAATGATCTGAGTAATCATGCTGTCAAATATTGATCATGATGGATTGGCGAATGTAGTGGATGTTTTATTAGATTTTTCACTCTGAGTTGTTTCATTACACTAAATCTCACATAAAAATAGGTTACAATGTTGTCTGATATTACTGAATGACTCCATGTGAAACAAAAGAATGACATATTTATCAGAGAATACAGAGATCAACACAGAGAGCAATGATGGTATAAATAACTGCTTAGGGTCCTTTAGGTTGCAAGAGTAGAGTTCCTTCATGAAATAAGAAAGTTGAATAGGCTGTATCTTGGTGAACCATGTGAGCCAAATTGAAGCTTTACAATTTGTTCTTACTTGGGTCTGGGAAGGTGATTCTTCAGCTAAGTGTCCTTGCTGCTCTTCCAGAGGACCAGACTTTTGTTCCCGAACTCACAAATCCCTGTAATTACAACTCCAAAGTATCATACACCCTCTTCTGGCCTCTGTCAATACCCTTACACATGTGTATATGCTCTGTACACACATGTGCATTATTAAAATTAAATAAACATACTGTATCAAGGCTACTAGTTCCATATGTCATTATCTCACCTTTATGAACAATTCTGAAGTATTAAGTACATAAAGTCACTTCCTCTTAAAGACACCTCCTGGTTATCACATTGGGAATGTCTACTTGGTGACTCCAGACTATTGACCCATGTTCATTGCTACTTTCTCAGTCAGAGTAGTTATCATAATTCAGAAGGGGCCAGGAATGAAATGACAACAAGAACTGGGTGTCTCTTATTTAATGATATAAAGTCTCTACTGATATAATGAAGCACAGGGGAAAGTGAGATGATGGGCTAGTAAGGTTTAATGCAGTCAGCAGAATAGTACACTTAGTTAAGTTTATTCTTTCCTATTCCACATTATATTTTGATTTTGGCCTTTGAAATTTATGTTCAGTTAAAACTGAAAAAAGTTTATTGAATATATACTAATTATAATCCATTAGACAATATTCATTATCACAAAACTACCTGAATATTGAGTCATAACAACTTCCACACACTAAATGTTATACTTTATTTCAGTTCAATATGTCAGATAATGGTAAAAAGTCAAACAAACATAATACAGTATTGAGGAACTTGTATTGGAGCATAACTGCATTTCGACTAATTCACTGGCTAATATTGCTAATATGCTAGGATATTTCTTTAGGAAGTATGTGGTTAAATGTCATATCATCTGTCTAGAAGGTAGAAAAAAATTAAACACACCTCATTTTCTTTTATTAAGATTAATAGGTTTTATGTAAACAGAGATGAAATTCATTATTGCTTTTGGAATTGGTTTTGCTTTAGAAGAAAGATGACTCCTTCAATAATAATGCTATCAGGTGTCTTTCATTGACTATGTGTGTTCTGCCTCTAAAAATTCAACATTTAGTGTTATAAGCATACATGATGACAATCTCTATTGTGTACTCAAGGATTACTATAGGGAATATTATCTGGTTTTGGTAGAAATTAGCAGCAATAGTTAAATTGTTGAAGAGGATATTTCCATGGAAATCATGAGAATCACTATTAGGAAGTAGAGTGATCAACTGAACTAACCCATGGAAATAAATTTTAAAGCTGACCTTGTGAAAGAATTAGATTACCCTAGAAAATTAAGAATTGGGTAATTTCACAATTTCTATGCTAAACCTGTATCTTTTCCATTTGAATTATGACAAGATCTGAATTTTATTAGATTAATATGGGTTCTAAGACTCTGGCTGAAAAACTATTTAAAATAAATAGTATAATTAAGAATTGGAATATTTGGTTAGGGATATATATGGATATGCTGTGAAGATTTGTCACTCAGATTGGTTTAAGTAAAAGCTGAATGGCTGGTAGCCAGGCAGCAAGTATAGTTTGAACAAACAAACTAAGGATGCTAGAATGAAGAATAGCAAAGTCAGAGGACAAAGAGGAAGTAGGATATACAGCAAATGAGGTAACAAGCCATCAGCCATGAGGAAGAGTATAGATAAGAAATATGGGTTAACCTAAAATGTAACAGCTAGGTAGTAATAAGCCTGAGATATTAGCCAAGCATATAGAATTGATATTAAGTCTCCATGTCAGTTATTTGGGAACTGGGAGGTGGGAAAGAAATGTCCACCTACATACCTACACACACACAGACACACACACACAGAGGCACATACACACACACACATATACAAATTTATATATGTATGATGTATGTATGTTTGTATGTCATATATATATATATATATATATATAATATATATATATATATATATATATATATATCATGCTATTAAAATGTAAAAAAAGAAAAAATTGAAATTGAAAATCATAGTGATAATTGTTGAATTTCTAAAATTTTAGGGTAATAAATGGAAGGACAAATGCCAGGAGGTGTTGGCCTATACCTTTAATCCCAGGATTTGGTAGGCAGAAGCAGGAGGATCTCATGGCCTGCCTGGCCTACAAACAAGTTCCAGAACAACCAGGACTGTTATAAAGAGAAATCCTGTCCTAAAAAAAAGATAATAAAAGCATTAAAAAGGAGGGAATAAGGACAACTAATACTAAATGTGTTTGAAAAAACATGTGGGAATATACATTATATAAGCATGCTATAATAACACATGTATGAAAGGAATATAAATTGAGGCCACAGGGTAAGGCAATGCCACTAATATACATTACTTTGCCAATGATGAAACTTCCAGTGAAAGCACTGGGTTACATCTTGTTGAGTCATTAGCCAAAGTGGTCAAACAGACACCACTAAAAAACACAAGCTATTGCTAAAACTATTGATTATCCTCTATAGTCTGAAGTCAAGGGCTTATTGCTAAAGACAACATGTAGTTACTCAATCAAAGATGGAGATTTGAGATGATGCTAAACTAAAAGTATTTTCCTGCTGAATAGTATTAATGCTAGTGTGAGTTACTTTGCATGCTAGCAGAGAAGGGAAGTAATCATCAAGTATAAATCTTGCAAGCTTAAAATAACAATCTGCCTATATTATATAATGGTACAACTGTGGATCACATTTTACAGGAATAAGCGGCAATTTTTTCCTTTGGATTTAAAACCCATTTCATTATATGGAATGCATACCTGGCATTGTAGTTTTTATAATTTTATAATCGTAATTAGACCAATTTTATATTAGAAACAAGCTTCTTTTACTTGTCAATCCCAGTTCCCTCCCTACTCCTTCTCCCCTGACACTCCACCACATATCCCAACCAATTTCTGCTCTACAGACAGGGTGAGGCCTTCCATGGGCAATCTATAAAGTCTGTCACATCATGTGGAGCAGGACCTAGAACCTCCCTAGTGTGTCTAGGCTGAGAGAGTACTGCTCTAAGTAGAGTGAGCTCCCAAAGTCCATTCATGTACTAGGGACAAATAATGATGCACTACCAGAGGCCCCATTGATTGTCCAGACCTCCAAACTGATATCATCATTCAGGGGTTCTTGAACTGTCCTATGCTGGTTTCCCAGCTATAAGTCTGTGGTCCATGAACAACCCCTTGTTCAGTTCAGCTATTTCTGTAGGTCTCTCCATCCTGGTCTTGACCCCTTTGCTCATCACTCCTCCCTCTCTGTAACTGGATTCCAGAGTTCAGCTCAGTGTTTAGCTGTGGGTTTCTGCTTCTGCATCCATCAGCTACTGGATGAAGGCTCTAGCATGGCATATAAGGCAGTCATCAATCTCATTATCAGAGAAGGACATTTAAGGTAAACTCTCAACTATTGCTTAGATTGTTAGTTGGGGTCAAACTTGTAGATCTCTGGATATTTCCCTAGTGCCAAAATTCTCTTGAAACCTATAATTCCTCCCTGTATTATGGAATCTCTTTTCTTGCTGTCCTCTATTCTTCCCCTGACTACATTTCCCTGCTCTCTCATGTACTCACCGCTCCCCTCCTCTTCTCCCTTTCTCTTTCTTCTAGCCCCCTCTCCTTTGCCCTTATGCTCCCAATTAGCTCAGCAGTTGTTTTCCCTTTTCCTTTCCCTGGTGCTGGGGGAGAGTTGGGGAGACATGCATAGCTCTCTTAGGGTCCTCTTTGTTTCCTAGCTTCTCTGGTGGTGTGGATTGTATGGTGGTACTCTTTTGCTCTATTTCTAAAATCCATATATGAGTGAGTGCATACCATTTTTGTCTTTTTGTGACTGGGTTATGTCACTCACTATGCTTTCTTCTATTTATATCCATTTTCCTGTGAATTTCAAGATGTAGTACTTCATTGTTTAAATATACCGTATTTTTTCCATCCATTCTTCAATTGAGGGGAATCTATGTTGATTACCGTCACATCTATCTTGACCAGCAAGAGAAACACAACCACGACTCTTCTTCAAGCAGTTTATTCAGGAACCTTGTACATCAGCTTCTTCTTTAGCTTCTTTTCTCTCCCAGCCCCCGAAAGCACTTAAGTAGATGCTCAGTGCCCAATCAGCTCATGCCATCTGGCAATCCCGGATAGGCCACAGAAGGAGGAAGCACTCCAGATGCCTCAAGCACTTCCAAATAAGGCTTGTTTACAGCTAAACTCAGACTACTGGCATCCAGCCAGGCACCATCTTAGGGCTGTGGCTCTCCACAGATTACAGGTTCTGGCTATTACAAATAATGCTGCTATGGACATGGTTGAATAGATGTCCTTGTTGTATGAATGTGCATCTTTTGGGTTTGTGCTGAAGAATAGAATTGCTGGATCAAGACAGAAGGTCCAGGGTATTCTACCAACACTAATAAGAGACCACATATACCTGACATTGTTAAAGTAGCCAAGAATCTGAGAATTATGGGTCATATGCCTTAGCCTGCTACAAATATTCTACTAAATGAACATGACAATAAGATGAATTTTTTTTTTTTTTTTGGTTTTTCAAGACAGGGTTTCTCTGTGTAGCTTTCGAGCCTATCCTGGCACTCACTCTGGAGACCAGGCTGATCTTGAATTTAGAGAGATCCACCTGCCTCTGCCTCCCGAGTGCTGGGATTAAATGTGTAAGCCACCAAAACCTGACCCAATAAGATGAATCTTAATGACATACTGCTATATGAGTAGATTGTAACATGGATAATATAAAAAGCCAGAGATGTATATTGGGGTTCAAGCTGAGGATCAGAAAAGCAAAGCAGCCAACTAGTAGAGCCTTATTTCCTCTCCCAAGGCTCAGACCAAAACGGATGATCCTGTCCTCAGTGTGACTGCATACCGATTTATTCCTATCTCATCCCTTCTTATATTCCACTCTTATGCTTGTATTAAAGGCATGCACCACACCACCTGGCCTCTATGAAAAACTAGTTTAACTGCTGGGATTAATGTGGGTGCCATCTCTGCCAAGCCTGTATAGGTGACTAGTGTGGCTAGCATTGCACACTGATCTTCAGGCAAGTTTTATTTGTTAGATCATAAACAAAATATCACCACAGTAGATCAGTGTGTTGTTCAGACCTCATCAAAGAAATTTTTCTTTCAGTAAATTCTATTTAACACAGAGACACAAAATTAGACAATGTAAAGTGTGAGATGTTTTGGATACACAGTCATAAGTGGGATGTTTTCATGAAACAATTCCCCTCACATTTCAGGCATCTATTCTGAAGAAGAGGCTAAAAGATTTTAAGAGCCTCATTTATAGAAGTCTATCAATTGCTATGAACAAAACTTAAGTCAAAATTGATCAAAAACCTCATAATAAACCCAGACATACTCAACCTATTAAAAAATAAAATGGGAAATATCCTTGAATTAATTGGTACAGGAGATTGCTTCCTGAACATTTCACCAGTAGCACAGACACTGAGATCAACAATTAATAAATGGGAGGTCCTGAAGCTGCGAAGCTTCTGTAAGGCAAAGGACACAGTCAGCAAGACAAAACGGCACCCCACATACTGGGAAAATATATTCACCAACCCCGTGTCTGACAGAGGGCTGATCTCCAAAATATACAAAGAACTCAAGAAGCTAGTCTTCAAAACACCAAACAATCCAATTAAAAAGTGGGGTACAAAACTGAATAGACAATTCCCAATAGAGAAATCTAAAATGGCTGAAAGACACATAAAAAAAGTTTTCAACATCCTTAGCCATCAGGAAAATGCAAATCAAAACCACTCTGAGATACCATCTTACTCCTGTCAGAATGGCCAAAATCAAAAACACCAATGACAGCTTATTCTGGAGAGGACATGGAGAAAGGGGAGCACTTCTCCATTGCTGGTGGGAGTGCCAACTTGTATAGCAACTTTGGACATCAGTATGGTGATTCCTCAAGAAAATGGGAATCAGTCTACCACAAGATCCAGCAATTCGACTCTTAGGCATATACCCAAAAGAAGCACATTCCTACAACAAGAACCTATGTTCACCTTGTTCATAGCAGCACTATTTGTAATAGCCAGAACCTGGAAGCAACCTAGATGCCCCTCAACTCCTCAACTAAAGAATGGATAGAGAAAATGTGGTGCATCTACACAATGGAGTACTACTCAGCAGGGGAAAAAAACAATGGAATCATGAAATTTGCAGGAAAATGGATAGAACTAAAAGAAACCATTCTGAGGGATGTAACACAATCACAAAAAGCCAAAGGTGGTATGTATTCATTCAGATGTGGATGTTAGACATAGAGTAAAGGATTACTAGCCTACAATCCACACTGCCAGAGAAGCCAGTAAACAAGGAAGACCTTAAGAGTGACATACATAGTCCCCTGGAGAAAAAGAAAGGGTCAAGATCCCCTGAGCAATTTGGGAGCACAGAAAGAGGTGGAAGGAGCTAGAAGAATGAGAAGTGGAGAAGATGAGGGATGCATAGGATGTGAGGGAGCAGAAAGGTTGAGTCAGGGGAAGAATAGAAGATAACAAGTGAAAGACCCACGCGGAATGCTTCTGCAAGTCCCCTGCCCGCTGCCTCTCTGTCTTCCCCGCCTGTGCCGGTGTTGGATGTTCTCTCTGGAGCAGGCGGGATGGGCTGGGGAGGGTGGGGGATGGGGATAGGATGGGGGCGGGAGGAGAGTTGGCCGAGGAGGATACGGGGCGCTCCTGCCGCCCTGCTTCCCCTCATCCCGCTGTCCCTGCTGCAGCTGCGATTGCAGATGTTGGGGGGCACCCCTTGAAAGACTCCGCCCCTTAGCTCTCTCTTTCTCAAGTTTGCCTCCTCCTCCGGTCAGCGGCTGGTGGGGAGCATGAGGTGGATGCCTCGGCTCCTGCGCTTCCCCGATCCCCACCCCTGCTGGCCTCCACTTCCGCCGCTGCCGCACGCCCGGCCACCGGCTCCCTCCCAAGCCTTCACTCCGGCGGGGCCCGCGCCCCCGGGCCGCCCACCTGGCACCACGCCCCAGGGCTGGGGCCGAGCGAGGAGCCCGCGAGGCGGCCAGAGGCAGGCCGGCCCTGGGGCCCCACCCCCGCACCCCCGCCCGATGGGGAACGCTCAGTCCCAAGGTCAGCCATCTGGACGCAGAGGAAGACGAGATAGAACCAAGGCCGTTTCGCCTGATTACCAGACCTTGGGAGAATGCTGATTTGAAATAACTTTGTACCTCATTAAATTGTCCAATAGAATCTCTGTAACTATGCTTTTCGCTTCTGCACTGCGCTTTTGCTATATAAGGATCTCTCTCCCTTGGCTCCGGGCGCTTAGCCACACAGAAGCTAAGTCACCCGGGGTACCCGCTTATCCAATAAAACCTCTTGCGGTTTTGCATCCAAGTCCGTGGTCTCGCTGATTCCTGGGTGCGGGTCTCCTTCTACGAAAGTACCTCTTCTGAGGTCTTTCACAAGAAAGGAGATACCATAATAGAGGGAGACATTTTTGGTTTACAGAGAAATCATGCACTAGGGAAATGTCTGAAGATCTACAAAGATGACACCACTAACAATCTAAGCAACAAGAGGAGAGGCTACCTTAGATGCCCTCCCATGCTAATGAGATTGATGACTGACTTTTATGCCACCCGATAGCCATAGCCCTCATCCAGCAGCTGGTGGAAGTAGAAGCAGACACACACAACTAATCACTGAACTGAACTGGAATCCAGATGCAGAGAAGGATGAGTGACGAGCAAAGGTGTCCAGACCAGGCTGGTGAAACCCAAAGAAACAGCTGATCTGAACATCAGGGAACTCTTGCTTCCCAGACTGATAGCTGGGATACCAGTATGAGACTGATTCAGACCCTAGGAAAGTGGGTTTCAGTGAGGAAGCCTTGGAAATCTACGGGACCTCCTGTAGTAGTTCAGTACTTATCCCTTGTATAGGTGTGGACTTGGGAGCCCATTCCACATAGAGGAATACTCCCTGACCCAAGACACACAGGGGTGGGCCTAGGCCCTATCTCAAAGGATACAATAGACAATGATGACACCCTATGGAAATACTTACCACCCACCAATAGTAGAATGGTTATGTGAAAGATTGGGTTGTAGTTTGGGCGGGTGGTATGGGAGGAGGGGAGAGAGAAGGGACCTGGAATTGTCATGTAAAACAATCTTGTTTCTAATTCAAATAAAAAAAATCTGCAAAAACAAAAAAAAATGATTTTAAGAGCCTCAGGCTGTTAATGACTCCTAGGAATAGAGTCTCCCAGATATAGAATGACTGATACACACTTGAACCCAAGGAGATTGTGGCAATACTCACAAGGCCTTCACAGTTTAAAACCTGACAAACTCCCAGTTCTGAGAAGGGAAAATTAGACACGTTTCCATCATTAATCAAGAAGCTATCTGATATTGGTACATTTTGGAAAAGGAAAATTTATTTTGTCCAGTGAAGTAACTTTGGGTTTATCTGCCACACTCCAGGGAAATCTCAGTAACCAGGAATAGTTGGAAAATATAAAACAGACTCCATGATTTGAATGATTCATCTATTTAATATTTTTGTATTTTTTCTCACTTATTGGCTTTTCTTGTTGATTGTTATTTTGAGGACCTTATATATAGAAAGGGAGAAAGACAAAAAATAACATGAAGTTGGGCACATAAGGAGATAGAGAGGATCTGGAAGGAATTGGGGTAGAGAAAGTTTATTATAGAAATATAAGAAAAAAATCAAATTTAAAAGCAAAGTATGGCAGCAATATTATTCATAATATTTATAACTTCTCGAACTCCAGACCCTCCTGCCTCTGCTTTCCTCAGCAAATCCTACCAGTCTGCACCAGGGATAACACGAACTGACAATCCAGGCAATGGTGGAGAGGATAACCTAAACGCCCTTCCCCTAAAAGGAGCTTGATGACTACTTTTTATGCCATCCTAGAGCCCTCATCCAGTGGCTGATGGAAGCAGAGGCAGGCATCCACAGATACACACTGAACTGAACTCTAGAAGTTAGTTGCAGAGAGGGAGGAATGAAGATCGAAGGGGTTGGTACCAGGTTGGAGAAACCCACAGAAACAGCTGGCCTTAACAAGGGGGAACACAGAGACCCCAGATGCTATTTGAAGCCAGCACACGACTGATCCAGACCCTTGAATATGGATATCAATGAGGAGGCCTCTGCACTGTAGGAGGCCACTGGTAGTGGATTAGTATTTTTCCCTGGTGTATGTAATTATCACATACTTACATACATCACGTGAATGGATGAACTATTGCCCTGGACACATGGGGAAGGGCCTAGTCCCAGCCAGGATGATGTGGTGGACTTTGTGGAGCCCCCATCGAGGGCCCTACCCTGCCTGGGGACTGGAGGGTGGATGGGGTGGAGGGTTGGTCGGGGTGGGGTAGGAGGGGTGAGGTTGAGGGAAGGGAGAGTGAGAAGGGATTGACATGTGAAACAAGCTTGTTCCTAATTTGAACTAATAAAATATATTTATAACTTCTCTGTTTTGGTTTTCTGAGACAGGGTTTCTCTGTATTACTTTGGAGCCTGTCCTGGAACTTGTTCTGTAGACCAGCCTGGCCTTGATATCTCAGAGATCTTCCAGCCTCTGCCTCCAGAGTTCTGGGATTAAAGGAGTGCACCACAAATACCTGGGTGTTTATAACTTCTCTAAATCATAATTTCTGATTGATTTTAATACCTGCAAAATGATACGTAGCATGCCTTTGTTTTATAAAGTTGACAGTTTACCTTCTTTACTTAATATCATTATTCTGCTCAATGATTACTTCTGGAGGTTCCCTGTGTAAGAAATACCATCTTGGATAAAAATAATAAACAAGTACATAGATTCAGTTCTCACCTAACAAAACAACCATGGGCCAGTGGAGGCTTGCAATGGCTTTATTCCATTGCTTCTATCTGGAGATTTCTGCTGCTATGATCTTAGTTATTTCCTTCTCACCCAAGTCCTTTTCCACATATTCTCCTTCTGTAGTTCATGGTACTATTCATTGTTACAACTACAAGGACAACCTCTGCCTATAAATGTTCTCATTTTTCTTTCTCCACCTCTCATCACAATCTTGTCCTTGTACTGATTACTTTAGTCTCAATGAGGGGGTGCACAATTCTAGATCTCAAGCACCAACTACTGACTATTGCTCTTATTTATGATAAATATCCTTTCAGAACATTCTTAATTGTCCACTCTATTTTATATAAGTGTATATTATAATTAACTTTTTACTTAATTCTAGATACACAGCTTCTTAGATAATGTGTTTCACTTCAAAACTGCGATGTTGCTTTGTGCACTGCTTCTGGAAACAATGAGACAGATTTTTGATTAGTGATTTTTCATCAGCACAATATTTTCATATCCATGTTTCTTTTTGAAAATACCAATTTTTAGACATTTGTACTCTGATATTTGTGGTGTGTTTGTTTTAAATATGCATAAATAAAAATTTCATTTCTGCTTTGGAATTTCTTCTATAGTGTATTTTTTCCTTCTGATTTTGTATTGTTTTTCAGATTTTTTAAGCCACACTGCAGTTCAAAGCCATTCTTGGAGGCAATCTTGAGCTTCTGTCTTATCAATAAATAGTAATTATCACATACTTATATTCAAGCTAAACTTTGAAGAATGCACATGCAGAAATAGAAAAATCCAAAAGAACAAGATATATAACTTCCTAAATTCTACCTCTCATAAAACATAACTCAAGGAATTAATACACAATTTGTAAGTCATCTTTTCAGTGAAGGGAATTAAAGCCAAGTTCTTACACATGATAGGCAGATTCTTTAACATTGAGTCAAATCCCCAGTTCATATTCAGAATAATATCTTTAGAAATGATAAAAATATTTATTCAATGTCATGGTTTCTGGGCCAAGGTAATCTCTATTATATAGTGGTCAATGGTCATGGTAGCTTGAAAGGCTAATTTTTTTTTCTAATATTCCCCTCTTTTCTGTAGGTACATCACTTCTGCACTTATTTTGTACTATTGTTCTTTGAGACATTGGAATGGGTGATATGTGCATAATTCTTGTTTAAGCATTAGGCCAGCATAATATATTTGGCATAGTATTGTTATTACTTTAACCCATTTTGAGTATCCATTAATAACCACCACCCAACGTAAAACAATTTCTCCTATACTCAGCAGGTTGGATTGCCACTGTTGTCTATGGTCATGAATATAAATATTTAGAAGATAGTTTGACAGACACATTGTATCCATTCAGTAAAGCAATAATATTCTATTCCTCACTAGCAATATATTTTTGCTCTCATTTACAGTACCAGATATCAGTTTACTTCCATAAAACAGACCTTAACAAAGTAGAAATAGTTGGTTGCAACACTGAAATAGTGGCATGTGCCCATGGGTACATCTTATCTGTAATGTTCAACTTGTAACATGTGAATATATTCCTGAAAATTCTTCCCCCAAACTTGCCTAACACCTTCCTACATTACAAAAGCTAGCCAACAGTGAAAGTCCCCATTCATTTTGAGCTTCCCATGCTCTACCCGTTGCCTTGAAGCAGATAATGTCTTGAGCAATAGGGTCTTCCTGAATAATGCAGGAATACAATTAACAGGAGATGTAATAGCCTATGCATCTGTATATTTTTTGAAGGGGGTATGCTTCAGGAATTACTTGTCCAACAATTTATAGTGAGATAATTCATTCATAGCTTTAGGATTTTATTCAACAAAATTCTTGCTTTAGGATATGAATTTTCTAGACACATATTTCAAACTCTAAATAAATGCTGATTTTACTATCCTTTCAGATACTTTACCAAATCTCTAAACTAAACTGTGGTTAGTGCTAAATTATGACACCACTTCACAGAATATGAACAGGATCGGTGAGGGCCCATAGTCCCATATCCTAAATAAGTACCAATTGATCTCCAGAATCTTCAGCTAAGGAGATTTAAACTCACTATAGCATGAAAACTACTCATTATTTGTGTTATTTCCTCAAATGCACAAAAGTAAATATAGTCGTATAGAAAGAAGTAAGGCAATATTACTTAGTTAATTCTATAACCTGTTGTAATTTCTTCCAAATCATGTTCTCCCATTATGGAGTCCTACCATAGAGCCAATGACCATATCATTATCCCAGATTGGTTCAATGTGTATTGGATAAGGTTGCTTAACCTAGCCCATAACCAAAGTGAAAAGCCCCAAACTCTAGCCTGTTGCCAGCTATCCTAGCCACTAGAATTAGCTTTAAGGATATGATGCACTCTATAGCAGCTCTATTGCTATTGCCTGTCCATATGTCATATCTGACTACTTTAAGGGT
Source organism: Cricetulus griseus (assembly GCF_003668045.3). NCBI lineage: Eukaryota > Metazoa > Chordata > Mammalia > Rodentia > Cricetidae > Cricetulus > Cricetulus griseus. The sequence continues at coordinate 91,132,636 of NW_023276807.1, read as the reverse complement.
TCCTGACTAGGAAAAGAATCCCTGTCTCCAAAAAGTGTTTTGTTGTTGGTAGGTTGGTAGTTTGTTTGGTTGGCTTTTTTGCTTGTTTGGTTGTTGGATTTTTGATTTTATTAGAAAGCATATTACACAGTATACCATTCTGGAAAACATAACTACCTACACTTAGGATGAATGTAATCCTTTTTACCTGGAATTCTGCATTTTCATTCACCCACTAATAAACATTATCTCCTCTTTTTTATTTACAATGAATGAAGATATATTTCTTTCCAGAAGTCACCAAAGAACTTATGAATTATGTACATCAATAGAGGACTAAAATATCTGATTGGGCCTCAGGTGCCCATAATCTAATTTGTAGGTAACTCTGACCACTTATTCACAGGACGGCTGTAATGGATTACCACATTAATAGGTCTCTTTCTTCCACAAGAGATCATGTAGCAAGGCTCACAAGAAAGTCCTTCAGATTTTAGAGGAGTACCCTTTAGACTCTAACACCTTCCAGAATATCCCTGGGAGCTCCAGATCTTACATTTGCCTTTCCATGCTCAAAACAAGTACAAGTTCCTGTGGTTTTTTTCTTATGCCTCTCAATTGATTTAATATTTTATCAACCCAATTGACATGTGAGATTAAGTCGTTTATATTCATCAAAGCTCCTCCTTCCTCCTAATGACCAAATCCCCCAAATCTTTTCTGAAGAACCCACTAATTCCTGTAGCAGTCATGAGATTCTTTCTGTGTTATCACTTTTCTTAAGTCTCCAGTGGATATAGCCATAAACAGCCTGTTTAATTGGGTTTCCACAACAACCTCAGTCATGTCCAGCTCCTTTATTCTTATTTTCACCCACATTGGCCTTAACTAATTAGCCTACCAGCCCATATGATCATAACACCATGTAACCCCACAATGTGCTAGTTTCAAGAATTGTATTATGTTTTATTTTCTGCAAACCATTGGCAGGAATATCCCCTCTGTGGATATCACTTTTCCAGAAGTATCTTCTCATCAAACATGAGGGAAAGTGACCCACTTGAACTTCTCCACAGATGATCCATCCTATTTCTCCTTTTTGACAGAAACTTCAGTCTCAATGGCAATGGTTGTATCTTTACATATCTCAAAAGTTTTTTTGCTGTTGTCCAATAGGATGTCCTGCCATTCTATACCATGTGGGAAAAGATGGCCATATTGATATAAAAATTATATGTGTTCCTTGCACAAATGGATCTACTATTTCTGTGTCTTTCTACCATTACTGGGTTTGGTGTAATGAACTGTTCTAAACTCGTCTTAATTTCCATCATTCTCTGTATCCGTTGATATATTTTGCATTACTTTTCATGGGTAGATTTTAAAAAATATTGATTTAGTCCCTATAGTGTTTAAACAAGAAGGTATACAAATCCATCTGACCCCCACTTGATGAACCCTTGCATACATTAAGCTTAATTACAGGAACATGAGAGAAGGGTCACTGTGACCCCCAAACTAGTTCCTTCAATAAATAAATTTTGGAAATGTTTAATGGAAGATTCTTTTACTGAAAACTCCAAGTCAAAATTAAGTATTTACAATAAAAGAGAAAGTGGAATCAACTTGATTTATAAAAGGTAAACATTTATAATGTAAACAAAATGCACTCAGGAATTGCACATTTATGTTCTAAAATGATTGGCATTATATAATTTTAAGTAAATAATGGTTTAATGAGTTTACTCAGTAGATAAATGCTTGATGTAAAAGTATGAGGACCTGAATTCTTATTATTAGCATATTAATAAGAAGCAGGTCATGGAATCCCACCCCCACTCAGGGCAGAGCTGAATTGATTCAGCCCTGCCTTGGGACCAACTTATGCATGCCCTCACTGGGATTTCCTGTCCTCGGGTCTGCAGGCAGTTCAACTCAGCCCCTGAAGACCAAACAACCCTGAGTCTTTGGACATCAATGTGCTATTCCTGCCACCACCCACCTGGAGAGGGAGATCCTCAGACCTGCTTGCACCCACATTGAGACCCATCAGAGTATTGGACCCTCTTATACCTACCGGAAGAGAAGCCTGGACACATAAACACCAGGAGAGGAAGAGGTACCACCCACTGGAAGAAGGGATGGGAAGACAATATAAGAATATATCCAACAGCAGAATAACCAATAAGATGCCACCAGAGTCTAGGGACTCTACACCAGCAAGACATGAAAACACCAAGAGAGATGAAGCAGAAGAGAGGGGCCTTAAAACCAATTTAATGCAGATGATAGAGAACCTAACAGAGGAAATTGTTCAAAGAAATGGAAGAAAAGACAAACCAAAAATTGCAAGAATCATTTTAAACAGTGTAAGGTTTGAAGGCCGAGATACAGACAAAAAACAAACAAACAAACAAAAAAATAAAACAAAATACCTCACAGTCTGAGGGAATGCTCGAATTAGAAAAGATGAGTAAATGATCAGAAACTACAGCTGCAAACATAACCAACAAAATAAAAGAGCTGGAAAAGAGAATCTCATGCATTGAAGATATACTAGGAAAAATGGATTCATCTACCAAAGAAAACCACTTAAAACCAACAAATTCCTAAAATAAAATATCCCGAAAATATGTGAGAACATGAAAAGGCTAAATCTAAGAATAATAGGTATAGAAAAAGGTGAAGAAACAAAACTGAAAGGTGCAGAAAACATAATCAACAAAATCAAAGAAGAAAACTTTCTCAACCTAAAGAAAGACATGCCAATGAAAGTACAAGAAGCCCACAGAACATCAAATAGAGTCATCAACTAAAAAGGTCCCCTCCTCACATAATAATTATAACACCAAATCTACAGAATAAGTAATTAATATTAAGAGCAGCAAAGGAAAAAGGCAAGTAACATATAAAGGTAAACCTATCAGAATTACACCTGATTTTTCCATGGAAACTCTGAAAGCCAGAAGGTCCCGAATAGATTTTCTACTAACACTGTGAGACCAAGAATGCCCACCCAGTCTACTATACCAAGCAAAGCTTTCAATCAATACAGATAGAGAATGCAAGATATTTCATGATAAAACCAGATTTAAACAATACATAGCCACCAATAAAGTCCTACAGAAAGTACTGGAAGGAAAACTCCAACCTAAGGAAGCTAACTACACTCACAAAAACATGGGCAATAGATAATCCCACTTTACCGAAAGCCAAAAGAAAAAACAGGGAAAATCCACACATAATAACACCACCACCAACAAATCAAAAACAAACAAGAATAAACACTCAATGGTCCTTAATTTCCCTCAGTATTAATGATCTTAACTCATCTATCAAAAGACATAGGCTAATAGAATGGATATGAAGACAGAATCCATCCTTCTACTGCATACAAGAAACACACCTCAACTTCAAAGACAGATATTACCCCAGAATAAAGACTTGGGATAAGATATTCCAATTAAATGGACACAGGAAACAAGCTGGTGTAGCTAACCTAGTATCTAACAAATTAGATTTAAATGAAAGTCAGTCAAAACACATGACAAAGGTCATTTCATATTCGTTACAGGAAGAATCCATCAGGAAGAAGTCTCTAAAAAATTGCTCATCATCCTTAGCCACCAGGGAAAGACAAATCAAATCAACTCAGAGATACCATCTTACACTAGCCAGAATGGCTAAAATAAAAAATACCAATGGCATTGTATGCTGAGAGGATGTGGATAAAGGGGAACACTCCTCCACTGCTGGTGTGAGCACAACTTGTGCAACCACTTTGGGAATCAGTATGGTGTTTTCTCAGGGAATTGGGAATCAGTCTACCTCAAGATCCAGCAATTCCACTCTTGTTCCTATATCCAAATGATGTACATTCATCCAATAAGGACATATGTTCAACTATGTTCATAACAGCAATATTTGTAATAGCCAGATCCTGGAAGCAACATAGATGCTCCTCAAACAAAGGATGAATGGAGAAATATGGTACATTTATTCACTGAAGTATTACTCAGCAGAAAAATAAAACAAAACAAACAAAAACCAATGAAATCTTGAAATTCACAGACAAATTGATGGAATTAGAAGAAACCATCCTGAGTGAGGTAACCCAGTCACAGAGAGAGAAGCATGATATATACTCACTCATATACTGATATTAGACATTAAACAAAGGGTTAACAACCTACAATCCACAACACCAGAGAAACTAGGAAACAATGAAGGCCCTGAAAGATAAATACATGGTCCCCTGAGGCGGAATCCAAGGCAGGAAGTTTGTGAAATGTTAACACTGAGGATGAATAACTATGAGAAAAGTGAGATCCTTTCTAGAAATCAAAATGTGAAGATATAACAAAAGTTAATCACCAGGATAAACATTTTACTGCAATACTACATACTTGAATTGGAAATTGAGGTAAAATATTCATAATAAACAAGCTTTCAGATAAAGGTATGTTCTTATAACTTCCTTTGTAGTGCAGATGAATTGGAGGTTATATATGAAGTAACTTCTGACTTCTGGGCTGGTCTATCCTCCACAGAATCCTTTCATGGGAGTGCCTGCTAGCATGAGAAGGACTAGTCAGTACAGAACTTGAACACTTACTGATATTTTCAAAATGGTAAAATTCTTATTAACTCTCCCATTGGGCTTAGATATTTTCAAAATGGTAGAATTCTTATTAACTCTCCCATTGGGTTTACAATGTGAGATGTTCTTGATGAGGGTCTAAGGTATACATACTGGTTTATACAATGTCAATGAATGTAATACCAGAAAATGGAAAGGTAATTGTACCTGAGTCATATAGAAAAATCTTGTTATATGTGATTTCCTGAGTAACTACCAAATGACATTACTTGTCTGCTAATATTTATTGCTAATCTTTTCATGTATGTATTATTTTGGGACACTAAGTAATTTGTTAGATCCCAATATGATTTGTCATCTACAAGATATTATACATTTGTACGTATGCAAGTTTGTGTGTTTCTATGTGTGTTAATGAGTTCTTGAAACATTTTCCCTTGACAACATATATTTAGTTATTTTGTTATTTAAAACAATTGAATTAGTTATAACATTCTCACTGATACGTTTGTATTTTGAAACATATTTAGACCTCTTTAATTTAGCCACATAAAATCAAAAGAAGTCAATAAAAACATCAACACTGAACAAATCAAAGATATTTGCTAGCTAGTTCATAAGAGCAAAGGATAGATCATTTAGCATTGAGATTTCTTGCTGATTGAGGATCTGTTTTAGTGTGGCAAATAAAATTCTGACATGAAGATATATCTGAATTATCATAACTTACAGGCTTTAATTCATAAGAAACAAATCAAAGAATTCCACTGTTTAATATAATTCTGTAATTTACTAATAACTCTGAGAACAGAAGATTGAAACACATCTTTCACTCTTTAGAAAAAAATCTGGGTATTTCCATTTTGATTCACTGGATAAATTGTCACCTAAGAAAATTAAACAAACCTTGTTCACCTCAGTCACATGAAAAACAGATGTTTAAACTTTCCCATCCTGACATAAGTCTGTGGAAAGTCACATCATTTGAAATCTAATTAGTGTTTAATAAGCCATTAGAAAATGATGTCATTCAACTCCCACAAATTAATCCTGCTCTTTCAACACCTGCTGATATTTCCGCAACAGTAATTATTTCATGACAAAAAGAGACCTGAACCAGTTCTTATTAGCATAAGCATCTCTTGTGACTATTATACGTTGTTGTCCTCCTGAATAAATGTTAATCATCTCTTTCTGTTTTGAGAGCAGAGAATCTAAGACAAAATTTTAGATGGTTCTAAGAAGCATAATAGGAAATTTCTTAAGTAACACCAGTTTATTTCTGGAAGGATGGTGTAGCAAGCTATTTTAACAAAGTATTTCCCCTAAAACCATGAGATCAAAATGAAGTAGAACAATTTCTTTAAGTTAAGCCTTGGCATAACCCAAACTGTCAAACAATTGTCAAGTATTTCTTGAACCAATGTTTAACATCAGGAGTGATGGATTGCTTTGATTTGAGCTCAACTTTGATGGTTTTACTTCATTATCATTAATTTTAGTTATAATATCAAATTCTGCATAAGAATAATGATACCTCACAAGGTTAGTGAGAAATGATGTGTCACATGGTTACTGATATAATTAAACAAATTTATGAATCCATGGGTTCATGTCATCTAGTAAAAAGGAAGGAAATGCTCCAGTTGTTCTTCTGTATATGAATTTTCCATGGTATTTCCAGTTAGAAAATATTCCAGAGTTTTCAATTTACAAGGAAAAAGAAATTGATGGGTAATGACATGTACCAATTTGATTTTACCATTGTTGGGTTCCTAGCTTGTAATCAAATCACTTCAGTTGGAAAAAATGGATATTGGTTGTTTATCCTTTTATTGAAGATAGAGTACTTTCTCATATAATATATCCTCATTACAGTTTCTCTTCTCTCCACTACTCCAAATTTCTTCCTACCTATCCTTACCTCGGATGAATTCACTTTGTGTCTCTCACCAGAAAAGAATCGGTTTTGAAAAGACAGCAACCGTATATGACAAAATAAAATATAATAAGGTGAAACAAAACTAGCATAATGATGTTGGACACAGCAACCCAACAACATGAACCCCAATAATATTTAGTGGGTCAACTTGCCAAGTACTAGTTGTCACTGATGTACAGTACCACAGCTGTCTGCACTTATGCAAACTAACTGGTACAGACCAATGCAGGCCATGTGTTTACTGCTCTAGTCTCTTAGCTCATATGAGCCTTGTTTAATTGATTCAAAGGGCCATGTTCTCTAGGTGCCCTCTATCCCCTGCTTCCTCTTCTGAATGATTCCATGACCTCTGAGGGTAAGGATTTGAGTGAGAACTCACATCTAGACTCTTCTGCCTAATGTCTGGCTGTGGGTTTCTGCACCCACTCCTATGTGCTGTGAGAAAAAGACTTTCTGGTGGTAACTAAATAACTTACTTACTTATGAGCATATAATAACATTAGGTGTTATTTTATTAGTAAGTTTTTTTTTCATTTTATACCAATAGTGTTTGGTTTTACCCTTGGTCTTAGTACTATCTAGTCTCTGGTTCTTGGTTACCAAAGAAGTGTGTGTTGTGGGTACAGGTTCTGTCTATTAGATTAGGCTGTAAGTCAAATCTGATAGTGGTTGGTTACTCCCTCAAGTGCTGTGTCACCATTTCCCTTGCATATTTTAGGTCAGGACAGATTGTAATCCAAAGGTTTTGTGGGCGGACTGATTCCCACCTTTTCAATTTCTTGATAACTGCAAAGTACCATCTCACACCAAAGAGAATATAATGTAAGAGTAAAAACTCCCTATAAGCACCACCTTGAGTTCTCCAGGTTCATGTTGTTTGGGTGTTGTCTTCATCAAAATGACCCTGCTTTAATTTTCAGAAAAAAATCTTTTTTTCTAGAAATAGCCTAGGCTACTTGGAGATTACAATGGGCTTCCCTTGGCCAACAACTCAACTGAATGTAACTCACACCCACCACTGGAAACCATGCCTGGTGACAAGAGGTGTTTTGTTGAGACTACATATATCCCATTACTAGAGTTTCATCAGGTTCACTTTCATTGATTATTGGAAGTTTCTACTACACTACGTTTCCATACCTCCCTCTAAAGTCTCCCAGTTCCAACTGATTTTCCCTGTATTGTCTCCTTCCACGCTATCTCTTCCACACCGGGATAAACCTACTTCCATTACCAACCAAACTGTGTCTGCCTGTAAGTTATATGAATTCTATTTGCCCTCCCCATGGAGATCAGTTCATCCCATCTAGACTCCTCTTATTTACCTAAATTGTTTTTATGTATAGATTTGAGCTTGGTTATCATTTAATAGCTGATATCCATATATAAGTGAATATATATGGTCTTTATCTTTCTGGGTCAGGGGATACCACACTCAGAATGATGTTTTCAGGTTCCATCCATTACCTGAAAATTTCATGGTGTCATTTTATTAGCAGCTAAATAATACTTTGTTGTATAAATGTACCCCATTGTCGTTATCCATTCTTCCATTGAGGAATATCTATGCTTTTTTCCACTTTCTGGATATGATAAATAAAGCCTCAAGGAAATGGTTGAGCAACTTTTCTTCTGTTAAGATGGAACACTCTTTGGGTATATGCTCAAAAGGGGTGGTATATATAGTGGTGTAGATGGATGTTGAGTTAGATAGACTCCAAAATTTTTGAGGAGCTACCATATTGATTTCCATAGTAGCTGTACTAGATTGCTTTAGGAGTTTTGCCCTTTTTCCACATTTTCTCTAGCATGAGCTCTCACGTCTCACTCATGTCCCAGTTGCTCCACTTCTTTGCCAGTATAAACTATAACTTGTATTAATGGTCTTAGCCATTCTGACAGGTGTAAGATGGAATGTCAAAATAGTTTTGGTTTCCCTGATATTAGCATTTTCATGATATTTAAGGATATTGAGTGCTTTTTAAATTATTCTTAGCCATTTATGATTCCTTTATTAATAAAAATAGGTTGATCATGGTAAGTGATAATTTTAGTGAGTTGTTGGATTCAGTTTGCTAATATATTACTGATTTTTTTTTGGAGAAAGGTTTTGTCTGTGGCTTGGAGGCTGTCCTAGAACTAGCTCTTGTAGACCAGGCTGGTCTCCAACTCACAGAGATCTGCCTGCCTCTGCCTCCCTGGTGCTGGGACTAAACGCATGTGCCACCACCGCCGGCTATTATTGAATATTTTTACATCTACATTGATAAGAGAAATTGTTCAGTAATTCTCTTTCTTTGTTTAATCTTTATGTGGGTGGTATCATTGTAACTGTGGCCTAGTAAAATGAACTGGGAAATTTTCCTTTTGTTTCTATTTTGTGGAATCATTTGAAGAGAGTTGGCATTAACTTTTTTGAAAGTCTGGAAGAATTCTTTGCTAAAAACATCTGGCCTTGGACTTTTTCTTTTATTTTCTTTTTGGTTGGGAGAATTTAAATATTTAAATATTTCTTCTATTTAACAAGATGTATAAGTAACTTTATTAAATGGTACCTATTGAGAAAATTATCAATTTGTTTTAGATTTTCCAATTTTGCTTATTACAAGTTTTTAAGTATGTCCTTTTGATGATCTGGATTTCCTTGATGTGTATTATTATACCAGACTTTGCTTTTCTGATTTTGTTAATTTTGACATTAATTATTCATCCTTTATTTAGCTTAGATAAGCATTTGTCTATCTTGTGGATTTTGTCAAAGAAACAACTTTCTGTTTTGATTTTTCATGTTATTTTTTTGTTTCTATTTTGTTTATTTCAGCTCTGAGTTTGGTTATTTCTTTTGTGTACTCATCTTGGTGTTTGCTTCTTTTTTGTTCTAGAGCTTTCAGATGTGCTGTTATGTTCCTATTATGAGATTTTTTTCTTATTTATTTGTTTAATTTTATTTTGGCACTTAGACTTCTATTTCTATTCTATTATTCTTAGGATTTGTCTTTTCTTAGTGTTTTACATTTTCTGGGTGTTTTGTTTCAAGACATTTTTATATTTAACATTTTTGAGCAGTTTCCATATCTTCTATCTTATCATTAATACCTGAGATTCTTCCGTCTCTTCTATACTGTTGGTAAAGCTTGGTTCTATATTTCCTGTTTGAGTTCTTTAATTTTTCATTTCCAGACTTCCTTCAGTTTTGTTTTTGTTATTGCTTCTGTTCTCACTGCCAAGTGTATTATGCTATAGAACTGGGAATATGCCTTGAGGGCATGAATCTGTAGAAACAGTGAAAGATGTGAAGGTCTGCAGGAAGCCTACCTGGTTTTCTAGTATGCATAGCCTGTGGGTTGGCAGTTGTTGCTTGTTATATTTGGGGGCCAGTATACAGCAACTAAGTCAAGGGAGGAAGATTAAGAGGGGAAGGTATGTGTGGTCCACAGGAATTGGAGGCAGATGGAAGACTGCAGTTGGTGTTCTGTTGCATTCTAGGAACAAGACTAAGGGATTGGATTTGGAAGGTTGGAGGGAACAGTAAGCATCATCAGCTAGCTTGCCTGTTACATTGTTCTGTTCTAACTGGTGTGCTCCCTGTTAATGTCTACTGGTGTTGGATTCTGGGACGGATGGGTTAGGGAAAGGAAGATTAGCAAAGAAGATCTATGTGCTCCATTGGGCATGGGTTCAGAGAGGGAGGAGGGAAGGGATGGTAATTTTTTCCTGATACAGATTTGGACATGAAACTGATGTGGGAGTTTGGATCTCAGGTCATTTTGGAGAGGTATCGTTCAGTCTTCCACATACATGTGGCCCTCGAAAGAGCAGCCTTTTGGTGTCAGGAGCTGCCTGCTGTGGTTGGGGTCTGAGGCAAAGCAACAAGTAGAAGAATGAATATTATAAGGGAGAAGTCTGTGGAATCCACAGGTGATGGGAGAGGAGGGCAGGGAAGGCTGCAAGTGTGCTCAGGTACAGAGATGAGGGTAGGATGGGGAACCGAATCAGTGAGAATAGAACAGTATAGATAATCTTCACCTTAATTCTTTATTCAAGATTTCCTTGAAATTAACTAACTTTACTCAACTAAGGGAAAACACATGCCTGTTTTATGTTGTCTTTACAAATGAGTTACATGCAAATAATATTTGCAATATAAAGTTTTGCTTCAAGTTAAGCTTTGATAATATTTAGCTCAAACTTCCATTGGTAATTAACTAACCTGGATAGGTACAATGTGGACAAAAATGTAGTGACAGTTTATATTTCATTTTCACATGTTATTTTTAAAGATTTTATTTATTTATTATGTATACAGCATTCTGCTTCCCTGTATATCTGCACTCCAGATCTCATAATGGATGGTTGTGAGCCACCCTGTGGTTTCTGGAATTGAACTCAGGACATCTGGAAGGGCATTCAGTGGCCTTAACCTCTGAGCCTTCTCTCCAGCACTTCACATGATATTTTTATATATCAACTGTTTCATTTTTTTCTTACAGATTTTCTTATGGAAACTGTTATATATTAGTAGAATGATTGTTTATTCCAACCATTGAATCAAATTGTATATACTGAGCATTAAATGTATAATATTGTTTTCTAGCTGTTAATTCATTCTACTGACCATTTTTTATGCATACACAGAGATCATTCTTGTTAGCCAAATGTAGTTTCATGGTTTTCTTCGAAGTTAGTATTTATAATTTTGTCCTCTGTTAATATTATTTTATCTACATTCACAACTTGCTCAATGGTGATTTTCAGGAATGTTTTCAGACATGACAGTTTAAATACTACCTTTTTTCGAAAAATACATTATAATGTACATGATAGTAGCTTTTGAAAAGTGGAGATTAAGTGACATAAGAGATATGATTGAATATCAAGTTGACAAAGAGTAGATTTGTGGTGGGTAATCCTGCTTGTAAATTCAACTGGGTCTTGAATTAAGGAAAATACAGGCAATGGCCACTTCTGTGAGACAGTCTTGTGATCAGAATATTTGTAGCTGGAAGATCCACCTTAGGTATGAATAGCAATTCTGGTGGCAGCACAGAAAAAGAACATCTTTTATTATAAAATGGTACATCATTTTCAATAAGTTGAAAAGTTGTATATTTGAATTTAATCCGTGAATATGTATTTTACATTTTTTAAAATTGAACTTCACAGAAAACTTCTCAAGAGAAAAGATCTGTTGTAAATGTCTCTGGGTAAGACAGCATTGTTGAGAAAGTCAGATAGAACACAGGAAAACATCTAACAAAAAGGAATTCCAAGGTTCTCACATTTCTCATTGGCAGAGTTTTAGTGGATTATAGTGCATTATTGGAGGCAATACATGGGAAAGTTCATTGCAGCCAGATCTTGTAGCAGGGGTACCTGGCATCTCAGCAGACCAGCAAGCAGAGCACATCAAGAGAATCAGGTTTTGGTAGGTAAGTTTCAAAGACACAACCTAGTGATCAGTTCCTTCTGTATTGCTCCACCCCCAAAGGTTCCACACTTTACCAAATAGTACCACCAATTTTGGAACAAATATTCAGAATATAATCATGTGGGAACAGTTCAAATGCAAATTGTAACACATGAATAGTTCTCATATGAGGGTATAGAGTTATAGTCAGATGGCCACTGAGCATGGTGTCATATGATTAACCCAAACTAACACTGCCTTTGTTTTATGTGTGTTGCTTCTTGGACATGATTATTTTTTTCTCTTCAGCATGAGGTATTTCTTCCAGTATCCACTGTAAGTTTGGTTTGATGATCGTAAATTCCTCTAGCTTGCTCTTAAAAGGGAAAGTTTTTCTTTCTCTGTCTTAGAATCTATGATCTTTCTGTAGGACACAAGCCACAAGTCAAAACGCTTCTGGCTTTCAAAGTTTCCAATGGAAAGTTAGCTGTTATTCTTATACACCTGCTTTATATCTGACTTGTTTCCTTTTTGTAGCTTTTGAAATTCTTCTTTGAATTTAGTGGATTGACTATTATATGACTTGTGAAACTTGTTTCCAGACTGTGTATTTGACTTTCTCTATGCCTCTTACATGTAAATGGACTACCCTTCTCTAAATCTGGGTTTTCTTCTATATTACTGAAAATATTTTCTGTGCTTTTGACCAGGATCTCTTTACATTCTACTTTATCCATGGTTCATAGGTGTGTCTTTTCATAGTATCCCAAAGATTCTGCATGCTCTGATATGATTTTTCTTAATCTGTGTTATCTAATTCTGCTACTATTACTTCGTACCCTGGTTTTGAATCCTCTACTTCACCCATTCTATTGGTGAGATTTTTCCACTGAGCTTCTTATTAGACTCTCTGATTTTTTTTTATTTCAAATTGTATGTCTCAGTTTTTGTCAGCATTTCCCTTTACTGAATTCTATTTTCAGTTATGCTGCTTTGTCTTCTTTATAATTTAATTATTTCTACTTTCTTGATTTAGTTCTCTGCTCATTCATATCTTCTGAGTTACTTGAACATATTTTTATTTTTTTTTGTCATAGTCATGAGTATTAGGAAAGTTGCTTTCTTTGGGCACTGTTGCAATGGTATTCAATCTTTGTTAAAGACATTCTACAACTTTTCATGTTATTTGGGTTTTTACAATGGGATCTTGGTATCTGAATTCTTTGTGTCTTTTGATATATATTCCTGGCCCACATTGGTTACTTCATGATTAAATCTTTATTTGCTGTTATCACAACTTGACAAATTTGTAGAATGTTTATATGATGTCTGAAATTCAGTCTTTGGTGTATAGTGCTGATTTGTAATTGGGGCAACAGATTGTTCAGCTGGAGAAAGACATAGTTTTTATTTCACCAGCAGTACTATGAAGAATAAGTCAGTTTTCTTTGGGTTATTCAAATGTCCCTGAGGGCATTGCATCTAAATTCATAAAAAATCATGTGAAACCATTTTGGTAATATTAATAAATAGAGATTACTTTCTTCTAACCTACAGTTTGTAGTTATTAGCTGCATAAGAAAACTATGCACTGCCAGGTGTTGGTGGAACACGCCTTTAATCCCAGCACTCAGGAGGCAGAGGCAGGCAGATCTCTGTGAGTTTGAGGCCAGCCTGGTCTCCAGAGTGAGTGCCAGGATAGGCTGCAAAGCTACACAGAGAAACCCTGTCTCAAAAAAAAGGCAAAAAAAAAGAATACTATGCACTTATCACTTACCAAGAGGTAACTGTGATGGGTATCCATACACTAATTTTTAAACTTAATATGTGTATTACATTTTCAGTTTCCAGGTTCTTTATTTCAGATGGTACTTAGCAAAACTGTTTCGGATGTTAATTCACTGGTATTCATTCAACTAAATGTCTAATAAATATGAGGCCTGGTTTTTGCTCTTCACCTGGGTTAATACGGACAATATCTTTGAAAAATGTATTCTCTGTGATAGCCAGGACGTCTCTCTAGCTTTTATAGCTTTTACAAGCCTACTTGGATAATGCTTTAAAATGAAAATTTGGATCACTATATTGTGTTTCATTTCACCACATCAATTCCCAATTCAGAATACATTCCCCTTTGAGCATCATAATTGGCTGGACCACTTGTCATTGTTTAGGCCACTGACAGAAAAAGTTCAAAGCCATTCAAAAGCTCTTGTTTGGATCAAATTTCACTATATGTTGTAGACTCACATATGATAGACATTACTAATCCTAACAAATATTTCAATTGTCATACAGATTTGTGAATGCTTGCCATTATTGGTCTACAGTGTCTTTTAATTTTCAGCTTTCGCCATCAATAGCAAATGATTTAACCTTTGAAGTAGTTTAATAAAAATATTAAAATATTAAATTATACAAATAAGACAATCAAAAATGAAGAATAAATTAGAAACAATTCTGTTAAACAATGTATTTTTCTCAAAATGCAGATGTCTGCCGTCACCATAGTGAATTTTCATAAAAGTATTTCATTAAAAGAATCATATTTTATGTAGAAGTCTGAGATTAAAACATCACTTATCCTCCTTTATTTGTAATTAATTCTTTACTATTTAAACAGATTGATAATATCGGAAACACATCCAAGAATCTCCAATGCAAAAGTGCTTTAGGAAACTTGTGAGTGAGAGAATGTCTGTTAATTCACATTCTTGTGAACAATTGTGTTGGAGAGTCAGAAACACTTATGTGCTTACACGCTTACAAGTTCTATTACATGCTTAGAACTTTTCCAAAACTGCTGAATTTCTGACTATTTGTGCAGCATGCCATGTTGTAGAAGATTTACCTCAATCAACTTGTAAATTCATGTTAAATGTACCCAACAAAATGTATTTCATGTGTGTAGCAGGAAGAAACAACAATGGTAGCCCCGATTTTCTCCTTTGTCCAATTGCACAACTCGACACTTAACACCAACTTCACTGAAACTTGTGTTAAATACGAGGGAAGTTAACAGTAGCTCAAAACATAGATAATCTTGTTTGTCTATGAGATATGATGATAAAAGTATGTGAATGCCCAGGCTTACTCCAGATGTAAGCCTGCTGTAGCCCCTTCCTCAGTAGAGTCTGGAAAGGTGAGCACTATATATTTGAGAGTCAGCAACCATCCAGGAGCCTGAGCTGGAGTCCAGACTGAGGCAGCATGGATGGATTTATCTTTCTTATGAAAAGAAGAAAAAAAGGAGGGGGAATTTCTGCTTGAGAGGAATTCACCACAGGCATTCTTGTGAATAATTCAACTGGTTCTCCTTCTTCCAGAGCCAGAAGAGGAATTTCTCAGAAGTTAAGCTGGAGAACATGTTGGGATTCTGTACTTGAAACCTATAATTAACCTCTTCTATAACTGAAGAACTCACAACATCATGAGAGTATACATTCCATTTATCATTTAAGGGCCCCTTCCTGACAGTGCTTTCCTGTTTCTTAAACAGGTGGGAAACCAAAGATGGGACTGTCATTTTGTCTGGCTTTTCATGTTTCATGATGATTATTGCCACTCGAATTCAGGCATCCTATTTCTGAGATATCTTGGTGATTTTAAGTTGTTGCCATTTTCTTATTATGGAACCAGGACCTGCAAGCTTTTAAATTATTTCATATCACCACAAAATTAAATTGTCATTATTTGAGTTAAACATTTCCAGTTTCCAAGTTATTGCTTCCTACTTATCTCTGTCATATTTCTTGCAGAAATGTAGCCTGTTGGTTAACAGTGTATTATTATTCATCAATAATAACTCATGTGTATTATGAATTTGAACATACATGTTATTATGGTAAATGTAGCTTACCTTAAATAGATTGCTTTTAAAAGTAACATGTTACATATATTTTGTATTTAGTTTATTTTTAGAAGCTCTTAATTTATTGCAATAAAGGTTATCATTCATATTTCTGGCTTCCTGGACTTTATCTGACTTCTGTTCTGGGAGAAGGTATTTTTTCCAGAGATATCAGCAGGTAGGAGCCCTACCTTTGCAACAAGGGCAATGTCTTGAGGAAAATGTTAGAGCAAGACACACACATGAAGAAGAACTTCTCTTAATTTTCCTATAATTATAAAAATTCTCAAGATTCCCATAATGAGGACTCTGTGAGACTTGGCGTGACCGAAACACAGCTACAAGGAGGCATGACCAACTTACTGACTGATTTCAGGTGGGAGGCCCTTGTCCCTTTCTTGCTTCTCCCATCTCCTACTGTTGCTCTTTGGAAATGAAGCGCTCAGTAACAACTTTAAACTCTGCTCCCTGGGGCATCGGGAATGAGGGGAGCAAGTGATTAATAGAAAAAAGAAGCAAAGAAAGTAAAAAGATAATCATATCTCTGGTATAGCCTTCTTCATTCCAAGGTCAAATTATCAGGCCTAACCCATATACAATTAGTGTGTAAATTGCAAGAGTCCAAATGATGATTCTGAAATGAAAGTCATCATTTCACTTATGTTAACATTTAGGGGAAGTTTGCTTACCTTTCGTTCTAAGTTCTATGTTATACAACCCTCTGCATTTTTATAAACACAAATAATAAATTTAATGAAATATAGGAGCTATATCCAGAATAAGTAGTTTCAATTAGCAGCAGGAAATCAATCAAGCATTAATTAATTAGTCAATAGAAACAAATTATTTCCCCATGAAATTCTGCTTTAAATGGCAGATTTTCTTTTTCTAGCAATTATCTTCTTAAATACCAAAGAACACATGAGACTGGCCATGCAATTGGTCATACAATACTGCATACACATCTAAAGTCCTGCCATAGAACTTCCACAGCCTGCACTTTTCAGTGAATAATCTGTATTTCGTACACTAGCTTGGTTCATCAGTTTCATCTTTCCTCAGGTGTGTATGTAGCTCTTTAGATTACAGTTGCCTGCATGGGGTAAGAAGCTCTGCATATGTCTATAGAAAGACTATCTATCACTATGTGAAAATCTTTAAAGTGATAGCAGCACTCTTTAAAATGTACCTCTGTTGATACATAGGAACACAGTGGAAGCTCCAGAAAGTCTTGATATTTTACAACACGTGCTTCTTTTTGAAGAAAAAGAAAGACTTAAAAACTCATGTTTTAATTTTCAAAACATAAAAGGGAGAAAAGTTAATAGTATGAAAATACATGAATTGATGAGTTTTAACATTGCACCCTGCTCATGAATTGCTCCGCACCTAATGACTACACCTACCTTAATGAGTTTGACCCAAATGAGTTTATAACACTCTTCTTGCTATTAGGGAGAAAATTATACAGCTTTTCCTAGTTTAGGTTTAAAGGCTGCATTTTCATATTATAAACCTGGACTCAACAGACAATTATGTCTGGAAGTCTATTACCAGCAAGAAGAATGGCTCAATATCAAGTATACTTAAAATATTGTACTATTTTAGCAGATGGCATCTAAAATCACTTTTTCCAGTGAATGCACATAATATATAAAATCTGTAAGTCATTTGGGCTGAAATGTATCCAACAATACATCTGGTCTTTCTTAAGAAGACAAAGTGACTTAGCAATGCTATCCAGTCTTAATATAGCTTTCTTGATTGTTCAACACAGTGATGGATTTCAATTGTAAGAATTAACATTGGCAATACAATTAAAGAATGTCAAATTTCTGTTTTTAGTTACCATTTTAAAGTTATGACATTTCCTTAATATAACACACCAGATCTCGGGCCCCTACTTTATTTTTGGCAATAATAATCTGGCTGTTTAGAAATATGCCTATCTAAATGTTGAAATTTTCATAGGAATATTAGAGATTATTTTTGTTGAGTGGTTGGAAATCTGTAAGTACCTCGACTAGACTATTTAAAAAAATGTTATCTTAAATTTACCAACCTCCTCCTTAAACCTGTCAATAACAATTTTATAGAAATAATACTTTAGACATCAATTCTAACAATGTATAATAAAACATTTCCTCATGTGATCTAATTTTAGCCTTAGATTAAACCTGCATTTTAAAGAATGGTTTCATTGAGCAATAATTAAGTACTTCTTAGAATACAGGACTGTGTATACCACAGATCTACATCAAGAAACAAACTGAAGAGCTTCAGAAACTCATTTTTAACATGTTTGCAACTGTGTCATAAAGCTTACAAGACATGTCATATTTAACATGGAACCTGCAGAATTATACATTTGGAGAATTTTGTCAATAATCTGTAGCTACAAATAGAATGGAATTTAGAGAAAAGCATCTGGAACAAGTAACAAGCACTGAGCTTTTCCATGTCTAATGCTTTTACATTCATCACTATATTTTTAAAAAATAATCAGCTACAGATTTGGAATTGTAATTTGAGAAAGGACCAAGGCAGTCATTCTGTTTGGATAGCATGAGAAACA
This sequence comes from Cricetulus griseus, assembly GCF_003668045.3. Classification (NCBI taxonomy): domain Eukaryota; kingdom Metazoa; phylum Chordata; class Mammalia; order Rodentia; family Cricetidae; genus Cricetulus; species Cricetulus griseus. The sequence continues at coordinate 91,114,283 of NW_023276807.1, read as the reverse complement.
CTGACCAGCCTCCCACACTATTTTTATCAGAATTCACATAGACATGTTACAGGTGTCTCATGAAAGAAAATTCCCCTGACTGAAATAAAATGGAAACATTACAGTTCATTCATTTTTTGCTGCCTTTTTCTTGTTTCCTTACTTTATGACATTAAAATTTAAAGACTGGTAAAAAGTTTTGCCTTTGCAATTATGCTGATGTTATGAGAATATATGAATATCAACTGAGGAGATTATGAATAGAAATGGCTGTGTCTATTGCCTCAGCCCAAAAGATACAAGCATTTTTAAAAGTTTTTGTTTTTGTTCTGTTTTAGTACACTGTGGTGATATCTTGCTTGTACAAATAAAGCTTGTCTGAAAGTCAGAGAATGGAGCTTGCCACTAGCTAACCACAGAGTTTAGTGGCATCTTTCTTTACCAATGAACATGTGGTGGTGTCACATTATAAAGTAGAGGAGGGACTGTCTTGCATTGTGGAAAGAGCATGGGAAGGGCAGAAACGACATCTTCTGGAGCAGGAAGACCATGGCGGTTACTTACCTTTATTTGTACAAGTACTTCTCTAATAAATAACTAAGTATCATTTATCTTGGGTCTGGCTAACTCAGATAAACCCCTAGCCCCAGCAGTAGCATAGCCTTTTTGTACCAACATAATTTCAAGTGTTTCAAGTGGCCAACTAGACCTCAGATATCTGCACAAGTTGAGGGTGCATTTTTATAAGCATATAATATATAATAATTGGCACAATCAGCTTTTGAAGGGTGGGCATTCAGATTGCTTCCCAATATTTCCTATAAAGAATATCATAAGTTCATGACAGGATAAAGTACAGAGTAGCCTTGGTGAGATAAAACATGTATGGTAAAAATTTTGTTGCCAGACAAAAATTGTCTTCCCAGAATAATTTTCTAATTAAGACAGCAAAAAGGTTAAAATGCTGTAGTATTTTTGTGTACATACATTATTATTTGTTTTAAATTGATGGATATAAAATAATTTGGCTTGTTAGAAGTTTTAATTGACTTCAAAATGACTCTTTTGTTACAATTTTTAATTTGTTACTTTTTTATTCCACAGAGGACACTTGGTGTCCTTTTTATGTACTTTATACAGGATGTTACTTATGAATCCAATTATTTTCAGATAGCTTTAAACATGTACTGAAAAAAAGGACAATGCTAAAACTTAATGTGTATTTTAAGCATCATCTATTTTAATATCATGTTTATAAGAGAAAAGAATGCTTATATTTTACTCTTTCATATGCATCTACCGAAGTATCTACACAGTGCATATAAAGCCAATTTTATTTGACAAACTGAAATAAAATTAAGTACCATAGAGTACATGCAACTATTTCTAAAGTACATGTGTAGTAATTACCTTATTCATTAGTTCAGATTTTTTGGCTATTGCTGTCTGGTATATAAATTGTCTCTGGCTTACTCATCTGTCCATGGCTTGACCTTCCCTTGTGTCCACCTTCCCTTGGTATTTTCATTGAAGAATGTGGCCACCGATTATTCCTTCTTCCAACTGGCCTCTGTTTTATCCAACCCTTCTTGTTGCCCAAAGACTGTAGGATTTTTCAATTCTTTATGACTTACCAACAATAATAACCTGTAGCTTCCTGATGTCTGGACTGACACTGAGATTCTGGGAAATTAGCCAAAATAATAAGGACGTAAAAAATGATTATACTTTTTCTAATTTTAAACCCTTGGTTTCTTAAAATGTTTTATGCTAATAGAAAAGAATGAACAAAAGGTTCAGAGATATGACATTCCTGCTACCCTCAGCCTTGGTCAGCCTTCATGTCACTGACAGTTGGGGAACAATCCTAGGCTGTTCACTTGTCATCTTTATGACCTACATTGACATGGCATCGTCAATTCATTCACAGCTAAGGTTCACTTTTGATGGCATATATATTATGACTTTAGGCAAATGTGATTGCAAAAGATCTCCTCTCAGTGTCATTCAGAGACTTATTACTACCCTAAAAACACAGTGCACTCTGCTTATGCACCTCTCAGTACCTCCAGCCCTAACACTCTCTGTTCTCTTCACTATCCCTATAGTTTGCCTTTTCCAGAATGTTATGTGGTTTGAATCACACAGTGTATAGTCTTTGGGGATTGTATTCTCATGCTAGTAATATGAACTTAACTTTCTTCCACATATTCTCATGGATTTATGGCTCATTTCTTCGTATTGTTAAATTATATTCCATTGTCTTAATGTGTTCATTTGTATGTGCACCTTGATTGCTTGAGAATTTAGTCACTTATGAATAGTTTTCTAAAAATTCCTGTATGGGCATGGGTTTTCAATTCCATTAGATAAACAGCATTGAACAAATTTGTAGTAACAAATGCTGTCTATATTAATTTTATAAGAAACACATAAATCCTCCTAAAGGTCATTTAGCAACTTTTTTGTTTTGTCTCGTTTTTTGTTTTTGTTTTTTGAGACAAGGTTTCTGTGTGTAGCTTTGGAGCCTGTCCTGGAACTTGCTCTGTAGACCAGGCTGACATAAAACACACAGCCTGCCACTGCCTCCCCCAGTGCTGGGATTAAAGTCTTGCACCACCAAAGTCCAGCTAGTCCTGTAGCAATTTTTATTTCCACCATTAACAAATGTGGGAGTCTATTTGCTGATTGTTGAGAACCCTTAGATAGTCTGTGGAAGTGTTTAATGAATTTGTCAGAATCAAATATTTTCTCTTGGCTGCTTCTTGTCTTTTTATTCTCTTGAATATGTTTTTAAAAGAGAAGAAATTTTCAGTTTTCTTTCAGGTATTAAAACTCTACTTTTATATCTGATTACTGACCAATAAATTAATGGTTTTCTGCATGTCCCCTGTTATGTTCTAGTAGTTTAATGGTTTTGAATTTTTCATGCAGTTTTCTATGACTGACTTTGAGACAAGATTTTTTGAAAGATTTAGGGTGTGTAATAGAATCATGCTGATACATAAATATTTCTGAAACATTTGTTGAGTACTTTTAGCTTTTTTATTTTTTTATCTTTAAAAGTTAGCCAAATGTTAATTAATCATATTTGCATAAATCTTTTTCTCAGCTATTTTGTCCTTTTTGTTTATTTATTCTCCAATATAATACCACTTTATTTTACATTATCATTAAATACTAAATTAAGGTAATATTGCTTATGCATTATGCCTCTTATACAGTGCATTGTTTTAGATTCTCACATACACTTTAGAATCTGTTTTCCAATCTCCCTGAAAAACATTGCTGGAATGTTGGCTAGGATCACATTGAGCTTTCACATCATTAAGGGAGAAATGATGCCTGAATAATAGTGACTATTCCTACCCATGAACTTTTATTTAATTTCATTGGTTCAAATATTCATTCAAAGAAAATAAATAGACCTTATAAGGCACACTCTTATTTGTATTTTAAAAATGGCATTATCTGTAACATGGTTTTTAAAATTAACCATATTAATTCTTTTGTAATCACCACAATAATTGAATTCCAGAAAAAATTATCCTCCAAGACTCTAATCCTGTGCTCAATAAACAATAATTTCCCCCATTTCTGTACTCCCCAACTGCCTAGCAGCCATTGTCCCATTTAATGTGTCATGAATTTAACAACATCAAGCCTTTTGCAGAAAGGAAGCATGCCGTGTTTTTGTTGAGGCACCTGATAGTTTTACCTGGTTAAATGCCTCTGAAAGTTTTTTCATGGTGATCCTTGTATGAGAACCCCTCTGGCATATGGCTGAACTATTGTATTTTACAATTCACATTTGCTGACTCATTTTTCTGACTGTGGACCACAGAGGTGTTTTCACATTTTAAATATTACTATAAATAGCTATGATGTGAAGATTGATAACATGTAAATTTGTGAGGAACTATCATTTTTCCCCACAGTGCTACCTTACTTTCTGTTCCTTCAAACAGAACACATTTATACATATCTTAAACAAAGTGTGTTACTCATTATCTTTGTTTATGCCAACATTATTTGATAACAATATTCATTTTTCATGAAGTGATTGTTTCCCCACTTTTGATGTATGTGCACATGATTCTCATGATAAGCTATATAAATATATTAGTAATAATTAAGTATATGTGTTTGTAAGTCCAAAGGCCCTAGAGCTGGTACTGAATTAAATGCCCCTCCCTGAGGACTAGCTTTCATGGTTCCAGAAGACAACATATAATCTTCTAAATGAAGGAAATAACAAACAGTCCTACCAATGTATGACACCTATGAACCACAATAACAAACAGCATTGCACAGTAACTCTGAATATGACAGTGGTATGTATACACAAGCAGTCACCAGATGTTCTCCAATTAGACTTAAGACCCATGCAACAATAGAGAATTATGCCTGTTAATGCAAAGCTAGCCAATGATTCATTGATAGTGAAATTACAGTTAACATTGCAAGAGAACCTTTAGCTATTACTTCACTAAACTGCCTAATCTCTTCTACAATCTAAATATTGGTCCTCATACCCAAAGGTAAATGTAATCCCCACAAGTCATCAAGGAAACTTCTTTGCAACTGACAAATACTGTTACAGAAAAGCACAACCAATTAAAAATGGACTGTGGAGCCCAGACTCAAGAGACACAAAATGAAAGCAAGAACCTCAATACTCTGGTTAAACAAAGTTTCTAATTTTAAATGCAAAGAAGGGGCAAAAGGTCAAGGAGCCACCAGGGTCCACACTCTGCTCCACTGCTTATTAGAGAATTGTAGCAGGTATCCAATAAACATCTATGGAGCCAGGAGTAATGTGACATGAGGCTCTGAAAGATCCCTGGCTGAGTTGTTTCATAATTTGTGTGTTTGAAAGCTTCTGATGTTTTGTTTTTTTTCTACATGTGGAGAGTCATTTCACCTTATTTGCCATTCCAGTTTGCATGATTTCAAACACTCCACTCAAAGAAAATTTCAAGCATTTTGCTCTACTCAGAAACAAGGATGTGTGCTTGGAACTGAAGGGACAAGCTCTGCCATCAAGAATTTTTCGTAGACAAATTTGACCTTCCAGACAGGACCTGTGGGGCTTTGCTGGTATCAGCTCTGAGATCTCTGTGCCATTTTCAGCAATGTCCAGTTCTGTCAACAGTAATAAGTATCTGTACACAATTACTAGGCACAATGTCACATGGCTTATGTATCCCTGATTCATTCCAAGGGAGATGAATAGCTATAGTTCTGGCTGCTTCTGCTTTCATGGGAACCACAACTACCATTGCTAAATAATCCTCCATTATCTGTTGTATACTAATCAAATAGCATGTTAATAGGACTTTAGTCCCATGAATACTGTTTTGTTGTTTAGCCCCTATTTTATGAAACCAAATGAGGCATCATCATTTTATGCATGATGCATTACTAGTCCTGAATGGAGTATTTACATCATACTTCCCACCAACCAAGGCCTGGAGAACATGATGGGGAAGGACTTAAGAATGTAAGATCAGGAAAATGGATAAAATTGTTGAGAAATGATGCAGTCAGGGTAGCACTGACGTAAACTACACAAAAGCTGTACCAGATCAGGCCAGCCACAGATTCAGCCCAAGTGGAAGAGATGAACTCCAACCCCACCCTTTACTGAGGAGTTACTTTGAGTTGATAATTTTTGAAGCAGGGAACACTGATGGGTTTCCAGTGTTCCAGTGAACTATCCCACGATCAAGTAAAAATAGGCATCACTAAGTTAAATAATTGAATTATAAAATAGGGATGAAGATGGGATGGGTAACATATTGGTGGGTGGGGTAGAATTGGAGGGGATAGTTATGGTCACATTCCAATGTACACAAATATAAAATTCTCAAGAATATAGGAAAAATGAAATGAATTAATTTATTTTAATTTAAAAATTACAGTTTATATGGCTGCATTTGCATTTACTTTCTTTTTATAATTTTCAGTACAACATGTGTTCCTCTGCTGACCAGATGTAGCAGATGAGTGTATTTCAGCTTTAATTAACCTTTGCAAAAAAATCACAAATTAATGCTCTTATTATCTTTTTGAATAAGATATCTCTAAATTGAACACTTCTGTGTCAATGATACAACAGATTCTATTAGCATTGCTTTAGCCTTCACTAGCTATCCTGGAATATTGGAAGCAATAGGTTCAATCCCAGAACTAAAAAAAATATTATTTCTTCCTGGACCCAGGAGTTGTGTAATTGGGTGTTACTTAATTTCCATGAGTTTGTAGGTTTTCTCTAATTTGTGTTGTTGTTGAATTCTAACTTTAAACCATGGTGGTCTGATAAGATACAGGAGGTTATTTCAATTTTTTGTACCTATTGAGGTTTGCTATGTTGCCAAGTAAGAGCCTTTTAGAGAACGTTCCATGTGGCACTGAGAAGAAGGTAAATTGTTTTGTATTTGGATGGAATGTTCTATAGATATCTGCTAAGTCAAATTGCACCATAACTTCTATTACTTCCTTTGTTTCTTTGTTAAGTTTCTGTCTGGTGTTCCTGTCCAGTAGTGAGAGAGGGGTATTGAAGTCTCCCACTATAAGTGTGTGTGGTTTTATGTGTGATTTTGTTTTAGTAATTTTTCTTTTACAAACGTGGATGCCTTTGTATTTGGGACATAAATGTTCAGAATTGAGATTTCATCCTGATGGATTTCTCCTGTGATGAGTAGGAAGTGACCTTCTTCATCTTTTTTGATTGATTTTCCTTTAAGTCCAATTTGTTGGATATTGGGATTGCCATCCCACTTGTTTCTTAGGTCCATTTGATTGGAAAATCTTTCCCCAACCTTTAATTCTTAGGTACCATCTGTCTTTGAAGTTAAGGTGTGTTTCTTGTATGCAGCAGAAGGAAGGATTCTGTCTTCTTATCGATTCTACTAATCTGTGTCTTTTTATAGGCAAGTTAAGACCATTAGTGTTGATGGATATTAGTGACCTTTGATTGTTCATTCTTGTTTGTTTTTGATTTGCTGATGGTGGCAAGATTATGTGTAGGAATCTATGCCTCATTTTTCTTTTTGGCTGTTGGTAAAGAGGGGTTATTGCCTATAATTTTTTTGGTTGTAGATAATTTCCTTGGGTTGCAGTTTTCCTTCCAGAACTTTCTGTAGGGCTGGATTGGTGGATATGTATTGTTTGAATCTGGTTTTGTCATAGAATATCTTGTTTTCTCCATCTATATTGATTGAAAGCTTTGCTGAGTAAAGTAGTCTGGGCTGGCATCCATGGTCTCTTAGTTTAGGTAGAATATCAATCCAGGACCTTCTGGCTTTCAGAGATTCCATGGAAAATTCAAGTGTGATTCTGAAAGGTTTGCCTTTATAGGTTACTTGACCTTTTTCCTTTGCTGCTCTTAATATTTTATCTTTATTCTGTATTTTTAATGTTTTGATTATTATGTGGCAAGGAGACCTTTTTTGGTTCAGTCTATTTGGTGTTCTGTAGGCTTCTTGTATTTTCATTGGCATATATTTCTTTAGGTTGGGAAAGTTTTCTTCTATGATTTTGTTGAATATGTTTTCTGCGCCTTTGAGTTGGATTTCTTCACCTTCTTCTATACCTATTATTCTTAGGTTTGGTCTTTTCACAGTATCCATATTTCCTGGATATTTTGTGTTAGGGTTTTGTTGGACTTAAGATTTCCTTTGGTTGATGAATCTATTTCCGCTAGTATGTCTTCAACTCCTGAGATTCTCTCTTCCATCTATTGTATTCTGTTGGTTATGATTACACCTGTAGTTCCTAATCATTTACCCAGCTTTTTCTATTTCCAGCATTCCCTCGATTTTGCTTTCTTTATTCTTTATTTATCTATTTCAGTGTTTAGGTCTTCTGAAAAAAATTAAATGGAAAGTTAATAAATATTCATGCTGTAAGATAACATCTGAAACCTATTGAAATTTCTTACTTTGCTATAGCATAGCCATTTAAGGTGACACTATTATAACTGCCACAGGTATTGTTTTCTGGCTTTATGTTTTTCTGTGCCTATAGAAGTTTAGACAAACTGTTCTTTGATGGGATATGTTACTGAATATAAACCCTAGTTCTGGATTATAGTATCTCACATTTGCTTCACAATAATAATTCTGTTATTTATTCTAAGGTGAAATATTTTCCTTTGCTATATGATAATATAACATGTAATTAAGAGAAGGCAATATAGAGAGAGTTAAAAACCCAGTTTGGAGGTAGTAGTTAGTAAAATTATATATATATATATATATATATATATAATATTATATATATATGTGTGTGTGTGTGTGTGTGTGTGTGTGTGTGTGTGTGTGTACAGTGTGTGTGTGTATAGTGTGTGTGTGTGTGTGTGTGTGTGTGTGTGTGTGTGTGTGTGTGTGTATGTGCATGCATGGTATGTGTGTATTTGTGTGGGTCTGTGCACATGTGCCTGCAACTGAACATTCTTGTGTTGATTGTCCATGTGAAATCGAGAAGGAAGGGTTGGGCATCTTCCTCAATCATTGGCCACCTTACATTTTGAGACAAAATTCCTTCACATAATGGATGTTTTAATTTTAGTAGATCACCTGGCTGGTGAGCTCCAGGCATTCAGCCATCTCTCCCTCTCCAGTGTTTTTGTTACAGATGTGCTCTCCTGTTCCAGTCTTTGCTGGGTGTGCTGGGATATTAACTCGGTACCTTGTTTATGTACCAAGTACTTTATCAACTGAACTCTTTCCTCAAACACTTTAAATATATCTTGAAGGCAATTGTTAGAACATAAGTAATCATGTTGAAAAAGATGAAACCAGCAAGATGAGGCTCCTAAGGGCACCAACATGAAATCAATCCCTAGAACCATGTAGTGGGAGAGAGAACTCTTGCAAGCTGTCCTCTGAACTCCACATATGCACTGTTACATACATACATACTACACGGTGATAAGGTGTTTATAGGATTAGAAAGAAAAGGGTGTCTTGATTATTTTTAGTTATTATTAAAAGCCATACACTTATATATTCCTCAAAGATGATCTGCAGTCCGTAAAGATAAGATTTCTTTATTCAGATAAACACCAGTCCAAATGCAAGCCAGAGTGTGCCAAGAGGCCGCAAGCTAGCATGGCCAGAGAGAAGGGAGGGTCCACATGTTCATGACCTCTTAAGAATTCTCTCTGCTTCATCTTTGACCTCCCCTGACCACTCTTTCATGGGCATGGCCAGGCACACCTGTAGGGGCTACAAGGAGGAGGGGCTACAGTGTCTCCATACACTTATGTGCTTGCATTTTTAGATGCTATGCCTTGTAATGATGGGTATCTGCCTGCTGTGCCTAATTGAGATTTGACCCTCAGTATTCCAATATTAAACTCTATTAAAAAATGGGGGGTGAATATGTAAATATGAGTGCTTCTAAAATAAAGCTTAAAAAGAGATTTTAAAAAGAAAAGAAATGTGTCTGTATGCAGAATTTATAGCTTATCCAGATAAAGTTGAGAAAGTCCCTTGCATATCTAATAGAAACCTTACAATAGTTTACCAGTCATGCTTTGCATTCTGTGACTAAATTCTTAACAGAAACATACTATGGAAGGAGCTATCTGCTTGGGCTCAATGTCTCACAGGGTTCAACCCATTGTCTCTGGACAAAATATTTCTGAACTCATTCTAAGGCAGAATATGATGGAAATGAGAGCATATGTCGGAGGTATTTCTTCAGGGTCACAGTTCTTTCATACTCTCTAGGGTATAATCAAGGGTTACTTTGCTTTAATCCTATCACAATGACTGGTCTTCTAAGAATAATGTCTTTTGAAGGCATTAGTATGATTGGATTCCTCACTTTTTTCAACTTTATATTATCTGAATGCCTACTCAACCTCTTAATTTAAGATACATTCCTCTGTTTTATCTAGTTATATATTTTTATTTCTGTGATGTTTATATTTTTCAAACACACATACAAATTATTTATATTTTTATATCCACTCTCCATCTTCTTCCACTAATATGTAACATCTAGAACAAAGATCTCATTTTTCATTGCAAGAACCTAGAATCATAGTTAAAAGTAATAGGCATCCAACAAACAACTGTTTTGTAAATGCATCATTTGCTGTACTGGTGTTAATAAATGAGGGTAGAAAATAAATGGAAAAAACATACACACAAACTTAGAAGACTCACCAATTAATTTGCATAATGTTTTAATAGACTTTACCTACTTAGAGGGATTTAAAGTATCATCTGTACATGGTGGGAATTAAAGGATGTATGTACAGCTGTCTCAAAGAATGACAAAAGGCAGCAAAACGGACTTCTCTTTTGACAATTCTTTGAGAATATCTATTGATGACAAAAACTACTGGCATCTCTAAGTCTGGAAGCTGTCAATTGTGCACTTATATTTTTTTCCTAAAGTGATTTTAAAAAATAGTAGATGAAGAATGGTAGGAATAATATTCAGTTTTTTCCAGCAGTAAATTACTGCTATCAGCTAGTCTTGAATCTAGGGGGAAAAAAAACCTATCTTTAGCTAAAATCACAGAAAATGCAAAAGAATAATGGAACTATATGTGAATAAGGCATTTCATTCTCAAATAGCTTTTGCTAAAAGCACCTAGCATTAAAAATGCAACGGTCTTTACATGGCCGCTTCTATTCTATAAGGTTCTGGGAGGGAGGTCTTAATGGTTCTGGTCAAAATAGGATACTAATGGCCAAGACTCCTCTTTCTTATTCCACAGCCTATAGTTCTTTATTCATGAGAATTCTGATGAACCCTATCAGGCACTGAGAACAGACCATTTCAGAACCATAGATGAACACATTTGTGTTTTTCCACAAAATCAGCATTTACTGAATAACAACAAAAAAAATTAACAGGTATGTCAGCTTTGTTGCCAGAATTTTGCCAAGTATTCCAGCTTCATTGATAGTAGTCTGAGGCAAACACAAGATCTTTTATTGTCATGTTATTTACTAGGTTAATTCTCAGGTGATACCTTATGCATCATATAGTATGTATACCTATATATGTATAAATGCCAGCTACAGAATGGATACCAAGGATGAAAGAGGTCCCAGAAAAGGTCAAGGAATTTCAAAGATACCTTACTTGAAGATGGAAATATAAGTCCAGCTGAGATGAAAAAGCATCTCTATGTAACACAGATAATATTATGTCTAGTTATATATAATGCAATTTTTAATTGAAAGTATATTCTAGTACAATATATTCTGGTTATGGTATTCTATCACTGAATACCTACAGATTCTGCCCACTTCTCCACCCCCAAATAAACGTATCTTTAGAAGTCAAACTTTCAGTATTTACCAATGATATGATAGTTTACATAAATGACCCAAAAAGTTTTACCAGGAAACTTCTAGAGTTTCAGGGCCCAGAGAGATTGTTCTGCTTCATTTTTGATTAAGGTCAGAGAGATAAAAACTTTCAATGTTTAAAGTCATAAGACCTAAATTTCTATGGTGTGGCTACTGTAGGATGTTTGGTCATAGGCATGGATGTCTTATACAATAACAAGAAACGTGTTCCAAGTTGTGGTCACTCTTAACCATCAAGGCCAGATAGTTGGAGTTTTATTCTAAGGCATAGTTACCAAATTTTTGGCAAATTAAGGAAGAAGGTATGTTTCTTCTATGTATCTTGATAAAGAAATGTTCCCCTTTTTGGTTGGGGAATATAAGAATATTGTAGAATAAACTTTGGGCTTCAGTATTCACTGAATTTCCCTCCTGACTATTCTGTGTCTCTGTATTTTCCTTAGTGTCTTTATGTGCCATTTCTCAATCCCCACTTGCCCTCTCAGGTATAAACCAAGCAAGTCTGCTGAATACTACTGTAACTCTGAAATGACATGTTACAACAGTACAGCTGATACACATCTCCAATTATTTGACAGGATACAAGATCAACTCAAAATAAAAACAATATTCCTCCCATATACAGATGATAACCAGGCTCAGAGAAAAAATCACCCTTCAAAATAGCCACAAAGAACATGACATATCTTGGAGTAGCTCTAACCAAACAGAAGAACTATAGGAAAAGAATTTTAATTCTTCAAAGAAATACATTAAAGAAGATATCAAAAACTGGGTAAACTTCCCATGATATTGGGTAAGTGGGATTAACATAGCCAAATGTCAATCTTAACAAAAGTAATCTACAGATTCAATGAAATCCCCATCAAAATTCCAGCGCAATTCTTCACAGAATTTGAAAGAATAGTACTCTACTCTATAAGAAAAGCCAAAATAAGCCATTGGATATCAAAAGCAATCCTGTGCAATAAAGGAACTTCCAGAGGGATCACCATCTCTGACTTCAAGATCTAATATAGAGTTATAGTAATGAAAATAGTTCAGTAGTGGGACAAAACAGACAGTTGTACCAATGGAATCAAGTTTAAGACTCTAGTATTAATCCATATACCTATGAACGTCTGATTTTGACAAAGAAAGTAAAAGTATATAATGAAAAAAAAACTTCAATAAATCTTGTTGGCAGAACTGCATTCTGACACGAAGAAGAATACAAATAGATCCATATCTATCCCCGTGTATACACTTTAACTTCAAATGGTTAAAGACCTCTTCATAAATTCAGCCACACTGACTGTCTTAGAAGAGAAATTTGGAAGTGTCATTAAGTGCATCAGCACAAGAGACCATTCATGAATATAGTACCAGTAGCACAGACAATGAAATCAACAATTAATGAATGGGACCTCCTGAAAATGAGAAATTCATGTAAAGGAAAGGACACAGTCAACTACACAAAGTGGCAGCCTGCAGAATAGGAAGCAATCTTCACCAACCTCACAGTTGACACAGGGATGATCTCCAAAATCTACAAAGAACTCACAAAACTAAACACCAAAATACCAAATGATCCAATTAAAAATTGGGGTACAGATCTAAATAGAGAATTCTCAGATAAGTCATACCAAATGGCCAAAAGGCATTTAAGGAACTGCACAACATTCTTATCCATCAGTGAAATGCAAATCAAAACAACTCTGAAATACCATGTTACATGTGTCAGAATGGCTAAGATCAAGAACACTAATGACAGTTTATGCTGGAGTGGATGAGGAGTAAGGGAAATGGTCCCCCATTGTTAGTTGGAGTACAAACTTGTACAGTTACTTTGGAAATCAGTATAGTGGCAGTTTCTCAAGAAATTGGGAGTCAATCTACCTTAAGCCCCAGAAATACCACTCTTGGGCATATACTGGAAGGATGTACACTTAAACAAGGACATTGGTTCAACTATGTTCACAGAAGCATTATTTGTAATAACAAGAACCTGGAAGCAACCTAGGTGCACCTCAGCTAAATATTGTATAAAGGAAATTTGTTAGATACACAATGGAATACTACTCATTGGAAAAAAAAACCACAATGACATTTTGAAATTTGCAGCCAAATGGATGGAAGTAGAAGAAACCATCCTGAGTGAGTAATAGAGACAGAAAGACAAATACAACATGTAATCACCCATAAGTGGATATTAGCCATAAAGTAAAGGAAATCTATCCTAAAATCCACAACCCTGAGAAGCTAAGAAACAAGGAGGGTCCTAGGAGTCTTACAAGGACACCTTCCAAAGGAGAGGAAATCAACAAGATCTCCTGAGTAAATTTGGGAGCATGGAAGGGAAGGGGTAGTAGAAGAGTGAGGAGGAGAAAATAGGAGGTGGGAGAAGTACATGAGAGATCAGGAAGGTCAAGATGTGGGAAGGACAGAGAGAAAGAGAATGGAAAGGAATGTTATGATATAGGGAGCCATTATGGGGTTAATGAGAGATGTGACACTAGGGAAATATCCAGGAATCCACAAGGATGATACCCAACTAAGAATCTACACAATAGTGGAGAGGATATATTAACTTCCCTTTCCCTATAATCAGATTCATGACTACCCTAATTGTGATTGTAGAGCCTTCATCCAGTAAGTGATGAAAGAAGATGGAGAGATGCACAACTAAGCACTGGGATGAAGTCCTGTAATCGATTTGTAGAGAGGGAGAATTGATAATTTGATCAAAGGTGTCAAGCCCAAATTGGGGAAATCCACAGAAACATCTGACTGGAGCAACAGGGAGCTCACTCACTCCAGACTGACAGGTGGGGAACCTGCTTAAGACTGAACTAGAACCCCTCATTTAGGGTGACAGTTGGGGGACTTGGGCAGTTTATGAAACTCCTAGCAGTGGATCCAGTAGTTATCCACAGTGTATGAACTGGGTTTTAGGAGCCCATTCCCTCTGGAGGAATACTTTGTTCAGCCTAGATACAGGGTGGGATGACCTTGGTCCTCACCCAAATGGGATGACAGACTTTAATAATTCCCCATTGGAGGCCACACATTCTCTGAGGAGTGGATGGGGTGGGGTGGAAAGATAGTGAGGGAGTGGGAGGATGGGAGGGAACTGGCATTTGTATGTGAAATAAAATTGCTTAAAAATAAATATCAATTAAATAATATTCCTCTGTGTAACTGTACCAAATGTTCTTTATTCATTCATCCATGGACAGTTTCATCTACAATTATTTTGGTTGGGTCTTTGTGTGGATTAGATGTCAGGATAGCTGTGAGCCTGTATACTATGTCAGAAACATCAATGAATATGACTTTGTCTTTCCCTGATATCAGAATATATTAAATAACAATACATACAAGGTATTTTCTTTCTAAAGTAGCAATTTGCCAGATAATACTACCTTCTTGATGTTTGGGCTCAAGCTAATTGAACTTTTTTTATTCTATTATTAATTATTCATATTAGCTCTTAAATTAAACATCATACAGAATAGAGTAAATTTATCTAAGCTCTTATGTATATATGCAATTTACAGAAAAGTACAATATGCTACTGCAGCATTAAAGAGATTTTATAAGGGGGTTAGAAGAAATGATACAAAATTAGGCATGAACTAGCACAACTGCTCCTTGCAACACCAATTATATTAGAGAGGAATATGGGCATCTATGAAACTTTTTATGGAGTTTGCCTTCAACATGGCAGGGATAGCCATTTGTACAAGATACTTTTCTTGCCTCGACTTCTTCAGAGTATGTTATCCAAACTGGACAAGCAGTTTACAAAGAAAAGGGACTGCTGAAGTTGTTGTGTGGCAGAATGGTCCTTCAAGTTTCCTGCTTCATCAAAATGTCTGCCACATATTCTGGTCCTATAGGCTGAAGAAGGATACCCCAAAATTACAGAGTAACTTTGGGTGACTATCCAGGCAGTGATATGTCTCTATCAATTCTAGAGTTTACATATTATCCTTCTGGGGTCCTTAATGGAGAGGAAGATAGTTATGTTTATGTTTTTCTTAATTATGAAAAAGATAAGTTGCTTATAAACTTTAGACTCACAAAAATAGGATAGATGATAGAATATTTTCTTTAAATTTTGCTAAACATTAATGGACTAAATATTGACAATTATAGTTCTTGCTTTATAACTGTTTTATTATATATAATTTTACTATGTTAAAGTTAAAACCTTCCTTTTTGTTTATACAGAAGAGGAGATGATGGGGGGATGTCATTCTGTAGGCTTTGAATATGTTTCTCTTGCTGGTTGATGAATAAAACTGTTTGAACCAATGGAAAGGCTGGCAGTAGCCAGCAGGGATACCAGACTACGGGAATTGTGGTAAGAGGAAGACAGATAGTGAGTTGCCAGTTAGACACCATGTAGCTGCCCACGAAGTAAGAGGTCTGGGCAACAATGGTAGGCCAAGACTCCATGGAGATACACAGACTAATAGAAATGTGTTAATTATTAAGAGAGAGCTAGCCAGTGAGAAGCCTGAGAAATAGGCTATAGTTTTATAATTAATATAAGCTTTTGTGTGTTTGTTTTGGATTAAACAGCTATGGGAATGGGTGGGACAACATCATCAACACTTCTTCCTTATCTATTCACAGAAAAGATACTTCTGTAAGTGGCCATTAAAATGAGATTTATAGAATAAGCAGCAAATCACTGTTCAGAATTTGGCTCCAAGGAAGTCATATTTCAGACAAAGTTCTAGCATTCTGTAGTCCCCACAGATGCCAGATTGCCCCAGAACATGAGGCAGATTTCTTCCCAGGAAGTGCCTCCTACTGACACAGATTGATGCTGTATTTTCAAAAAGAGGTATTCTCTGAGGCATGTAGCAAGATGCTTGAAGAAGAACTTCCTTTTGTTACTATCTACTGACCTTTTTTGTTTCTCTTCTCTGGCTTTTTAGAAAGGCCCTATAGATCTCTGCTTGCCCTCCTTTGATGCTATGAGAGTAAATGAGATGTGGTTTTGACAGTAAAGATATAATAGACAGATACAAATAGGAACACAGGTTTAAGCAAAAGATCCTTAAAACTTGAAAGGTTAAAAGAAAAAATGTAAAAGTACCCAGGGTTTCTATGCCTCTCCCACACAGAATTCTCATCAATTCTTCTTGAAAAACCTTGTACCAGGGAGGATTTATGAATATAAATCTTGCATTCACTCCAAGAATTCTGTAGCTCCACAGTATCACAGGGGCTGAGAGCCATTCCAGCTGCTTTGAAAGTAGTTCAGCAGTGGCACATTTAGCAGTAAAATGTACTAAGATTTGATATGAATGGTGCTTGCTGATGTGTCCACATAACCTGTCTTTAAAGCAACTGAAAGATGAGTAAATCTGAGATACCTGTAGCAACTGCATGGACTGCAGGAGGAACAATGGACAAGAATGTTCCGCATAACCACTTATGTACAGGTCTTTGAAAACATAAAATAAAGACTTTGAAAAAGATGCTGAAGAAATAAATCCCCTCCAAATTTAATATCCAGTGCAATAGCATTAATATTCAGGCGTTATTCAGGTTTGATGAGACAGATCTATAAACCCAGTTACAGAGTACAGTAGGCAGGATGATCTCAGTGAGTTCAAGATAGGACAGGCAACATAAAAATGAACAAATAATGACCCACCTTAAATAGACCTAAGATTTAGGGTGTAAATAATGATAGAGCTCTTGTCTAGTATAACTAAACAACTAAACAATCAAATGATAAATGAATAGATTAGTGTCCATAAACATTGAAGTATTTTTTCAGTCTAAAGCACTCTTCTTTGCCATATGAAAGATCAAACTTTGATGTTCACAGCCTCTACATCCTCAGATATGGAAAAAGTGGCCACCTTTGTTGTTGACATCCCAGCTTAAAAAGCTGACCAGATAATTTCTATTTATTTTGAATCTCCTTAAGACATTTTATTGTTTTACCAGAATACAAGAAATACTTGTATTTACAACTACATAAAATGATCATGGTTACTTCTAATCTTGATTGTTAGTGTGATACACATGGGAAAATGGAACCCAGGATAAACAATCACCTTCCTCAAATAGGCCAGTGAAATATCTGTTAGGATATGTTCATTTTTAATTGATATAGGAGTTGCTGTCTCACTATGGAAAGTATCACAAGGCATGTAGGTCTGGGATGTATAAGAAATGGAGGTTATTTTGCACCTGGTAGGAAGATAGTAAGAACGGTTCTTCCATGGTCTTTGCTTCAGTTATTGCTTGAACACATGCCCTGTTAACCCTCACTGATGGATGGCTGTGATCTATGAGCTGAAATAAATCCTGTTTCAAGAAGTTTAATTTGGTCATGATAGTCATTACAGAACAGAAATCAAAAAAACTATCACAATTATTTTAAGTTGTCGAGTCTATCTCGATCAGCAAGAGAAACGACCACAACTCTTCTTCAAGCATATTCAGGAACCTTGTACATCAGCTTCTCTTTCTCCCAACATGCTCCCCCGCCCTGCAAGCCCTTAAAAGCAAGCTCATTACCCAATTAGCTCAGCCACCTGGCGATCCTGGATAGGTCACAGCTGGAGGAGGCACACCAGATCCACTAAGCACTTCCAAATAAGGCTTGTTTACAGCTAAGCTCAGTCTCCCTGGCATCCAGCCAGGCACCATCTTGGGTCTGTGGCTCCCCACATTAAGTAATTTACCTGCTAGGAGAAATTTTGTGATAATATAAGACAGTATTTTATGAGTCAAGGAAAATGTCTCTACACACCTGAGAGTGTGAATGTTCTTCTGAAGTTGGTTACCTGTTACAAAGGATGCACTGAGGTGTTACACAAAACATGAGTATGAGCATACCAGCAAGTATGTTTATATACCACAGAGTTCCACAGACATGAATGAAGACAGGTCTTTTTTCAGTATTGTCATACTCTTACTTTGTATGCCCCTGAAATATATACTTTGCTAATATATTTCTCAGAAAGAGTCATCCTAAAGATGAAAAAGGAAAGAACAGAAAATGACTGGGGAGTGGTTCATGCCTGTAATCCTATCACCCATGAGGCAGAGTCAGGTGGAACTCTGTGAGTTCAGGGCCAGCCTGATCTACAGAGTGACTTCCATGACAGGTTGAAAAGCTACACAGAGGAAACTTGTCTTAAAAAAAAGAAATAAAAAAAATGGAAAGAAGAGAAAATAAACTATGGGATTAATTAGGCTGCCCTGACTAGAATTGGTAGAAGATAGACAAACCTCAAAGATTACATTTCAAGTATAGTCCGTTGAAGCAAGGAAGCTGTGAGCCTAATGTAGTCTCAAAAGTTAATCATTTATTTAAAAAAGTCATGTAAACTAGAACAAAATTGATGAAAATAACTTCTGAAACAATGGAGTACCTTTCTGTTTTATTTCATTCTTTTTGTACAGGTTGAATGGAGAGGATAAATTATTACAAAGGTGAGTATAAAAAACTTTATTTAAACTCTTTTTAATAGATAAATGTAGTCATTGGCTCTAACATTCTCTTGACTAAAAATGAATTAATCAAAAAAGGAAATTGTGAATATTAAGTGTTTCAAAAGGGTATTTGTAAAATTGTTAAAAATACATTGTTTTTAGCAATTTTATAAAATTACAATTTCATGTCTTTTGTATTAAAAATGAGTAAAGTTCACAAAATAGTTGCCATGAATTATTGGAAAACATTTTTCATGCTCTTATAAAACCTACTTACAACTAAGGAATTTGTGATTTAAAAACTATAATATTAAAGGCTCTAAGAAGTCAGTTAAATTCTTCAAGAGAGACAAAGATAAATTAATCAGTTCATGAAATTGAGACTTACCAAACTGAATTAAATATCATGCCACCTTGTTTTCTATAAATACATTTGGCTATTATTTGTCAATATGCAATAAAAGACTACAAAAGAAAATAAGGAAGATATTTTACATAAAAACACTATTCAATAACTTGTCTCAGCTGGTTCTCTTATGCATCTCCAGTCCATGTGTGGAAAAGGCAAGAATCTCAGAATAGTACTAGAATTAATTTTAATACACATTAAAAGCAATAAAGCAAATACCTGAGTGAAAGAAATGTATGGCTTTAGAAAGTTATAGACTTGAAGCTTGTCATTTCCTGATTCAAATACCACTTTCAGCACTTATGATTTTTGCTAACCTAATATTATCAAGCTATAATGGTTGCAATAAGCATTTGTGAGAAGAAAAAGTCATAGGATATCTGAAGGAAACTGTGGGACCACTATGCCACCTTTTTTCCTTTCTTCACCTTCAGATTTTTTCAAATTCTGATGAGAATTAAGTAATAATTTTTGTTATCATAATTTTGCTCCATCTCCAGCAATGAAGCTTCAAATGTGGTTTATAATTTCATGTAAAATGAAAGTTGAGGAGCTTTTCTAAAATATTCAAAACTGTGTCCTATAGAAGTGGACTAGTATTTATCCCTAGTACATGAATGGGCTTTGGGAGCCCACTCCACATGGAGAGATACTCTCTTAGCCTAGACACATGGGGGGGGGGGGCTGGGCCCTGCTCCAAATGATATGACAGACTTTTAAGATCCCTCATGGAAGGTCTCACCCTCCATGGTGAGCAGAAAGGGGATGGGATAGGGGGTTGGTGGGGGACAGGGGAGGAGAGGAGGGGTTGACACATAAAACAAGCTTGTTTCTAATTTAACTAGAAAAATAAATAATGAAAATAATATTAAAGTGCCTTGAACTTCTATGAGCAAATCTCATCTTCTAGTAAGAAGTAGTTACATGGAAATCTGTTATCCTCTAAAACTAACAGGAAATGATGTTCAATTTTAATTAATTTATTAAATGACTTATTTTCATATAAGAACTAAAAGTACCTTAAAAAAGAAAATGAATCTTTTATGCCATTATAAAAATAGGGGAAAAGACCAGGCTTTTTTAATTTAGTTAATTTAGTGTGCCTTATTTAGACTTGAGTTTTCTTAGGAAGACATCTAAAAGGACATCACATAGGTACAAATTAATTCCAGTTTTATAACATGAAATGAGAAAACTATTTCCAAAAGTTACCCAAGGCCAAATAATCCATAGATTCATAGTAATTATTTTGTGGAATTGGAATTAATCTCAATATTGAGTCACTGAGACATAATTATAATCATATTTAATTGGAGATATTAAGTACCTGGAAATTAGGCATATATATCTTTTATACCAGCACACAAGAGGAAGAAGTGGGAAGCTCTTGAGAACAGATCGGCCTGATCTATTAGTTACTTTTCCTTATTGTAATAAAATACCAAGGCCAGAAGCTATGGAGGAAGGTTTATTTGTGTTACTATTGGAGAGAGAAAGTACATAATGTCAGGGAAGGCATGACTGCAAGTAGTCTGATCAGGGAATGGAGATATCACAGCTTAACAGCAAATATGAAGAAGAGAGTTAACTAGAAGTAGCTCAAGGCTATAAACTCTCAAGACCCAGTTTCAGTAATGTATTTTCTCTAGCAAGTCTTCATCTTTGAAAACCCAATAACCTCCCCTCACAGCACCATCAACAATAGATCATTTCTCATTGGAACCACAATACTGGATATTCATTATGGTTTCCAAATGACTTCAAACTTGTAACAGTCCTCCTATGCTACAGACCACTCAGGCAGAGAACCACACTGCGGGAGAATCAGGATCTTGGTACTCTTGTAGGGACAGAATATAATCCAGGGCTGCTCAATCAGGGGTGGCACTTTTCACAGTATTCTGGGCTCTCCTATATCAACCTTAATTAAGAAAATATGCCACAAACATGCTTGCATTGAAGCAATTCCTCAAGTGAGGTTCCCTTTTCCCAGCTGATTTTGGTTTGTTTGAAACATAAAAGCACAGAGGTAATACCTTTCCTCAAATTGTCTCAAGAGAACCCTGGCCTTTAAAGCTACTGTAAAACACCCTCTATGAAGAGATAAATTTGCACTCATTTAGGAATGGACTGAATTTGGAGACTAGATATAATCCATTTTACCAAGAAAATCTAGAGATCCAATTTAAAGTTCTTCTTAGAAGGTCTCTATATTCTCACTGAGGAGAGGAGTAAAGAAATCTGAGCTCCCTCTAGAATTCCCAGCCAGAGAACCAAGAGCATTTTTGGAAGTGCAGCTATTATTTGTCCCTTCCCAAGACTGCTTAAAGTTCCCGTCTCCTGTTCTAAGTATCCTAACTATCTCAAGAAACAACAATAAGTACCATTTAGGGAATGGAGAGGATGATCAGTCTGAAGTCTTCGAGCTGAGTGGGACTGTCATTTGTGGCAATTGACATAACTCCTCAAAGCCTAGATAGGACTCTCTAAAAGTACATTAATAATTCGATTTGTATAACAACAAAGTGTACAGGAAATAGGAAGTCTGTGGCAAGTGCCTGGCATTGAGCAGGTGAGAAAGGACTTGAGAAGGTATTTGAGCAGAGTGAGTCCATTCTATCAGGAGTGGTGTGGGGGTTAATATAAAAGCTTAACATTACAGTTTATTCTAGTTTCGTTTTGTTACCAGGACAAACAAGATAACTAAAACAGTTAGGAAAGGAAAAGATTTAATGGGATTGTACTTGAAGGTTTCAGGTCATCATTTTGAATTCAAGAAGGAACTAGAAGCATAAACCATGGAGCAAGGGTACATGCTGGATCACTTACAGACCCATGACTAGCTAGCTTTCTTTTACATTAGAGAAAACCCTGCCTAGAAAATTATGCTACCTACAATTAATTGGGTCATTCTATATCAGTAAGCATGACAATACTCACAGCTATGCTCACATACCAGTATGAACTATAAAACTCTAAATTGGGATTATGTTCTCAGGTAATTGTAGGGTATGACAAGTTGACTCTTAAAATTTACCAGAGTATCCACCCTAGAGAGATAATGAAGGAGCTAGAATAAAAGACTGTTGAAAATGTTGGAATCAAAGTCATCTAAAGTCCCTCAATAATCTCACAAGATTATCTATCAAGTAGGCTTCATTATTTTCTGGCTTCCAAGACTTTGCTCAAGAATGTTTAACCTATGAATTGTTTTCAATTGCTGTCAGAATTGCAAAAATCACAGTGTGGGGGCCTTCATAAATGAAATCTAGGAAAGGAGAGAAGATATTTAACCATATTTGTTTTTAGATTAAACAATAGTGGCCCATGTCTCCTTCATTAATGGATCACTCACAGCTGTTGCAATGTTAAAATGGAACCAGAATCAAGATACCCATATCTGGGGATCACTTGTCTTATCAGGAAAAAAAAGCTATTCATGAGATATGATTGTTAAAATAGCGTTTCATATGGATGTAAATCTAATGGATGTGGACTGTTAAAATTCTAATTATCATTTGTCACACTTTCTTTTTGGATATTTAAGGCCATACATGCAGACAAAATGAATTTTTAATAGGATCAAGGTGAGTCAAGAAAATTTTCCTCAGGGTCACTTTAGTTTCAAAGGATACCCTGACTCCTTTAAGTATTCTCTTTTACTAAATATTCTATCAGTTTTGAATAAGAGATGGCCCTGTTGACTATGGCTTCTTTTGGAAGCATTCGGGGCTTATTCTTATGTGTTGATGCTTCTGTTTATAGAATGTACACAGTTTACACCCAATGGTCTCCATTGTCTCCTTGATCAAGAGAACAGGTAACTCATCAGAGCTTAAAAACCTCTTAAGAAGGGTTCCATAGTTCTCCTGGATCACCTTGAAGGATCTGTGTCAAAATACAGTCCCTCTTAATACCCTTGAATATTATCTTGCAGTTATTGTTAAATACCCAGAAGATCAATTACACAAGTTTGATACTTCTCATATTTGTGTTACAGTTAAATAAAGCTTGGACAAAACCTAAAAGCTTCTGAAGAAATCTTGATTATATATGGTTTTGTTCTTTTAATCTAGAACTTGTGCTATCAAGAGTTCATCACTAAGTTAAGAGATTCATTGATTTGAACAATTTGACACATTTTTCATTCATTTATCATATTCAAGTCTCAAATTCTCATGCATTATGTAATTTATTCTGAATCTTCAGACTACTTTAGGTATTTTAGTTTTGTATTTGCCTTTGTCACTTTGGAAAAAAATTGTGTTAATCTTAGGATAATTTTGTCATAAAGACATGCTACTTTACAATTTTTTCATTCATTTATTACATACCCTTAAGATTATTTACATTGCTTATTTGTTTAATTTTATTTTCTTCTGCTGTAATATTTTATTGTGTGAGATTTCATATATGCATGTAATGTGTTGTGATCAAATCAATCCCCATTTCCTCCCCTTATTCTTCCAAGTTGCTATATCACCATTTTTCCTTATAAACACATATGTTCTTTTAAAGCTCAGAGATTCACTTTAATGCTACCAGTATATGCATGGGTACAGAATCATTTCCTTGTACCTAGGTAGCCTTTCAGAAACTACATCTGTGAGAGAAACTGACTCCTCTTCCTCTTGAAGGTAAGAATAGATAATAGCATCTCAGCTAGGGTTTGACTTCATGAGGATCTTCCTCTGCCAAAACTGAGATGTTATTCAGGTCTTGCACAAGCATTCAAGGTCAATTCATGTTTGCAACAGCTCATGTTGTGGGATATTTGAAAGCACTGTGGAAAACTGACACTGTGCTATTAAATTTAACCTTGGATTGGAGGTGGGGTCAGCAACTATTTGACAGGAATGAGTCATAGAGAGAATGAAGAATTCAGGAATATAGATAGAGAGACTCACAGAAAGGAGTAGAGAGGTACTTAGATTTTCAGGATCTTTTTTGATTTGAAAAAGCTGGAGAGATGCTTTTTTGCTGGATCTCTGGCCAAAATGGAAGGTCAGTTCTTTGTTTCTTGACCTCTCTTAGCTAACTGGCAATTTTCCCAACATCTGACTACCAAGTCTTTATTGGTAATTAGAACTATAGAGACTTAGTTAAAAACAACATTTGGTATCTAATGAATGGTATAAGGTCAAGCCAGATAGTATAGGGGTTTCTGCCTCCATCAATCTTCTTACTGCTGCTTTCACCCACACTCTGGAAGGCTTCTCCCACCATGGTCCCCATGTAGCCTCTCCTTATGTGGCTTTTCCCATTGTGGTCTTCCTGCAGCTGTATCCATGGCCAAAGCTGCATAGCAGCCACCGACACTATAGTGCCATTTTGTGTTCCTGCCACTGCTACAGCCACACACCAAGCCCAAATTGCCTCACAGATAATACAATGTTAAAAAAGAAAAATCTTGCCCATAATAAAAGTGGGAAATATAACTATGTAGAGAGTTAAGACTCTGTATGGTGCTATTATGGATGGCTTGAAAATAGAAAAAATAAAGAAGGAATAAACAAACTTATCTGGGATTGACATAATACTGAATATAATTACTATCAATTTGGTAATTCATATTTGATCCTTAATAATTGTGAATATAATTACTATCAATTTGGTAATTCATATTTGATCCTTAATAATTGTGTCAAATATGAAAATTTCTCTGATAAGATACAAGCCTTAGTGAGACTCACTAGTGATATGACATAAGCTTAGAAAAATGTTTGTTTTCATTTAAACAGGGTTGGTTATAAATGGTAATAAATATAGTCAATCTTTTTTTTTTAAAGAAAAAAGTGGAATAGGATATAGGAATGAATACTTTGCATTAGTATGGCTTTTCATTTATTGATACAACTTTAAGGTCAATTTTGTGATATGTATATGTCTCCTCTTGTTTAGGTATTCTGTTTATATAGATCTTTTAAAATGATATGCATAATTAAATACAGGTTATATAATCACCTATGATACTCAGAACTTATAATTAGGTTAGTTAGGTCTTCTAGATATACAGAGATGTATTTGAGATGGTTAGGTATTCTTCAAACCTTTCAAAGACCTACAGAAATATGGCATTTAAATTGTTTAGTGTTTTTCTTGGCAGTGAAACACAACTGCTCCTGGCACACCAATTATGTCAGAAAGGAATATGAGCATCAAAGAAGCTCTTTATGGAGTTTGCTTTCAACATGGCAAGATTAGCCATTTGGGCAAGAAACTGCTCTTGCCCGGACGGTTTGTTGCTGTATAAATTGGACATGCAGGAACCACAAGAAAATGACTGTTGAACTTACAAAACAAGACAGTACTGAAGGGTTCCTGTTAAAATGGAAAAGTGTGCCAGACACACTATGGCATATAGGCTAATGTTGGATGCCCCAACATTACCGAGGAACTTGGGTGACTGTCTAGGTAGCAAGATGTGTCTGTCAATTATAGAGTATATATATTATCCTTCTGTGGTCTTTGGTAGAGTTGAAGACAGATAGTTATGGTTATAGTTTTCTTCAGTTATTATAAAAGATAAGTTATCCTTCTTTTTATGTAGACAGAAAAGAGGAGATGATGGAGGAAGTACTTCTGTGTATGTTTATCTTTTTGATTGTTGAATAAAGCTCAGTTTGGCCAATGAGGCAGCAAGTTAGACAGGACTAGGAGTCAAAGAGGATTCTGGGAAATGTAGTAGAGAAGTGGTGATCCAGGCAGGAAGTGACATAGCAAGGAGAATCATATTTAATCAAGGAGAAACAGAAAGTGTCTCTCTTTTCCTCTCGGCTCTTCCTCCAGCAGCACAATGTGATCCAACGGCAAGAGAGGGTTCCAGAAGAAGGCATCCTCTAAAAGATAAGTCTTATAAAATATATAGATTTATGATAATTAAAACTGAGCTAGCATATGAGAATCCTAGTCATTGGCCAAGCAACATTTGAACCTATTACAAGTTTCTGTTTATTAATTTGGGCCCTAACTTGGGCGGGTGGCTGGCGTAAAGCGCACATATGGTGGTGGGGTTCGGCAACTTTTGGCAGAAAGATTTATTGTAAATATACATCCTTCATAAAGATTCACTACTGATAAGATACAAGCCTTAGAATGAGTTACTAATGAAAATGAGAAAAATACTCATACACAGGCACTATAATTTAAACAAGAAACTACTCTGTCATTGCAGTATGAAACTGAAGAGGGGAGGACTAATGTTATTAGAAAATCAACCTTAGTTTACAGGAATGACCAGCAAACAACAGGCACCCCCAAGTTTAAGCAGAAGTTAAATGGAATACTATAGAGATCTTAGATTTGATGAGATTTAAGGAAGCAGTCTTTTCTTATGATATGCATTCACCTATTTGTGAATCCGGTATTAAATTTATGGACAACTGAGAGTAGAATTATCCCCTAAGGATGTAAAGATTTAGCTACAACAATATTGGAATCTGGCCCTCAGTTGCAATGGCAAACATGATGGACAAAGGAATCTAGGGTTATAAAACCATGAAATAGGAATAGAGGCACTAATATTTCCCAAGATCATCTTCTAGATGAAGGCCAATAAGTTGAGTTGTAATGACAGTGTGAATTTAGTAATCATACCTTGTCCCTAAGTAGTTTAGCAGCCTTAAATATTTGGAACAAGGTTGAAGAATCAGGAAAGACTTGAGAATCATTTTTTTTAAATAATACAAGGCCAAAAAGAAGACTTCCCTGATATTTTTCCCACTAATATATGGACAGTCCATAACAAGTATTTTGGAAAACTTGTATAAATGTTCAAAGAACAAAGGTAAAATACAAATAAATGACTATGTGATTGAATGTTTATTAGACAGAGGTGCAGATGTAGCAATAAATTTAATAAAATTTTGATATCCAGATAGGATTCTTCAGGAGGTAAATATTTAACTTCTCGGGATTGGAATTTGATCTCAGGTAAAATGAAGTACAAGTTGTATCAAGTGTATAAGGGCACAAGGACAAGAATAGAAATTTACACCATATGTGGCTAAAAGAGCAATGAACTTATGGGGACATGATTTGTTGCAGAAATGGAAATCCCATATTATCATCAGTCCTATCATAGAAACAATACTTCAACTAAAGTATGCTTCTGAGAAAAATAATAAAATATATTATCAAGAGCAGTCACTAACCATTCAGATTATACCTAAGCAGGGCACAACAGCTGGTGGTTTTTCAAAGACATCAACAGCCCTACTTTTAAAATAGTTAACTAACAATCCTGAATGAGTGGAATAATAGCTTTTGACGTCAGAAAAACTAGAGGTACTACAACAACTAGTAAGGAACAGGTAAATGCTCAACATATTGAAGCACCAAACAGTCCTTGGAAATCTCCTATATTTATTATTAAAAATGAATCTGGAAAATGGAGAATTTTTCCATATTTAAGAGCCATAACCAAGTTGATTCAGTTAATGGGCTCTTTATAGCCTGGAATTCACTTGCCTTCTTTATTACCTAAAGGACAGTCTATTGTACTGACTTCTTCAAAACAATACTTTTTTACTATACATTTCTAAGAACAAGACAGAGAAAAAGATGTCATCACAATGCCTAATTTTAATAATGCTCATTTCCTCAATCTACAATGTGGATAGTCTCATATTATCTGATCCAGATATAGATATCTTAGGAAAAATGTTCAATGAAGTAAAGAGTATCTTGTTTTGCTAGGGTTTACAAACTGTACCCCTCCCAAAATACAAAGGGGAAACATTATTAATTATTTAGCATATAAGACAGTTTATAGAAAATTCTGCCAAAACAAGTACAAATCAGGAGAGAACAATTAGAAATTTTTAATGACTTCCAAAATTTGATGGAAGAAATTAACTGTTTATTGCCCATGATCAGATTAAGTACTCAATAGCATCATATTTTTTTTCAAACCTTAGAAGGTCATAAGGACTTAAATAGTCCAAGAATAAAAACACCTGAGGTTGACAGAGAGTACAAAAGTTTTCCAGAGCTTGATTGTATCTTATTCATTCTACATTCTACTTATTCTTTTACAGTATTTCTTATGCAGAATGAAGAAATATGGAGAATGTATATTTTACCACACAGAAAAAGTTATAGACATATGTAGAAAAATTTTCTGAATGGATTTATTTTGAGAGAAAAAAATGAGATTTCATCAATCATCAGGAATAGACCCAGAAAAAATGTGACACCTTTTACTAATGCTGAAATTGTCTCATTACTGGAAAAAAATGTACATTGACAAAGAACTTGCAGTAATTTTTGGGAGAGATTAGCCACTAATATACCAAAAGCAAGAGACTACATTTTATAAAAAGAAGTAATTGTATTCTCCTTCATATAATAAAGGGAACACAAGTTTCTAAAGTTCTTAAATTCTATACTGATGCAAATAATTCAGGAAAAGCAAGTTATATATCAGGAAAAATAAGTAAAGTGACTCAAAGTCTTTGTGATTCAGTTAAAAATCAAAATTATATGTTATTCACATGATATTATTAGATTTTTCCAGAGCCTCTTAACATAGTTACTGACCCTTAATATCCATAAAGAATTTTTACATATTTAAATTACTGAACTTATTCCAGATGATTTGGAATTATCTTTATTATTTATCCAATGAAAACAAGTAATCAAAAATAAAAATCAACCTTTGTATATAACATATAACAAATCCAATATGGGTCTACCATGCCCCCTGGCATAAGATAATGATGAAATTGATTAGCTATTAATAGGAAATATGCTAAAAGACTCAGTGTTTCATAAGAAGTACCATTTTTGTAGCAAAGATTAGAAGAAAGATGTGGGTCTCTCTTCTCCTCAGGGATTGCTGACCACAGCTCTATGAGGAAGGAGGGAGCAAAAGCAGGGAACAGTGACCTGACAGCTTATGGGCCCAACAGAGATAGCTTTTCAGGAGACTGCTTCAGTGTTACAGCTCATCTTTATTCCATAATGAGCAGAAATACATAGGGTTGGAATTGTACCAGGAGCATCACCTAATTTGCATTTGGTAGTAGAGTCCTACCACAGAGATGGGAGCACAAAATCTTATTATCCTCTGTGCAACAGAGGGAAAATCCAGGAATCCATGTCACAGGTCTTTACTTGAGATATCTCAAGCATCTAGACTTAGGGGGAGCTTCCAGATTAGGTTAGGCCTCCAAGTCTAGAGACATTATCAAGATAGACAAGAGTCTTGATGGAAAGGGAGTACCCCCATATTGTGATGGGCCCAGAGACCTATCAGGACATGGTGGGTAGAAAACTTAAGTGAAGACTACACCAATAGAAAGATTTATCCATCACTTGGCAATGAGCCAAGGAATTTTTGTGTGGTGGGGTAGGTGGGTGATTTGAAAGAGGATTTCTCTGTGGCTTTGAAAACTGTCCTGGAATTAAGTATTATAGACCAGGCTGGTCTTGAACCCACAGAGATCTTCCTGCTTCTGCCTCCCATGTGCTGGGATTAAAGGCATGCACCAACAACACCAGGCTGAGCCACAGAAATTATAAAGACAAGTCCTACTTTTTACTTTTGTAACCAAATGCCATTACCTTGGGAAGTAACATAAAGGTATTAAAATAAATGAAATTTATCAAATGGATATGCTTCAATTTTTAGGTTTTGGAAAATTAAGTATTTGCACCATAGTATAGATACATATTCAGGGTTTCAATTGGCAATTGTTTTAAGTTCTGAAGGGCTAATTCTATAATACACATTTATTAGGAGCCAGAGCCATTATAGCAATACCTGTACAAATTAAGACTGATAATACTCCAGCATATGTCTTTAGTAAAATGAAATCCTTTTTGCATTTTAAAACATAAAAATATTATACAATCCTACAGGACAAGCAGTTGTAGAAAGATCTAATTGCCCTTTAAAAGTAGGATAATAAACAGAAAATGGTAATGAAGAAACCCAGAGATAGATTATGCAGCTCTTTAAATTCTTTAAATGCCAATGAAAAATGATCAATGGCCGCAGAAAGACATTGGATAGTAGAAAAGAAAAACTGCGGAATTAAATCAACCTTAAGTTTTGAAGACATGTTCACCTCAGAATGAAAAGCAATACATGTGCTAGATTGGGGAAGAGGTTTTGCTTTTGTTTTCACAGAAGAAAAGCTGTTGATACTTTCCCAAACTGTTTAATATTGATAAACATTAGATTTGAAAAGGAGAGACCTTCTTATTATGGAGCAGGAATATTTCATCTAACATATTGGTCATCCAATTCTAACATACTCAAGACAAACATTTGATCAGGTATTTTTAAAAAAGTAACTCTCTAAAGTTGGCTTGAGGCAGGGTTTTCTGAAGAAGATAAGCCTCCATCTGAAGGAATACAGAGACCACTGGACAAGTGAGATATCTGAAGAAGAATGAATAATCAAGAGAAAATGTCCCAAGAAAAAGAGTAAATTGGTCTAATAGTTTCATCAACCTCAAACAGGAAAGAATTTCATAACTATTCCCAGAGACTTGTTTTTGATGTTATAAAACATAAAAGGCAAATGGTTGGTTATTTGTTCCAGTTCAATTAAAATTCAAAGCTGGCTTTGAGGTTGGAGCATCTGTCTCCTTCTCTAAAGTCAACCATGTTTGGTAAAGAAAATCCAATATTTCTGTCTCATGTAAGAGGAAGCACCTGGTATGGGACAGAAGAAAGACAAAATTAAGGAACTATTTTATTGTTAATAATCTCCTAATCCTATGGTCTTCTTTTGACTCCTTAAATCTTTTCTTAATATATAAATATTATTACAAGAATGCATAAGATTACTTGTATACATATAAACGTTTCCCCAGAATATTAGTAATCATATAGACTACTAACCAATTTTAGAAATAAGCTTCATCTATCTTTCTATATGTGTTTTCGGGTCTGAGTCTAAATCCAGTAACTAGGATCTAAGCTTGTGTACCCCAGATGTACTAACTAGATTGTGCCCTCTAATCACTCAGAGATCTGCTGTATTTAGTAGTTAATATTTTTAAATTCTCTGCAGTCAACCATGGCCATTCCCAACAGTGACCTTTGAGGTTTCCAAAGTGATGATAGGGCCCTGCAATGACAAATCCATCTGTACTGTTGTAACAGCATTAAGATGATAAACTCTACTAAAAGATCAGTTTTGAACTACAAACTGCTTGGGACAATTTCAAACAGGTATTTGAGATGGTTGCATCTCAAAGATTTCTCCAGCCAGGACATCAGTTAAACCCTAGACTTTCCTATCATACAGAGACTAGACAACATCCTCTTTAGATGCCTTTTCTCCAAGAGAGAATGAAGGAATTTGAAAAGCACTACACCCACTTTCCTAAGAGTTAGGATTGGTGGTTGTTAGTCATTTGGTGGCTTCTGGATATTTGTCCTTGTTTAGGGAGTTAGTTGTAAGTTGTTATTGGTCATCATCTGGAAGAAACCTAAACAAAGATTAAGGGATTTCTATCTTTTTTCCCCTTCCTTCCTTCCTTCCTTCCTTCCTTCCTTCCTTCCTTCCTCCCTTCCATCCTTCCTTCCTTGTATTCTTTCTTTTGCTCTTTTCATCTTTCTTTAAAAAGTCTTCTATATAGTGCAGCAAAAATGGGGATAGTTATGAAAACAAAGAAAATGGAGGAGTTAGGAATGATATGATAAAAAGGTAGATTATTGAATACACAAAAATTATAAGTCTCAAATATTTTCATTTGTATGGATTTTTATATGGTGATACAAATTTAAAGTTACTTTTGTTATAATATACTGTCTATAATTTCCTACTCTTGTTTAATTTATCGTACCTATGCAGCTCATTTAAAAATGAAATGTAAAGTTCTAGTTCTTGGAAGATATCATTCCAAAATATTTAGTATAATTAAGAAAAGCTGGTTAGGCATTAGTCATCTATAACAGTCAAACTTGTATTTGTGTTAGGTAAACTTTCAAGGTTAAGCAGATATATTTTAGATAGGTAGTCTTTGAACACTTTAGAGATTTACATAATACAGAATTTAAGATTTTTTAATAATATAAGCCTTTTCAAAACATTGAGATATATCTATTACTGCCAGTACCAATCTAATTAAGAGAAGATGAAGAGCATTGAAACACCTCCATATAGAGTTTGCTTTAAATGTGGCAAATCTAGCCACTGGGCAAGAAACTTCCCTTGCCTTGACTGCTGATAGTATGCTATCCAAATTGGACAAGCAGGACACAAAAGAACTGGGCTGCCAAACTTTACCAAGACAATATAGGCCAATACTTTAAAATTCCTACTTCATAGAAAAGTATGTCAGATATACTACACCTGTAAGCCAAATATTGATGTCCCAACATTGCCAAGAAAAATTGGATGATTGTTCAGGCTGTCAGCTGTTTCTGTCATTTCTATAGTTTTGGAAATTGTTTACTCTGTACTTTTATTTAATCGGGTAATGTTTTATCTTTCTCAGGTTTCTGACGGTGTTGACAATTACATAGTTATAGTTTTCCTTGTTACTAAGTACAAAACAAAATAACAAAGGTAATGTAATGTTTATAATGGTTGAGAGATATAAAGGCTAAAGTTGCTCATCACAGAAAATGTTTTAAGATCTAAAAGAATATTTTTCAGACAGTGACACAAGCTATGATAGAAAGTGGTTTAGGCATAAATATTTGTACTCACCAAGATAGGGTAGATAATAGAGTACTTTATCTGATTTTGCCAAATACAAATGGAGTGGACATTGTGGACACAATTCTTATCTGATATTTATTCTTACTATATATAGTTTTACTGTATTAGAGTTAAGACCTTTTCATTGTACTTAGACAAAAGGGGGAATTGTTTCAAAATATTTGATCACTCTGTGAAAAATCAAAACTGTGTTAATAAATTCAACCATGGATCAGGGGCAGAGCCAACAATTGCTTGACAGGAATTAGCCATTTAGAGAATGAAGGATCCAGGAACACAGATAGATGCACAGGTAGGAATTCGGGGGGACTTGGATTTTCAGGGTGTTTTTTTGATTTGGGTCATCTGGAGAGATACTCTCCTAGTGGGTCTCTGGCTAAAAATGAAGGTCAGGTTGTTGCTTTTCAGCCCATGTGACCTAATATGTATTCATCCCAACATCTGACTCACAAGTCTTTATTGTGAAGTAGAGAAATAGAGATTTAGTGAAAAACCACAGTCCCAAGTTCAGCAAATACTGTTTCCACATAGACATTCACTGTCTATGCCTCTTATAAGCTGTTGCCTCTTCCACAATTGATCCCTGAGCTTTGAGGGAAGGGATGTCTTAAAGATGTCTGTTTCCTAGCTTAACATAGTCTCTTATGAGTCTATAGACCCTTCAAAAATCTATGAAAGCCAGCTAGAAGGTATGTACCAGCTTAATTTCTCCATGTTTGATGACTCATTTAAGTGGTATCTTTAGCAATAGACTCTTCTTTTCAAGTTCAGAGGATAATCAAGAATAATGGCAATAGACTGTGGTATTTTGGGGCATCCATGTTACTAAACTGAACAACACAAAAAGAGGTAATTCACACTTACAACACGGCCTTTAATTTAAAAGCAAATAATGCCCGGAATAAATATTTTCTTCCCATTATAGATAAAAATTATTTAGTCAGGCTTTCAGAGTGGTCCATACTAAGGAATTGATAGATCTAGTTCATTCTCCATTTAATAAGTATATGATATTTCTATATTTTAATTCTATTGACTGCCTTGCCTTTTTCATTATATTATTATAAAACTTCTATAAATACAATATTGTTTCTGTACTTTTGGCATAACATAAATCTGTGAACTTGAAATTTTAATCTTGTGTTAGACATATTTTTGTTGTTTGTTTAGTCTTCTTTCAGATTTTATCATGTAAATCCCATTATTCCAAGTTGCCAAAATCATTTGGAAATCATTAAAAAAAATGGGAATTCTTAAAATTGAATTTATTGGCTTTTTTGATCCAGTTTTGTTTGGACAAAAAACCAGTATTGTACAAAGTATTAAGTATATACTTTTATATTTCCTGAAATGGACTGTTGTGACTTTGGATACTAGGGAAAAGTTGAATAATAAAGCCATGTTTATTACAGTATAATTACCATGTTAAACCATGGGATAAATGCCATCAATAATACTTTATGAAGTAAAAAATATATTTAATATATGTATTAAACTCATCAACAGGAATAGGCTTTTTTTTTTGGTTTTTCGAGGCAGGGTTTCTCTGTGGCTTTGGTGACTGTCCTGGAACTAGCTCTTGTAGACCAGGCTGGTCTCGAACTTACAGAGATCCGCCTGCCTCTGCCTCCCGAGTGCTGGGATTAAAGGCATGTGCCACCAATGCCTGGCAGGAATAGGCTGTTATATGACTATTCCAAAGGTCTTTTGTGTCAATTATTCATCCTTACAGTTCCTCCTCTACCCTACTCTAAAATCACCCAACTCTTTTAGCCTTCCTATTGCATTATTTCACATTTCTCCTTCATAAATCCTACATTCCACTCCTTCCCCATGAAACTTATTCTTATAGTCACATATTAGTTTCCTGACTGCTGTGGGTATGTGGTTTAAACATCCTTATCTACATATTCAGTGCTGGTATCCACAAATGACAGAGAATATGTAGTACTTATATAATTAAATCTGAGTTAGTTCATTCATAATGATTATTTCCAGTGGCAATCATTTATCTGTTAATTTAACATTTCTATACTTAAAAACAATATTTCTATTGTTATATATAATGTTTTTATTAGCCATTTATCAGTTGCACATACAGTGTTTTCATTTTCGGAATTCTGTGAATAGAGTTTTTCATAGATGTTCATGGCTGTTCAATTCACAATAGCCAGAAAATAAAGGCAATCTAAATATCCATTATTTTCTTTCTCAATACAAAAACACAGAGTAACATTGACAAATCACATAACCATGTATTTAAAAAAGAATTGGGTACCCATCACTCGGGAGGCAGAGGCAGGTGGATTTCTGTGAGTTGGAGGCCAGCCTGGTCTCCAGAGCGAGTGTCAGGATCAGCTCCAAACTACACACAGAAACCCTGTCTCAAAAAACCAAAAAAAGAACTGGGTAGCATGATGATTAATTATTTTTGTTTGTGAAACTAGCATTTAATGGCTAATCCATCATACCACCATGATATGATCACTTGCATATATATTTTTAAACTTTCAAGTTCAATAGCAAACTTAACAGAAAACAGCCACAAAATTTGTTGATATGCACTATCTAGAGTAGGATTTACCACAGTTTATAATCTGACAGGCTATATTAGAATATACAATTCAGATATAAAGCAAACACAATTAAGTGCTTGGGTGAAGTTCTATTTAAAAATCAATCCATGGATTAGGAAAGCCACACTGTGATTTACTACATGCAATGTGCTAAAATCTCCATTATATAGAGACTACCAATCACACAAAACAAAAACAATAAGTGTGGAACTAAGCAGGTTAGGAAACTGTTATAATATTCATGAGATGGACCTTAGAGGGTGGATCCAAACCAAGGCAGATGAGAGTCAACACACCATTTAGGCAAAGCTTATGTGGGAAGTTTTATTGGGGGAAGGGGAAGGAGTGGGAGAATATAAAGGAGAAAGGAGAGTCAGAAAGAGAGAGGGGGAAGAGGGACAGACCTGGGATGGAAGAAAAGGAGGAAGGAGTAAGTGGTGTTCAGTCTTTTAAAAGAACCACACAGTAGGCCAGGGTACTTCCTGCCATAATCACAGGGAAGTTTGGTGACTCTGCCATGTTACCAAGAGTTGGGGCCAAAAGTGCCTGGATGCTAACAGAGACAACGAGGTTTAAAAAAGGATGCATTAAGCACCATTGAGCTAGTGTCTCTAACCTCCTGACCAAGTATGCTGATGTTATTATTGGTTCACTGGACAATATCTCACAGTGTGTCACTGGGTTCCTGAGTGGACTATATGCCTTCCTGAGAGCTGACTGTGAGCTTCTGCAACTACTTCATTTGAGCCTTCAATGTCCAGATTTATAAAAAGTGCTAGCTCCCTTCATCAGTTGGCAGACTGAAGAAACTCTAAGTACCCTTTAGAATTCAATAGATACCTCAAGTAAAAATCATTCTTTACATCAAAAGAACACATTATTATGGTCGGGTATTACTTCATTCATCTCATATTAAAATACATTGGTATTATCACATGGAATTAGAGACACGTAGAAAACTATATATGGTATCAGTTGAATGTATGTCTTTGTTGGTGTTGTTGTCTATCTGTTCCTTTTGCACATTAGGAACTTTAGCATGTAGATGGTAGAAGATAACGTAAGAGGGTAAGTCAAAGTATAGTGAAGGTCCTTGCCATTTTAATTGTTCTGAACCATTCTTTCCTGCTCTCCTCTCCTACCCTCTCCCTCTCTGTCTGTCTGTCTCTCTCTCTCCTTTCCTCTCTCTCTCCCTCTCTCTCTCCATACATATTACATAATGTGATGGCATTAAGAGTATACTGTAATTTTTGAATTCCACAATCTTCAAGTGTTAACTCCCCTGTATAAAACGGCATGGTTTTGCACCTACCTTATGCAGACTCTTTAATATAGGCTGCAATGTAAGGAGTTGGAAAATATTTACTATATATTTTGTTGAAAAACTATATAAATTTTTGTTCTGAATATTTTTGATCTGCCACCTTTGAATTTCCAAGTGAATATAAATGGATATAAAGCTCAATTATATATGTAACCACGCACATGTATGTGTGCACAAACATATACATACAGTTACATGTTTACATGTATCCCCCCCCCCGACAAACACACAGACACACAGACACACAGCATTTTCCTGTTGACTTTGGAGACCTTTACCTCATATGACTATGTTGGGAAATGGTGTCTGTTTATGATGGATATTGACATATTGAGCATGAGCAAGGACAGTATTGAAAGAAGCAAACATAAAAAAACAACAAAACACACACACACACACACACACACACACAAAAACCTCTCATTCTGAAGCAAAGTTAGCAGAGTCAAGACTTGGAAATTCAAGGTCTTTGAGAATCTGTGAAGATATCCCCTCCCCCCCTTCTTGGCTCTTGGTAAAGAAATCAAAACAACCATTCACAGAATGTATTTGTCCTCCCAGCTGTATTTGTGGGATTCTTTTTAAAAAGCCACAGAATGGCTTCCTCTTCTTACACAGGCTTCTTCCCAGCAATAGCTTTGGATCCTCTGAAAGGAGTGCTGATTATGTGCACAGCTGCGAG
Organism: Cricetulus griseus; assembly: GCF_003668045.3. Classification (NCBI taxonomy): domain Eukaryota; kingdom Metazoa; phylum Chordata; class Mammalia; order Rodentia; family Cricetidae; genus Cricetulus; species Cricetulus griseus. Next base: position 91,076,834 of record NW_023276807.1, on the reverse strand, counting down.
CAGGCTGGGCTCTACCCTCCTCCTCCTCTGGGTCCACTCATCCCTATCCCTTTTGTTCATCTTGCCTCTCAGCCTGGTCTTCTTTCTGTGAAACTGGCTATGTTGCCCTACCTTGGTAGTTTTGTCTTTGCCACTGCTCTTGAGATATTTGCAGGCCAAGTTTGACCTTCTTCACATCTGAGTCCTCAATGCCTCTCCATTCAAGAACTACATCTGGCAGATTGTAACAGTGCTGTGAATGTAAGAAAAACATTGCAAAAATGATGGCAGCCAAGTACCAGGGATAAAGAGTATACTTTATCATACTGTCTGAGGAATGTGTGAACAAGGGAATGAATTGAGACAAAGAAGGTATTACTGCTCAGATTTAAAACTCAAAGTAAGTCAGAATGGCATAGTTATTTAACTGTAGTCAGAAAGTACTTCTAGTTTTTAAAATATACTTTCTTCATTGTACTTTTGGAGGTATCAAAATGATGAAACTTAATTTCCTAAGAATAAGCTCTAGGATATCAGTGATATCAATTATTATGTGGTCATTTTAATTATATTTTATTATGTGTAATATTTTTGCTTTGCTCTCTCTAAACTCTACATACACCTATGTACTACTTGGGTGAGGTTGGAAGTTGAGATTTCTGAATCTTGGTACTTCTAAGTACTCCAAGGTTGTGAAGGGTCAACAAACATCACATCAAACATTGCTTTACAGTTTGTGATTCCTAATGTGAAAATGTCTTCATTAGAAGACAGGTGAGGCAAGAGGGCCCTTTGGAATGAATGTGACAAGAGCAGTTTTTAAGTAGCTCAAGATGAATTGCTACATTGGAACATTACAGTGGGCATCTTTAAGAAAGTCTCACCTCAGTAGCTCTGCATCAACAATGTACCAGAAACATGGTAGGGAATTATGCCCCCACAGAGCATGCAACTTCATCTTCCATGACTCTTTACTCCATCTGGTTGATGAGGAGCCACATAATTAATTTTAGCCATCACATATGTCTTAATACTTCCCAAGGAAATGGTGCATGATGTAGAATTCCTAATAACTTTCATTACCATATAGAAACCCTGATTTGTCTTATAAATCTGCTTCTTATGCACTGGAGATCCCTGTTCATCATTAAGGATGCTTAAGAGACTAGATTTTCTTGTTGTTCTGTGTAATAAACAAAGATTTGGTAGATCAGAAATAAAATCTCAGAAGGAAAAGATAAGTACCTGATTTGAATGTTAAGGTGGATATCTAGGGACAGATTTTCAGCATCCACTAGTAAAGTCTGACACTTGAGTCACATAATGAGACTTTTAAGTGGCCATGAGATACACACTCCAATACCTTAGTTCTTCCTCTGGGCACAGAGTAACTTAGAAGCTGATTTCTAAGTGCCTTACACTCTGGGTTACACCTGAAGTGCTATTGCTTCATGCCTCCAGAGCCTGTTTATAACTACTACCACTACTAAAAAGTTTTTAAATATTTGCACATAAATTTGGCTGATTTTTATGGAAATAGACCCCACCTGAAAGTTCAAGAAACTTTATAATTCTGTTCCTTCCATGCTGAAGGTCACTCTAACACATTATAAGATAGGGCTGCATTGGTCTACTGGCAGGTATCCTGCTTTGGAAGCCTGCCCCTTCCTTTTCTCACCTTAGAACCTTCCAAGGCACTCTCTTCCTATCTCTATTGTACTACCTTTTGTTTTCCACCAGATTAAGTTTAGCAGAGAAAATTTTATCTGAATTTACGAAGGTCTGCTCTTTTCTAATTCCTCTGCATTTCCCTCTGATTTTTGTTGTTATTTGTTGTACTAATTGCCTGTATATATTGTATATAGTTATTGTCATTATTGTATATGGTTTTTCTTATATTAGTTATACCATTCTTTTTATATTAGACAAAAAGGGGGAACTGTGGGGATATATTATTTATTATCTACTAAACTTTGCCTGAAGATCAGAGAAGCAAAGCAGCTAAGCCACCAGAGAGCTTTCACTTTTACCAATGCTCAGACCTAAGGGGTGATCCACCAAAACTCAGATTGCATCTGCATACTGCACTGCTCTCCCTCAAATTTCAGATTGCTCCTGAGACTGCACTGAGCTCCTTATATGTTTCTCTTTTAGAGTGATTCACACTCATGAAGCCCATGTTGGCTTGAACTAACAGAGCTCTATCTGCCTCTGTCTCCTGAGTCCTAAGATTAAAAGTGTGTGCCAGCACTGCCCAGCTTCTATGGTTGTGGCTAACTTTGCCTTCTGATCTCAAGGCAAGCTTTAATAGATATAAATAATACATCACCATAATTCCCCCTTTTTGTCAAATACAAAAGGAAAGCTCTAGCTAATGGACTTGACATTGTTGCAGTACTTATTGCCAGTACAATAACTTTATACAATATGTACTGGCAATAAGTACTGCAACAATGTCAAGTCCATTTGCATTTGACAAATTTAAAGAAAACACTCCATTATCTATTCTATCTTTGTGAGTCCAAAGTCTGGTACCTAATTTACTTTCTGTTCTAAATTGCATTATCAAATTATCTTTTATAGTCTCTCAAACTTTTAAACTTTATAACTCTTTAGTGAGTTTCTTTTCTGAGTCTGGTAAACAAGGACAACTATAGCAATAACTATGTACTCTTCAACTCCCTTAAAGACAGGAATGGAGTAATATTAACTGAGTAAGCATGATGTACAAGCAAGTGACTTCCAAATAATATCCTAAATGCCAAAAACATCTGGCTACCTGGACAGTCACCCAAGGTTATTCTTCAACATTGGAGTACACATCTTCAGCCTACATATCTCACAGACTTTTCTGTGAAGCAGGATTTTTGGAGGATTGTCCCACCTTGTCTTGGCAAGATTTTTCAGTCTTCCTCTTTTGTGTCTTGCTTATCAAATTTAAACAGCATAATGTTATCAGTAGAGTCATAGGCTCTTTCTTGCCTGGTGGCTTACTTTTCTCACAAAGAAGGTAAATTCCATGTGGAATTTGTTTGATTCCCATCATGTTCTCTGAAGTAGATTGGTGCTGCCAGGTGCACACATGTCTCATTGTCATAAAAAAGTAGAAACTATGTTATTGAAACATTCTAAATGCCATATTCTTTAGATCTCTGAAATATTTGCAAATGAGCTTTCTTTTAAAATATATCATTTTGACTTTTAAAACATATATAATGTGACTACAAGTTTAATTTTAATAGGTGATTATTAACCTGCATTTCCTTATTATCCTATATAGTTGGTAATAATAACTTTCAAAGACTAGAAATCTGTGTTACACTGTTAAATGAGCTGTAAAGGTACAATACCTTGAACAAGACTGGAAGTGTATGTACAGTTTGGTTTAACAAAATTGATCTCAAAATCATATAAATGTACACAAATTAGCATAAAATATACAGAAAGTCCTATCCAATGTAAAGTACTTAAAATTAGTGTTGCTTTTTAGAAGTAGATTCAATAATCTGCCTTTCTATCTTATCATGTCTATAGCCTCCTTTTTTCATTTCAGAGTAGATTCAATAATCTACCATTTTATTACCATATCTATAGCTCCCCCCGTTTTGTTTTTTCAAAACAAGAACCCTGAATCCACACACCTCTTTTCAACTTTCTTTCTGACTGTAACCAACAGCATTTGTAACCAAACCCCTAAACAATGAAAAGTATCCATAACCCAATGAAACACCAAAAATCACCCACACACCTCTTGGAAATGTGGCTGTCGTGTTCTTAAGTTTGCTTTCTGCTGTCTTGGAGTGATGACATTTTTAGGACAACCTTAAAAGTAAAATTTGGGTTAATTTTTAAGCTGTATCATTTATTTTAATGTCTCTGCAAAATGGGAGAATGCAGACTTTGTCTCACTTCCTGGATGGAGTAGTCTATGAGGCTTGTTCATCTTACCTAGCCACTTCAAAATTGTTCTAAGCAGTTTGTAGTCCAAAGCTGATCTTTAGTTGGTGTTGCTCAGCTCAACAGTTAATTTTAATTGAGGTATTCCATCTTTCAGTTTTGGAGACTTCAGAGATCACATTATGTCAGATTAATTTTTTTCTTGATAATTTTTCCTGGTTGCTCTCTCCTCTTCCTTAGATTTTTATTTGTCCAAAGGTCTTTTAATTTCTTAAGATGGTTGTTTTATTTTTCTGAAAAGTCAAAAGCAAAAACTCTTTACCAACTGTAACTTTGGGGAGGTCCCTATTCTAATCTTTACCAATTTTTATCCATGGTTACTCTAAGAGCTTTATCTTCTAAAGCTCTTTGATCATCATTCAGAGAAGTATGCTTTCTTACAAAAGACATTTTATAAAGGAAGTAACTGGATCCTTCTTTGCAATGTATGGAAAATACCAAATTCTGGAGTCCCTACATTATATACTTATGGAAATAAATCAGGAGAGACAGGCATTGTAATAATGAATGTATATCAAGAAAAGACATTCAAGAAAACACTGTATCATCAGGAAACTCCTTGAGGGGCCCCCTGAAGACCTCTATACTAAATATGGCTCAGTCATTTCTTATCACCATGGAAAACCCTTCCCAGTGTGATTGAAGAATCTAATGGTTATTGTAAGAAATCACACTGCTCTGTATGACTGAGGAGCTATAAAAGAGAAAACAAAAATTATACAAAGCAAGTATATTGACAAACTTCTATAAATGATAAAAAACCAAATTAAAAATATAAATAAATGATTTTGTCATAGAAGGTCTAGTAGATACACATGAAGATGTAACAATAATTTCACCAGAATCATGGCATCCAAATTGGCCTCTTCTAGAGGTAAATGTTTAGCCTTTAGGGATTCAAACTTTATCTCTTGTAAAACATATTGTGAGATGGGTTAAATGTATAGGGACAGAAGAACAGAGAGGAAAATTAAAGCCCTATGTTGCTAACATGGCAATGAATTTGTGGGAATGTGATTCATTACAGCAATGGAGTACTCAAATTAACATTCCTCCAATCTTAGAAACAAATAATAAATTAACGATGTTCATGGGAAAAATTTTACAAGGTATAAAGAACAGTCACTCACCCTTCAGGTTGTACAGGATAAGGGCACAACACCTAAATGCACTAACAGCTCTATCTTCAGAAATGGTTGACAGACAAACCTACATAGGTTGTGCAATGGCCTTTAATGTCAGAGAAATTATAGACTTTAGAAAAGCTGGTACAGGGGTAACTAAATGCTCAACATGTTGAGGAATCAACCAGCCTTTGGAGGTCTCCTATATTTGTTGTTAAAAAGTAATCTGGAAAAAGGAGAATGGTAACAGATCTACAAGCTGTTAATAAGACAATTAAATCAATGGGCTCTCTTAAGTCTGGAATTCCTTTGCCTTTTCTATTGCCTAAAGGATGGCCTCTCATAATAATTGGTTTAAAATACTTTTTCTTCAGTATACCTTTAGAAGAAATAGACAGAGAAAAGTTATAATCAAAAGGGAGAGAAGGACCAAATTTAAAAAAATAGAAAAGGAAAAGATTGCACCTGATAACAAGAAAATTATGAGACTCATAGGGCATAAATTAGAAGTTATATTGCAATGAACTTGAAAATATGAAAGAAATGGATAAATATATTTATAGATGCACTTGATCAACACAAAATGAATTGAATAACTTTAGCAGATCTATACAATGCAACAAGACAGAAGCAGTAGTTAAAAATTGACTAGGGTAGTTGGCAAAAGGAACTTGAAGGATCAGATTGGTGTCTGGGTGGAGGGGGGGCAGTACTGAAAGCGTCAGGTAGAAAACTGATGCAAGGGAAATTCCTATGAATCTGCAAGGATTACCCCAGGTAAAACTCCTAGCAATAGGGGATGTATATCCTGAACTTGCCATTTCTTCTGATCATTTTGGTGACTTCCCCAATTGTCAATAGGAGCCTTTATCCAGTAATTGATGGAAAAAGATGCACAGAATCACAGCACAACTTTAGAGTATGCTAGAGGAATCATCCTGAGGAGAGGGAGGAAGGACTGCAGGAGCCAGAGGAGTCAAGGACATAACAAGAAAACCCTCAGAAACAACTAACCTAACTCACAGGAACTCACAAAGTGTGAAACAATAACCAGGGAGTCTGCATAAATATGTGACAGTTTTGTAGCTTGGTCTATTTGTGGCACTCCTAAGAATGGAAGCAAGCGCTGCACCTAATGCTTTGGCTGGCTTCTCATACTAGATTGCTTTCTACTGTCTAAATACAAAGGGAGGTACTCATTCTTACTGCAACTTGGTATACCATGCTTTGTTGATACCTATGGGATGTCTGCCCCTTTCTGAATAGAAACAGAAGAAAGTGGATTGAGAGGGGGGAAATGCAATCAGGAAGTAAAATAAAAAAGAATACAGAAAACACTCCCGATTGAAACAAATCCTAGGAAAAAATGGATTTAGCAAATAAATCTAAGAGATATCCAAAGAAGAATTAAAAATATTACTTCTCCAGTTGCTCTGTGAAATAGAAAAGGTCTTTTAATTTGTCTTTAGGAGGTCAATGACATCATGACACCAACATGACATTCATATTGGCATCAAAATAAGATAATGATACAACAACCCAAAAAAGGAAATATATATATATATATATATATATATATAGAGAGAGAGAGAGAGAGAGAGAGAGGAGAGGAGAATTTCATAGGCAATCTCTCTGATGAAGACCATAGACCCATAGACATAAAAATTCTCATTAAAATATTTTCAAATTTATTTCAGGGACACATATCAATTATCACTCACCATAATCAAGTCAGCTTCATTTTAGTGATGGTGGGGTGGTTCAAAATATATGAATCAATAAACATAATTCACCATGTTAATGTTAACACATTAATAGCAACTATGTAATCATCACATTAGATACAGGGAAGACTTTTGTTTAGACTCAAAAATTAATGATTAAAAATATGTAGAGGCTTGGTATTTACATTAAAGGCTATATATGACAAATCTATACAAAACCAACATGTTAAACCTAGGAAACCTGAAGAATTCCCACTAATAACTGGAACAGCAGAAGGGTAGCTACTCTCAATATTCCTATTCAATTAATGCTTGAAGTCCTTGCTGGAGAAAAAAGATGAGACAATGACATAAAAAAGATACAAACTGGAAAGGAAGAAGTCAGTATCCCTATTAGCAAATGACACAGTTCTTTTTTTTTCTTTTGAGAGACCCCAAAGACATTACCAAAAAACTATCATAGATAAACCTTTTCAGCAAGTATCTCATTATAAAACTAACATGCCCAAAGTCCTAGTAGCCTTCTTGTATACCATAGACAAGTACTTTGAAAAAGAAATCAGGACAATTCTATTCACAGTAGTCTCAAACCTAAAATAATATCAAATGAATACAAAACTTAGACAAAATACCCAAGCAAATGAAAGATGCATACAATTAACTTTTCCAAAACAATGGAGAAATGAATTGAAAAAGACATCAGAAGACAGAGAAACCTCACATGCACATGAACTGGTAGGAATCACATAATAAAAATGGCCATCTTACCAAAATAAATCTACTGATATGATATAAAGCCCATCTATTTCCAAGGCTATTTAAAATAAAAGTTGGTAATCTAACAATTGATATTATGTAACACAGATGACCTCAGATAACCAAATCATTTTGCACAATAAAAATAAGACTAGAGTATTACTATCCGTGATTCAAAACTATACTAATAATCATAGTATCATCTGTTAATAATGTTCCAACCAAATTGATGAACAAATCTTAAAATTCTCAACTTTAACCCTTAGCTGAGTGAATCCACATTTACTGTCAGCCACATCAATTAGGCAAGAGTGGGGCTCCTCCAATTCCAAATTGTCATAAATAAACTGTATTGGGCTGATAACGGGAGTGAAAATAAATATTGAGACAAAAACAGACAGATTACAGGAACTTGAATAGCCCCATGAAAAGTATGGAGCTAGATGAATTTGTGTAATTATGGTTACATGTATCCGAATGGGCCAGCTAATATATTTGCTTCAGACTCTTGTCTACAGAGCCTTCCCAACAATGAAGAAGAGAAATTTTGATGGTCAAAGGGCACAAAACCTTAACTGGACAATTAAAATTAATTTTCACTTCTTTGTTATATATTATACAATATTTTAAATAAATTAAATGATGTTTTACATTTACAAATTTTTATAAGAATGGATTTTAAATGTTTTGGTTGGAAAATGGTATTTGAAGTGATGTGTGTGTTATTTCATTTGATGTAGTTATTCTAAATTGTGGTGGTAAAATATGTCGTCATAACCATAATTTGCCAAGTGTAAAAACAAAAAAGAATTTCAGACACAAAGTAAAAATCAGTAACAGAAAACCATATTATTTGATATGACCTAAACTTGAACAAGGTTTTCTTACTGTTCATGTTTATTTGTACTGGTTCCTTGTGTTTCAATTGTGTATGTAAAACATGCATTTAAAGATAGATGAAGTAATATCAAAAGACCTGAGAATGAGGACACCACCAAGTGACTTCCAAAATTAAAGGAAATGACAGAACCTGGACAGTCACCCTAGGTTCCTCTGTGATGCTAGGCATCCAAATTTGGCCTAAAGGTCTAGAATATCCAACACATTTCTGATAAGCAGGATATTTTAAAGGACTGTCCTACCCTGTCTTGGCAGAGTCCAGCAGTCTCTTTTCTTGTGTCCTGATTGTCCAGTTTAGACAGCATACTATTAAAGCAGTTTCTTACCCAAATGGCTAGCTTCTGCCATAATGAAAGTAAACTCCAATATGGAGGTCCCTCACTGCCCATCATCCTTTTTTGAAATAGATTAGAACCACCAGGAGCAGGCATGTGAACCTGATGTTATTAAAACATTTTAAGTGCCATATTCTGTAGATCTCTGAAATGTTTGAAGATCACCTATCTACCTAAATATATATCTGTGTGACCTTGAAAACATACCTAAACATGACTATAAGTTTGACAGTTATAGCTGACTATTAACTGGATTTCCTTAATATCATATAAGCTTTCAAGGACTAAAACATTTTTCTTTTTGTTTTCTTTTTTGTTGGTTTTTTGAGACAGGGTTTCTCTGTGGCTTTGGAGGCTGTCCTGGAACTAGCTCTTGTAGACCAGGCTGGTCTTGAACTCACAGAGATCCACCTGCCTCGGCCTCCCAAGTGTTGGGAGTAAAGACATGCTCCACCATTCCCAGCAAGGACTAAAACTTTATATTACATAATTAAACAAGCTGCATAGGTACAATACCCAAAGCAGAAATACAAATATACATATAGTATAACAAAATAACCTTAAATTTGTATCAATATAAAAATTCATACCAATATAGAATTTTCTGAGGTTAAGCAACTGCTTTTAGGATTAAAGTAGATTCAATAATCTCTCCTTTTCCCTACAGTGCTTATATCCCCACTTTTTCTTTTCAGAGAGATCTTGACCACGGCCAGTAACAACTTGTAAACAAACCCCCTAAACAATGACAAACATCCATAATCTACTTAACAACCAAAACCCATCCATCCCACCTCTTGGGCATGTGGGCATCATGTTTTCTAGACTGTTTCCTGTTGACATGGGACTCTGGCATGTTTAGGGGACCCCGAGAAAATAGAGACAATGGTCAAGTCCAGGGAAGCTAGCTGTTGTCCAGTCTTGATCTGATAAGACAATACAAGGCTATCTGGAATCCTGACTGGAGCAGTCCATGAGGCTGGACCATCTTAACTACCCTGAAATTGTCCTGAGCAGTTTGTAGTCCAAAGCTGATCTTTGGAAGGTGTTTTTCAGCTTAGTGGCATTACCACAATCCAGGTGGAATCCTCATTGTGGGCCTCATCATCTTTTGGAAACTTCAAAGGTCACTGTTAAGAATGTTCACCGTTCACTGGAGAAAACCTAAACATTTTAAATGTCATATGCGGCAGATCTCAGAGAGATTAAAGGGCCATAATCTATTAAACACACCTGGGATACACAGACTTAATTCCTAAATACCTGCTTCAGACTCATGTCTGATGTCACACACAGGAAGCTACATGCAGCTCATGATTAGAATTAGATAGTACTCTATAAGACCATTAATATCACAACAGCTAAAGTTTAAATATATATGTACTTATATACATATACATCTAACATATATATTATAAATCTTAAAATAATATTTATAACTTTAAAAAGGTTTTAAGAGGCAAAATAAATCCTAGGGGTATGAGATTAGTGACAATATGATAGTCTCTAGATTTGGTTTTCTTCTGTCCCATACCAGGTGGCTCTTCTGATACAAGACAGAGAGTTTGGATTTTCCTTTAACAAGCATGCTTGGGTTTAGAGAAGGAGAGAGCCAAACTCCAATTCCAAAGTCAGCTTTAGTTTGAATTGAGTTGGGACTATATAAAGACCATCTGCCTAACATGTCTGAGGAGAACATCAGAAGCCGACATTTTGAAAGATTTATTAAATTCTCTCTTGTGAAGTGTGCTATACTGCCTGGCCATCTGACTTCTTTTCTTGGGACATTTTCTCTGGATGAATCTCTCTTCATTTTTCCAGTGGTCTTCTAGATTCCTTAGTTGGATGTTTTTATTCTCCTGGAAAGACAAAAACAAAATCCTGCCCCAACTTTAATTTGGGGTAGTTTTCTTTTTTGCCAGGTTGATGAACTATCACCTCTCCAGATCAAGAGGTCTCTAGTGCTCAAACTGAATCCTGATCAATTTTGTTGGTATCTATAGCTTTCCTTTTCCTGTGGAAACAGAAGCAAAACCTCTTCCCCATACAACACATATCCTGGTTTCCATTCTGAGGGCAACACATCTTTAAAGCATACTGGCTGATTTAGCTCAGTGGTTTTTTTATTATCCAATGTCTCTCTGAAGCTGTTGTTTCCTTTTCATTTGCATTTTAAAGCTAATAAAGCATTGTGAAATCTATAAAACAAAAAAGATCCAACTTAGAAACATAATATATTTTATAGGGTAATAGATGAATAAGATTAGTTTGATGTTCTCTCACTCAACCTCATTTCTCATTTGTCTTTTATATATTTTGTCCTTGAAAATTTGATACATATATACAGTAAAAGAAAGAAAAAAACTGACCAAAATACAGATATTTTTCTCACAAGTTTTAGAGAGCATCTAGAGAATATTGTTTTCTAAAACAATATTCAAGAAAATATTTTCTAGTTTATTCTTCCCTAAGCAGCTATCCACTGCCAGTAGCTCCTTGGTAAAGAATGAGACTGGCTATCCCATCTACACCCAGGTCAGAATTTTGACTGTCCTGTTGTGCAAATGACCACAGCTGCTGTGAGTTCATGAGTGTAATGGCCATACCATATCCAAAAGAGAGAAGTAAACAGCACTTGTTCCCATACTCTTATTCTCATGTTCATTAAGCCTTCTTTTTCAGGAATCCCCTATGGTTTTTGGTGCATAAGGGTTGGAGATATGATGCAGAAATACATAAATGTATAATTGCTGAGAGTAAGAAGTCAAGAACTCACTCTATTTTTTTCCAGCCAAATCAGAAGCATTGGCTGAGTTTGAAAACCAAGAAGGGAAACATTCTGTACTTCATGGACCTCACAGACATTTGGTTCAGTGCTCCAAACTAAATTCCAGGGTATGTATAAGAACATTTTGAGAATTTTTTTTCACTTACCTTTTTATAAAAATATAACATAGACATAAATAAATTATTTTGGTATTCCAAATAAAAATAAAATAGTTTTGAAGTATTTGATAGAAAATAATATCAATTAAGTACTTTCAATATAAATTTGCCTACAAACATATATTTAAAAATAACTAGTTTTTCTTTAATACCTGATGGTGATTTCCTCAATTCTGATGACAGAAACAAAAAGACACTAAGGACAATGTATATTTATCATAGATTCAGTTGAAGTTTCTTAGAGATTATATAGCATCACCATATTCCTTTATACATGATTAGCATGATCCTAATATATATTGAACCTTTGCTGATGATTCTTTTCAATGAAGAGAGAAAAATAATTAATAATAGATGAATGATTTGAATAAATGAATAACTAAATAAATATTTTTAAAATCTATAATAAAAATAATAAAGAAAATTATAACTTTCCAAAACACAGAAATAGAATATGAAATTTTAGATTTTAATATGTATACATAATTTTATAAAACTGTTGAAACTTCTTTCCTGAGACTTTCCAATTTTGTGAAATATCATATAATATTATTAAAGTTGACACAACATAAAGAACTTTACAGTATCCACTGATTTATATTGTTGAAACTAACTTTTTTCCACAATGTCAGAATATATACAATGATGTTTCAATGGCTGGATTTTAATAGATTTGCTCACCTGTTTTTTACACAAGTGTCAGAGAATATACAGAGAATGTTATTTTTTCTAATGAAAGATGGCAGAAAACACATTATTCTAGTTTACTTTCTGTTGCTGGGATAAACATTGTGACCAAAACAAATTTGGAAGGTGGAGAAATAGACAGGAGTACAATTGATATGATCAAGAAAATTGGAAATGAGGAGAGCTGTAATCAGGATGGAAACAAACACAAACACAGGAGCAATATGGTGTAAAAAATAACAGTAAAGACATCTGAAAAATCATAAATAAAATTATTACCTCTTTACCTAAAATCATCTGTAATTCATCCAAATCTCTATATATGTATGCATATTCGTAAACATTTGAGTTTGAATGAGATTTTCCTATCAGGTTTGACAATGCTCCCTCCAAAAAATTAGAGGCTACCTAATAAAATATCTGGTAGCAGTGGTGAAGAACCTTCTTTTGAAATGATAGTAAGGACTGTCCAACAATTGCTAAAGCATTATAAACTATTACTCTTGCTCTTGATTGCCCCCCCAGAAGTGGAAAGTAAGTCCCCAGTGATTAAGACAACATAAAATTGCAATATAGTAACCATAGGGCATGTATTGGCTTTGACATGAAAGCCTATTTCCTGAAGACCTGAAGATGCCATCAAAGTTTCCAATGTAGGGAAGTAACCAGTAGTCCTGCCCAACTATGATTCTAGTAAATCACAAAAACTAAACAGTTTGGCATGGTACACATATTTTCATGATACCCAACAGCTCACTAAGATGAACTTAAGTCCTACTAAACACTAGGGAAATTATATTTGGTATTTGAAACATAATTAACTACCTGGAGAAGGTGAAGTCTTGGATCATGAAGGTGAATCTCAAGTGTCAATATATCAGTCCAGGATAAATGCTGAATTCAAAACATCATATGAATGACTTCAACAGTGTCATTGAAGGACCCATAAATTTCCCTCTGAAACTTTACAAGCCAAGAATCCATTTCCCACTCATCACTATCTTCCACATCCCCACAACAGCTCATGAGGCTCTGAGTACTCAATGGATTTTCCAGCCCATAGCTCCGAAATCCTCAGCCTGCCACCCATAACAGGGTATAAGGCATAAAACCACATACACGTGTTCAGCACTGCAATACCCTGTATCTTCATACCCAGTTCTATCCTAGTTTGCTTTCTGTTGATTGGGAGAAAAGGGTTTACTTAAGATTACAGGCTATGGTACATCTTTAAGTTTGATAATTATGTTTCATCTCTTCAAATTTATTATTTATTATTAAAATATGCTATGCAATTCAGCATAGTATTCAATAATAGGATAAGTATACAGAAGAAATAACATCCTAAAAATTAAAATGTGAGTATATTCAGATGTTATACTTAATATCATAGTTCTTTTATATAAACACAAATGAAAAACATCATTTGTGAAGATACAAGCACACAAATACATACACACACACACACACACACACACACACACACACACGTGCACAAGAATGCTCACATGGAAAAACACACAAACGGGGGGGGGGGGGTCCAGAGGCAATGCCATGGAACTTTTTCATTTCTTTTTTCTGTTTTTTATGTAAATAAAAAACAAGCTTGTTTCACAGGTCAATGCCAATTTTCTCTCCAGCCCCTCCTCAACTATGTCCCCAACAATGCCTATCCCATTCCCTTTTTGCTCACCAGGGAGGGGTGAGGGCTTCCATGGGGAATCTTCAATGTCTGTCATATCAATTGCATCAAGGCCTAGCCCCCCCACCCAGTGTCTACACTGACAATATGACTTTATGTGGAGTGGGATCTTAAAATCCATTCCTTCCTATACTAGGGATAAATGCTGATCCACTACCAGAGGCCCCATTGATTGCCCAGACCTGCAAACTGATATCCACCTTCAGAGGGTCTGGAACAGTGCTATGCTGGTTTCCTAGCTATCAGTCTGGATTCAGTGAACTCCATCTTGTTCAGATCAGCTGTTTCTGTGGGTTTCTCCAGCCTGGAAATGACCCCTTTGCTCATCAATCCTCCTTCTCTGCAACTGGGTTTTAGGTGTTCAGCTCACTGTTTAGCTGTGGGTGTCTGCTTCTGCACCCATAAGCTACAAGATGAATGCTCTAGGATGGCATATAAGGTAGTCATCAATCTCATTATCAGAGAAGAGCTTTAAGGTAGCCTCTCCACCATTGCTTAGATTGTTAGTTTGTGTCATCCTTGTAGACCTCTAGTGCCTGATTTCTCTTTAAACCTATAATGGCTCCCTATATTATGGTATCTTTTATCTTGTTCTACTCTATTCTTCCTCTGACTCAATAATCCTGCTCCCTAATGTCCTCCTCTCCTATCCTCTTCTCCCCGTGTCTTTCCCCTAACTCCCTCTCCTCTCTCCCCATTCTCCCAATTTGCTCAGGAGATCTAGTCCCTTTTCCCTTCTCCAGAAGGCCATGTATGTCTCTTTTATGGTATTCCTTGTTTGTAGTATATCTGGCAGAATGGATTGTAGGCTGGTAATCCTTTGCTCTATGTCTAAAATCCATATATGAGTGATCACATACCATGTTTGTCTTTTTGTGACAAGGTTTCTTCATTTAGAATGGTTTCTTGTACTTCCATCCATTGCCAGAAAATTTAAAGATTCCATTGTTTTTTCTGCTGAGTAGTTCTGCATTCTGTAATTGTACCACATTTTCTTTATCCATTCTTCAGTTGAGGGGCATTTAGGTTGCTTCCAGGTTCTGGCTATTACAAATAGTTCTGCTATCAACATTGTTGAACAGATATCCTTGTTGTATGAATGTGCTTCTTTTAGATATATGCTTTATGAGTGGAATTGCTGGATCTTGTGGTAGACTGATTCCCATTTTCTTGAGGAATCTCCATACTGATTTCCAAAGTGGCTGCATGAGTTGGCACTCCTACCAGCAATGGAGGAGTGTTCCCCTTTCTCCTCATCCTCACCAGCATAAACTGTCATTGGTGTTATTGATTTTAGCCCTTCTGACAGGTGTATGATGATGTCTCATAGTTGTTTTGATTTGCATTTCCTTGGTGGCTAAGGATGGAGAGCACTTTCATATGAGTCTTTCAGCCATTTTATATTTTTATATTGAGAATTTTCTATTTAGTTGTGTACCCTAATTTTAATTAGATTACTTGGTCTTTTGGAGACAAGCTTCTTGAATTCTTTCTAAATTTTGGGGATCAGCCCTCTGTCTGATGTGTGGTTAGTTAATATCTTTTCCCAGTCCCTGAGCTGTTGTTTTTTTCTTGTTAACTGTACCCTTTGCTGTAAAGAATCATGTCAGTTTCAGGAGGTCCCATTTATTATTGTTGATCTCAGTGTGTGTGCTCCTGGTGTAATCTTTAGGAAGTGGTCTTCTGTACCAGTTCATTCAAGGGTATTTCCTACTTTCTTTTCTAATATTTTCAGTTTGGCTCTATTTATGTTGAGATCTTTGATCCATTTGAACTAATTTTTGTCCATGGCAGTAGACATGGGTCTATCTGCACTATTCTACATGACAGGTTCCAGTTATGCCAGTAGCCTTTGTTGAAGATGCTTTCTTTATTCCATTGTATAGCTTTAGCTTCTGTGCCAAAAATCAGGTGTTTTTAGGTGTGTGAGTTAATATCAGGGTTTTCAACTCAATTTCATTGGTCTACCTGTCTATTTTTGTGCCAATACCAAGCTGTTACAGGACTATAGTTGTATAATAGAGCGTGAAATCATGGATTGTGATACCTCTGGAATTTCTTTTATTGTACAGGGTTGTTTTTGCTATCCTGGGTCTTTTGTTTTCCATATAAAGTTCAGAATTTTTTCAAGGTCTGTGAAGAATTGTGCTGGTATTTTGATTGGGATTGCATTGAATCTGTAGATTGCTTTTGGCAAGATTGCCATTTTTACTATGCTGATCCTACCAATCCAAGAACATGGGAGATCCTTCCATTTTCTGGTATCTTCTTTAATTTCTTTCTTTAAGGACTCAAAATTCTTATGGTAAAGTTCTTTCACTTTTTTGGTTACCCCAGGGTATTTTATGTTGCTTGTGGCAATTTTTAAGGGTGCTGTTTCTGTGATTTCCTTCCCAGCACATTTATCATCCATAAATACTAGGGCTACTGATTTTTTTGAGTTAATCCTGTATCTCACCACTTTATTGAAAGTGTTTATCAGCTGTAGGAGTTCCTGGTAAAATTTTTGGGTCAGTTATGTAAACTATCATCTCATTTGCAAAGAGTGAAAGTTTGATTTCTTCCTTTCCAATTTGTATCCATTGATCTCTTTTTGTTGTCTTATTGCCCTAGCTAGAACTTCAAGTATAATGTTGAAGTGATATGAAGGAGAAAGTGGACAGCCTTGTCTTTTTCCTGATTTTAGATATATTGCATTGAGTTTCTCTCCATTTAGTTTAATGTTGGCTGTTGGTTTACATAATATTGTTTTTATTATATTCAGTTATGTTTCCTTTATCCATGATTTCTCTAAGACTTTCATCATGAAGGGGTGTTGGATTTTGTCAAAAGCTTTTCCAGCATCGATTGAGATGATCATGTGGTTTTTCTTCTTCAGTTGGTTTATATGGTTGTAGGGAACCGTCCCTGCATTCTCCATTACAAGATGGCACTTGCATCCGGCAGGCACCGAATGTAAACAAGTTAATGCACGCAGGCGCTGGGTAACTTTCCATTCCTTGATCTCTGCCTCTTCCGTGGCGTCATATGGTCCGATGAGCTGCAGCCAATCATAGGGTGACACGTCCCAGGCAGCAGTTGCCAGCCTTTATTAGGGGACAGGATTCTTGGCTCGGGGTCTCCGCTTTTGTAAGCTTATGCTCTCTCTCTCTCAAGACGCATAAAGCTTTACTGCAGAAGGATCCGAGTGTCCTGTGTTGTTCTTGCTGGCAAGACAATTGCGCGGGACATATGGTGAATTACATTAATAGATTTTTGAATGTGGGACCAACCCTACATCCTGTGGATTAAGCCTACTTGATCATGTTGGATAATTTTGATGATATGTTCTTGGATTTGGTTTGCAAGTATTTTATTGAGGTTTTTTTTGTTTGTTTGTTTGTTTTTTTGTTTTTTTTTTGTTTTGTTTTTTCGAGATAGGGTTTCTCTGTGGCTTTGGAGCCTGTCCTGGAACTAGCTCTTGTAGACCAGGCTGGTCTTGAACTCATAGAGATCTGCCTGCCTCTGCCTCCCAAGTACTGGGATTAAAGGTGTGCGCCACCAGCGCCCAGATCTTTATTGAGTATTTTTGCATCAATGTTCATGAGTGATATTGGTCTGCAGTTCTCTTTCTTAGTTGTGCCTTTTGTAGCTCTAAATGCTCACACGAATTAACTAGAGTATAGTCACACCAGAGATTTGACATCACAGCTGAAAGCTCTACACCAAATGGAAGTAAATTCATGTGGAGGAGTACATGCCAGGAAATAATCAAACTGAGGGCAGAAATCAATAAAGTTGAAACAAATAAAATGATTCAAATAATCAATGTAATGAAGAGTTGGTTCTTTGTGAAAATCAACAAGATAGACAAACCTTTATCCAAACTAACCAAAAGGCACAGAGAGAACACAGAAATTATCATAATCAGAAATGAAAAGGGGATATAACAATGGACACTGAGGAAATCCAGAGAATCTTCAGGTCATACTTTGAAAACCTGTACTCCACAAAATTGGAAAATTTAAAGGAAATGGAAAATTTTCTGGACAGATATCACTTACCAATATTGAATCAAGAACAGATAAGCAACAGACCTATAACCTCCAAGGAAATAGAAGCAGTCACCAAAAGTCTTCCAACCAAAAAAGCCCAGTTACAGATGATTTCAGTGCATAATTCTACCAGAAATTCAAAGAAGAGCTAATACCAAAACTCCTCAAATTGTTCCACACAATAAAAGCAGAAGTTTCGTTACCATTTTAGATTCTTCTATTGAGAATTCTCTAATTAGTTCTATAGTCCATGTTTTAATTTCATTATTGGGTGTTTTGTTGACTAGGTTCTTGAGTTCTTTGTATATTTTTGAAACCAATCCTCTGTCAGATGTGGGACTGGTGAAGATCTTTTCCCATTGTGGATGCTATTATGTCTTGTTGACTGTATTCTTTTCCTTACAGAAGATTCTCAGTTTCAGGAGATGCAATTTATTAATTCTAGATCTCAGTCTCACTATTACTGTTGTTATGCTCAGGAAGTGGTCTCTTGTACCAATTCATTCGAGAGTACCCCCTACCTTGTCTTTTAAAGGTTCAGCATGGCTGGATTTATGATGAGTTCTTTGATCCATTTGGACATAAGTTTTGTGCATGGTGATAGTCATGGATCTATTTGCAGTCTTTTACATGCCAGCATCCATTTATGCCAGTTATCATTTGTTGAAGATGCTTTCTTTTCTTCCATTGTATAATTACAGCTTCTTTGTAAAAAATCAGGTGTTTGTATGTGTGTTGTTCCATATCAGTGCTTTCAATTCAATTTCATTGATCTACTTCTCTAATTTTGTGGTAATATCAAGCTGTTTTGAGGACTATACCTCTATAATACAGCTCGAATTCAGTTATGGTGGTGCCTTCAGAAGTGTCTTGTTTATTGTACAGGGCAGTTTTGGCTATCCAGTGTCTTTTATTTTTCCATATAAAGTTGAGTGTTGATCTTTCAAGGTCTGTGAAGAATTTTGCTGGGGTTTTGATGCTGTTTGCATTAAAACTGTAGACTCCATTTGACAAGATTGCCATTTTTACTATGTTGGTCCTACCTATCCATGAATATGGGAGAGCTTTCCATTTTCTGGTACCTTCACCATGGAACTTTTATATTCATCGGTTTTTAGGGAAAATAATGATATAGTTGTAATTGATTTAGTCATTGGGTAGTTGATTAAATTAAATGTTCATTCCTTCCATAATATTGGGCACTAAATTTCTATCCAATGAAGCAAAGTCTCAACTTTCTACTCATATGATTGCTCTTTCTTATTATCTAACCAGGAACTATCTTGGGATCCATCTTAAATAATTTATTAGGACAATCTTAATCATGTTTAAGAATGAAAAATCCTCAAAAGGAAAACCTTACCTGGAGTGTGATAGTGTTACAACATTCATTAAAATGGAAGAAGAAAAAAAAAAGGAACACAGAGGATAAACAATTAGATCACAGTATGCTGAAATATGTAATTGGAAAAAAAATGAAGTTGATGCCACCAGAATTGCTCTTTAAATAGATGTAAGTTATGACAACTAACTTTGGAAGAAGAAAGGCTGCTTCAAATTAAGCAAGTCAGGACAGGAAAAATGTAGACAAATCTCCCAATATGATAATAATGAATGAAATTACAATGTAGTTTTATAACTATCATAAAAATGCACAATTTAGATAAACTGAATTCTGAGATACATAAAAATGAAGCTACACTTATAGAAAGAAAATTGTAAATTTGAAAAACTGACTATGAATTGCATCATTGTTCTACAAACTATCAAAATAATTTTAATTTTATTAAAATTTTTCCAAAAAATTATATCAAATTCCAAGTTACTGTTATCATGGTGCCATTTCATTGCACCAAATAAGAGAATACCACAAAGTACAGTGATATGAGACCACTGTATTATAAATTAAATGCTAATATACTAGCAAACTGAATTTAGAATCAATGGAAAATTGATTAGCATAAGCTAAATTATCAGGTGGCATTTCTTCAAAGGATGCTAGTTTACTGTTAAAAATATGATATTAATTTATATAATGTTCGCTTACATTTTATATCAATTATACATGCAACTTAGGAATTATATAATATATCCTGTATAAAAACAATCTACAAAAAAAGCTTAAAGCTGGGGTATGGGTCTTTCACTGGCATGGACATGGCTGAAAATGATCTGGTGCTTTATTGTAATTAACTTATAAATGCTTACATATCCATTGTATAATTGGTATAATAGCAAATGAATTTCATAAACCTTGCTGTACATCAGAAATTATGGTACATTATAAAATGGAATTTTATTCAGCTGTTTAAAAGTAATACATTTCAAGTAATGGATGTAACTGGAAAACGTTCTTTTAAATGAAATGCCCAGGCTAATATTGTTTTCTAATTCAACATAATCTAGAATGACCTGGAAGATGGACTTATGGGCATTCTTTTGAGTATTATCTTGATTTTATCATTTCATTTTTGCAGATATGGTGACTGTTAGTAATTTTATTTCCTGCATCAAATCCTAATTCTATAAGTAGAGAAAGAGAGCTAAGAAGAAGCATGCATTCATTTCCATCTTTCTACTTCTTAGTTTGTGGTATGTATAGTTTGGATATGTATAAATTAAGAGCTTTAAGCTCTTAATTCCCTGATTTCCCCACCATAAAATGGAAAGTATCTTAGCATATGAGCCAAAATACATTTTTCCTTCTTTACATTGATTTTGTCAGATATTCTCTTATTCCAACAGGAAAAGCAAATATGATAGTTAGTAACACAGGTTCAGAAAGATAAGTAGTATAAGTTCAGTCTCATGTGCTAACTCCAGCTTCCAACTGTTAAATATGCATATAGAGATGTGAGTAAATATGGGGGAAGCTCAGAAAATATTCAAGGGATCATGTGACTAAAATATAAGAGATAAACTTTAAAGGAATGGAGGCGATTAGAAAGTAGAGAAAATATGAAGGAAAGAATATGGGGAGCAAAACGAATAGTGGGGAAAGGAGGCAGAGAAAGGAAGGGTAAACAGTCTGGAATGCAACCAATGAAAATGAAATACGTCTGAAAACCTTATGCCTTAGGTTTCTGTTGTTGTGAGAAAACATCCTGAACAAAAGCATGTCAGATAGAAAAGCTTATTTCTTCTTACCCTTTCAGGCACTGTTCATCATGACTTAATGTCATAATTTATATTGTCTTTGTAATTACTTTAAAATATCTAATATTGATTTGCATATGTCATATTTTTGTATTCTACATATGGGGATTTAGCTTGGAACTGAGCTGTAGAGGTATTCTGTTTACTGACTTTTCCTTCATTCCTTGATTAATTTGCTTTCTTTTTTTTTTAAATTTTATTTTATTTTATTAGTTCTAGATAGGGAACAAGCTTATTTCAAGTCCCTTCTCCCTCTCCCTCCCCTCACCCCCAAACTTTCTCCCCCACCCCCAGCCCATCCCCCCAACCCCATCCACCCACTACTCCCCAGGCAGGGTAGGGCCCTCAACGGGAGCTCAGCAAAGTCCACCAAGTCTTCCTATGCTGATCCTGGGCCCTTCCCCATGTGTCCAGGGCCAGAGTGTAACCCTTCATATGGGATGGGCTCTCAAAGTCCCTTTTTGCACCAGGGAAAAATACTAATCCACTACCAGAGGCTCCCTGGAGTGCAGAGGCCTCCTTATTGACATCTATGTTCTGGGGTCTGGATCAGTCTTGTACAGGCCTCCTGGACAGCATCTGGGGTCGATGTGCTCTCCCTTGTTCAGGCCAACAGTTCCTGTGGGTTTCTCCATCCTAGTACAGACCCCTTCGTTCTTCATTCCTCCCTCTCTTCAACTAAATTCCCGATTTCGGCTCATTGTATATCTGTGGATGTCTGTCTCTGTTTCCATCAGCCACTGGGTGAGGGCTCTAGGATGGCATAAAGAGAAGTCATCAATCTCATTTTAGGGGGAGGGTTTTTAGGTTATCCTCTCCACCATTGCCTGGATTGTCAGATCATGTCATCCTTGTAGGTCTCTGGAGATCTCCCTGGTTCCTGATCCCTTCTCGGGCCTACAGTGGCTCCCTCTGATATCGTTTCTCTCATCTTGCTCTCTTTCCTCTATTCTTCCCCCAACTCAATGTTTCTGCCCCTCCATTTCCTCTCCTCTTCTCCTCTTCTCTTGCTCTTATTGTAGCAGCTCCTTCCCCCCCCACCCTCATGCCCCCAATTAGTTCGGGAGTTCATGCCATTTCCATTCCTGGGGACCATTTAACCCTTAGAGTCCTTCATGTTTCCTAGTTTCTTTGGTGAAGAGCATTATATACTGGTAGTCTTTTGTTCTATGTCTAAAATTCATATATCAGTGAGTACATACCTTGCTTGTCTTTTTGTGACTGGGTTACCTCACTCAGGATGGTTTCCTCTAGTTCCATCCATTTGCCTGCGAATTTCAAGATTCCATTGCTTTTTTCTGCTGAGTAGTACTCCATTGTATAAATGTACCACATTTTCTCAATCCATTCTTCAATAGAGGGGCATCTAGGTTGTTTCCAGGTTCTGGCTATTACAAACAATGCTGCTATGAACATGGTTGAACATATGTCCTTGTTGTAAGTACATGCCCTATTTGGGTATATACCCAAGAGAGGAATGGCTGGATCTTGAGGTACACTGATTCCCATTTTTCTGAGCAACCGCCATACTGATTTCCAGAGTGGTCTTACAAGATCGCACTCCCACCAGCAATGGAGGAGTGTTCCTTTTTCTCCACATCCTCTCCAGCATAGATTGTCATTGGTGTTTTTTATTTTAGCCATTCTGACAGGCGTGAGATGGTATCTCAGAGTTGTTTTGAGTTGCATTTCTCTGATGGCCAATGATTTTGAGCACTTTTTTAAGTGTCTTTCAGCCATTTCAGATTCCTCTGTTGAGAATTCCCTATTTAGTTCTGCACCCCACTTTTTAATTTCGTTGTTTGGTGTTTTGGTGGCTAGCTTCTTGAGCTCCTTATATATTTTGGAAATCAGTCCTCTGTCAGATGTGGGATCGGTGAAGATCTTTTCCCATTCTGTGGGTGGTCGTTTTATCCTACTGACTGTTTCCTTTGCCTTGCAGAAGCTTCTCAGTTTCAGGAGGTCCCATTTATTAATTGCAGACCTCAATGTCTGTGCTTCTGGCGTAATGTTCAGGAAGTGGTCTCCTGTGCCAATTTGTTCAAGGGTAGTTCCCACTTTCTCTTCTAGAAGATTCAGTGTGGTTGGATTTATGCTGAGATCTTTGATCCATTTGCACTTAAGTTTTGTGCATGGTGACAGGTATGGATCTATCTGTAATTTTCTGCATGTCCGCATCCAATTGTGCCAGCACCATTTGTTGAAGATGCTGTCTTTTTTCCATTGTATAGATTTAGCACCTTTGTCAAAAATAAGGTATCCATAGGTGCGTGGGTCGATATCAGGGTTTTCAATTCGATTCCATTGGTCTATCAGTCTATTTTTGTGCCAATACCAAGCTGTTTTCAGAACTATGGCTCTATAGTAGAGCTTGAAGTCGGGGATGGTGATGCCTCCAGAAGATCCTTTATTGTAAAGAGTTGTTTTGGCTATCCTGGGCTTTTTATTTTTCCATATAAAGTTGAGTATTGTTCTTTCAATGTCTGTGAAAAACTGTGTTGGGATTTTGATGGGGATTGCATTGAATCTGTAGATTGCTTTTGGCAGGATTGCCATTTTTACTATGTTAATTCTACCTATCCATGAGCATGGGAGATCTTTCCATTTTCTGGTATCTTCTTTAATTTCTTTCTTTAAGGTCTCAAAGTTCTTATTGTACAGGTCTTTCACTTTTTTGGTTAGTGTTACCCCCAGGTATTTTATGTTGCTTGTGGATATTGTGAAAGGTGATGTTTCCCTGATTTCTTTCTCATTGGATTTATCATCTGTGTATAGTAGGGCTACTGATTTTTTTGAGTTAATTTTGTATCCTGCTACCTTGCTGAAGGTGTTTATCAGCCGTAGGAGTTCCCTGGTAGAGTTTTTCGGGTCACTAATGTAGACTATCATGTCGTCTGCAAATAGTGAAAGTTTTACTTCATCCTTTCCAATTTGTATCCCTTTGATCCCCTTTTCTTGTCTTATTGCTATAGCCAGAACTTCAAGTACAATATTGAAGAGATATGGAGAGAGTGGACAGCCTTGTCTTGTTCCTGATTTTAGAGGAAACGCTTTGAGTTTCTCTCCATTTACTTTGATGTTGGCTATTGGTTTGGTATATATTGCCTTGATCATGTTTAGATATGTTCCTGTTATTCCTGTTCTCTCCAAGATCTTTATCATGAAGGGATGTTGGATTTTGTCAAAGGCTTTTTCAGCATCTAGTGAGATGATCATGTGGTTTTTCTTTTTAAGTTTGTTTATATAGTGGATTACATTGATGGATTTTCGTATGTTGAACCATCCTTGCATCCCTGGGATAAAGCCTACTTGATCATGGTGGATGATTTTTCTGATATGTTCTTGTATTCGGTTGGCCAATATTTTGTTGAGTATTTTAGCATCGATGTTCATGAGGGATATCGGTCTGTAGTTCTCTTTCTTAGTCATATCTTTGTGAGGCTTGGGTATCAAAGTGATTGTAGCCTCATAGAAAGAGTTTGGCAATATCCCATCTGCTTCTATTGTGTGGAACAGTTTGAGGAGTACTGGAATTAGCTCTTGTTTGAATTTCTGGTAGAATTCTGCAGTGAAGCCATCTGGCCCTGGGCTTTTTTTGGTTGGGAGGCTTTTGATTACTGCTTCTATCTCATTAGGGGTTATAGTTCGATTTAAACTGTCTATCTGATCTTGATTTAATTTTGGTAAGTGATATTTATCCAGAAAGTTGTCCATTTCCTTTAGGTTTTCCAATTTTGTGGAATACAGGTTTTCAAAGTATGACCTAAAGATTCTCTGGATTTCCTCAGTGTCCGTTGTTATGTCTCCCTTTTCATTTCTGATTTTGTTAATTAGCATGCTCTCTCTCTGCCTTTTGGTTAGTTTGGCTAGAGGCTTGTCTATCTTGTTGATCTTCTCAAAGAACCAACTCTTTGTTTCATTGATTCTTTGTACTGTTTTCCTAGTTTCTACTTTGTTGATTTCGGCTCTCAGGTTGATTATTTCCTGGCGTCTACTCCTCCTTGGTGAGTTTGCTTCCTCTTGCTCTAAAGCTTTCAGTTGTTCTGTCAATTCTCTAATGTGACTTTCCTCCAGTTTCTTCATGTGAGCACTTAGTGCTATGAACTTCCCTCTTAGCACTGCTTTCAGGGTGTCCCATAAGTTCGGGTATGTTGTGTCTACATTCTCATTAAATTCTAGAAAGTCTTTGATTTCTTTTTTTATTTCTTCCTCAACCAAGGAATGGTGCAATTGGGAGTTATTCATTTTCCACGTAAATGTAGGTTTTCTGCAATTCGTATTGCTGTTGAATTCTAGCTTTAATGCATGGTGGTCTGATAAGATACAGGGGGTTATTTCAATACTTTTGTACCTGTGGAGGTTTGCTTTGCTGCCAACTATGTGGTCAATTTTTGAGAAGGTTCCATGTGGCGCTGAGAAGAAGGTATATTCTTTTGTGTTTGGATGGAATGTTCTATAGATATCTGTTAAACCCAGTTGTGTCATAACTTCTTTCAGATCCTTTGTTTCTTTGTTAAGTTTCTGTCTAGTAGTTCTGTCCAGTGGTATAAGGGGGGTGTTGAAGTCTCCTACTATAAGTGTGTGTGGTTTTATGTGTGGTTTGAGCTTTAGTAATGTTTCTTTTACAAAAGTGGATGCTTTTGTATTAGGGGCATAGATGTTCAGGATTGAGACTTCATCTTGATGGACTTTTCCTGTGATGAGTATGAAATGCCCTTCTTTATCTCTTTTGATTGCTTTCAGTTTAAAGTCTAATTTGTTAGATATTAGTATTGCTACCCCAGCTTGTTTCTTGAGCCCATTTGATTGGAAAATCTTTTCCCATCCTTTTACTCTGAGGTATCGCCTGTCTTTGAATTTGAGGTGTGTTTCTTGTAAACAGCAGAAGGATGGATTCTGTCTTCGTATCCATTCTGTTAGCCTGTATCTTTTTATGGGTAAGTTAAGACCATTGACATTCAGGGATATTAACGTCCATTGTTCATTGGTTCTTCTTAGTTTTGGATTTATTGTTGGTGGTATCATTGCGTGTGGATTTTGCCCTTCTGTTTCTTTTTGTGTTTGGTGAAATTCGATTAACTACTGACAGTGTTTTTGTGAGTGTAGTTATGTTCGTTGGGTTGGAGTTTTCCTTCCAGAGCCTTCTGTAGTGCTGGATTTGTTGATATGTATTGTTTAAATCTGTTTTTGTCGTGGAATATCTTGTTTTCTCCATCTATAGTGATTGAAAGTTTTGCTGGGTACAGTAGTCTGGGTTGACATCCATGCTCCCTTAGTGCTTGTAGGGTATCTATCCAAGACCTTCTGGCTTTCAGAGTTTCCATTGAGAAGTCGGGTGTGATTCTGATTGGTTTGCCTTTATATGTTACTTGGCCTTTTTCCTTTGCTGCTCTTAATATTTTCTCTTTATTCTGTAGATTTGGTGTTTTGATTATTATGTGTCGGGGCGACTTCTTTTTGTGGTCCAGTCTGTTTGGTGTCCTGTAAGCTTCTTGTACTTTCATAGGCATATCCTTCTGTAGGTTGGGGAAGTTTTCTTCTATGATTTTGTTGAATATGTTTTCTGTACCTTTGAGCAGTATTTCTTCACCTTCTTCTACACCTATTATTCTTAGGTTTGGCCTTTTTACGGTGTCCCATATTTCCTGGATATTTTGTGTTAGGGTTTTGTTGGACTTGAGGTTCTCTTTGGTGGATGAATGTATATCCTCTAGCGAGTCTTCAGTGGCTGAGATTCTCTCTTCCATCTCTTGAATCCTGTTGGATACACTTACATCTTTAGTTCCTGATCGTTTATCCAACCTTTCCATTTCCAACATGGTCTCATTCTGTGTTTTCTTTATTGTGTGTATTTCAGCTTTCATGTTTTGAACTATTTCAAGAGCTTCCTTCACTTGCTTGGATGTTTTTTCTTGGCTTTCTTTGGATTCTTTAAGAGATTTATTTATTTCTTGAATTTTTTGGTTTGTCTTTTCCTCCAATTCATTTAATTTTTTGTTTGTTTTCTCTTCTATTTCTTTAAGGGATTTTCTTGTTTCCTCTTTAAAGGTCTCTATCAACTTGCTGAGATAATTTTTGAGGTCCATCTCATCTTCATGCTCTGTGTTGGGCTTTTCAGCTCTTGCCGGAGTGGAGTCCCTAGGTTCTGGTGGTGTCATGTTGGTCTTTGTGTTGTTGAGTGAAATCTTATTCTGTCTTCTCCCCATATCCTTTTAGTGGGTGCGGGTGGGTTCTCTCTATCTCCTCTTGTGGCCCAGTGGTGTGTGGGGGCTAGGAATTCGATGTCCACAACTCTAGATGATCTCGACGCTCCTGGTGGTCTCCTCGCTAGTTCCTAGTTTCTTGGTCGTTCGGCGGAATGGAAGAGTGGGGTGCTACCAGATTTGGGGCACAGGGAGCTCCTCCCTGCCTGGGCTTGTCTGGCCCAAGCCGGCAGGCTCAGGAGGGGGTGGTGGGATGGGGGTGGTGGGGTGTTCTGGCCTGGAGTCGGGAGCGGGCAGGAGCTCACTCACCTAGTTCCAGGTCAGTCTGCGGCGGCGGAATGTAAGAATGGGGTGCTAGCAGATTGGTGGGGCAGGGGGCTCCTCCCTCTCTGGGCGTGTCTGGCCCAAGCCGGCAGGCTCAGGAGGGGGTGGTGGGATGGGGGTGGTGGGGTGTTCTGGTCTGGGGTCGGGAGCGGGCAGGAGCTCACTCACCTAGTTCCAGGCCAGTCTGCGGCGGCGGAATGTAAGAATGGAGTGCTAGCAGATTGGTGGGGCAGAGGGCTCCTCCCTCTCTGGGCGTGTCTGGCCCAAGCCGGCAGGCTCAGGAGGGGGTGGTGGGATGGGGGTGGTGGGGTGTTCTGGCCTGGAGTCGGGAGCGGGCAGGAGCTCACTCACCTAGTTCCAGGTCAGTCTGCGGCGGCGGAATGTAAGAATGGGGTGCTAGCAGATTGGTGGGGCAGAGGGCTCCTCCCTCTCTGGGCGTGTCTGGCCCAAGCCGGCAGGCTCAGGCGGGGGTGGTGGGATGGGGGTGGTGGGGTGTTCTGGTCTAGGGTCGGGAGCGGGCAGGAGCTCACTCACCTAGTTCCAGGCCAGTCTGCGGCGGCGGAATGTAAGACTAATTTGCTTTCTTATGGAACTCAACATCAATGGTCTGGGGATAGCACAACCCTCATTAAACCCAGATCAATCACCAGTCAAGGAAATGTACCACAAACTTGCCTACTGGTATATCTCCTTGAGGCCTTTCCTCAATTAAAGATTCCCTCTTCCCAGATAGGTCCAAATTCGGGTCAAGCTGACAAAAACTAACTAGAGTACCAGTTTAATAAACCAGTTACTTAGAAAGTAGGTTATAAATCATAAGCATAATAACATGAAGAGTTTTTAGGAAAATTATATGGAACATTAATTATATATCAATACCCTTTGAAGGAAAACCTCAAACAGCAAGTAAAATAGAAATGGCATTGCCAGATATTTGAGAATAGAAAAACATAGAAAAATACATAAGATATGGTACTGAGATCTACCCATGAAAAGACAAATTGTGTACTCTAGTTCAGTTTTCAATTGAATTTATTGTAGTAGTAGATTTGCTGAGCTCTAAACAATGATTTTAGTTTCCCACTGGAAGGGACTGAGACTCCAAATGAATTTTTTTTAATTTGAATTTCAATTTGTTTGTGTGTGTGTGTGACACAGAGAGAGAGAGAGAGAAAGAGAGAGAGCTCTAAGCAATATCTGATTTTATATTCTGTAAGATTCAAGACATAATTTTCATCAGCTTTTTAAAAAAGGACAAATTCTTACTTCATGTCATAGATTGCTTCTCTTGAATGACTATAATCTTTGTTATAATAGCATTAATATTTTAACTTATTCCATTAACAACACAACTACTACTTAATATTGGTTATGAATAATGAGATATCAAAATATTCTATGAATAACCTTCTAAAGTCACACTTCTTACTTCAAATATTTCATGCAAATTCTAAAGGACATTGATTACAACCACACATGAAAAAATCAACATCCATTTTAAGTGTTCATGTTATGCATATTAATATATTTGCTTTCTGAATGAATCATATTCAATAATAACTGTATAACTAAACAAATGTAAATTAGCAGTAAAGATTATCTTGGATGTAATTAGATTTGCAGTAATAAAATCATCAGAGATTTGTAAATTATAAAGAAGAGATGATATTGTTTTATGCTCTGAAGTAATTAGATTTATTTGAGTGTTCAGTTTATTTTTAAAAGTATACAATAATCACGCAAAGTAGAAGGAAAACAAGTATTTTATTTATTGAAAGGATGAAATTAAACTGTCAGGACTAAACCATCTACAATTTTTTAAATTAATTTTCTGTCCTATAAAGTTTCTGTCTTTATCATTTTGTTAGTAAATGTTCTTCCCAAGCACTTTTGTTTCAGCCTCAGAGACAAACGCAGTGTTGAAAATTCATCTGCTAGAAAGAAAGCTGTCCTGCAGGTGGTAGGCCATGCCTGTATCTGTAAAATTAACAGCATTTTTGGAACACTTTCATTGTAACATGATCAATTTTGAATCTCATTAGGCTTCTTATAACCCGTTTAACTCTTTTAGTGTATTTCATATGATTTAATATTCACACATGGATTAAATCTACCCCCAGATTCTGTGTGTTCTAATTCCTATCCTATCACAATCCAGTGTTTTCTCTCCAAACTTTATGTCCTCTAACTTTGTTTCTATAAACACTCATTAACAGAGTCTCTTAAGTGATACCTATATGTGTTTACATGTGGTACTATTTACTGGAGTATGGATAGCCTCTGCGGGCCACCATACATGAAAAATATAATAACTTGACTCTTCATCCTCCAACAGCCATCCATTGCCAAGAGTTGGAGTGGAATTTTAGGGGCATTCCCACAATAATGGTGACATTTTTGCTAATTTTATCTTGTACAGATTTTATGCACCCAGCACTACAAATTATGAGTTCAGTGAGCAGTTGCACTGTCATTCTTGGCAA
Source organism: Cricetulus griseus (assembly GCF_003668045.3). Classification (NCBI taxonomy): domain Eukaryota; kingdom Metazoa; phylum Chordata; class Mammalia; order Rodentia; family Cricetidae; genus Cricetulus; species Cricetulus griseus. The sequence continues at coordinate 91,046,524 of NW_023276807.1, read as the reverse complement.
CTGCTACTAGGCTGAAGACCTAGACTCCCTCTTGTTCTTGTAATCTTTAAACTCCCTCTTCCCACTAATTCCTGAACTGTGGGAAAGGAATGTGATATAGATGTTCCATGTAGAGATGAGCACTTCACATTCTCTTATTCTCCACATAGTACCTGGATTTCTGTACTATCTACAGCAAAAAGAAGGCATTTTTCTTCCACACATTGCAAGTTTACCTGGGTGGGGTCTTGCCCTAGGTCACCACTCCTTTCATTCCAATGGAAGCAAGCCTCCGCTTGAATTCCTTATCTATTTCATCAAAGCCTTGAGTCTAACATTAAGTTTCCTAGTGCTCTTTTTCTCCTCAAAATTTACATTCTTTATTTCTCTCTGCCCCATTTTTTGTTTTTCTTGCAGACCTATATAAGAGTGTTTACTAATAACTACAGGACAGGATCAATACCATGCTGACTTAAAAATCTTTACCATCAAAGAGTTTAGCCCATTACTTTCTAATCTAGTCTGAGGGTGGTCTTAATATGATGTCAGAAAGAATTCAAATAATTTCCAAAATATCTTAGGAATAGTATCTGGCCAGTTATGATAATATTTTCTTCTGCATATTCTTGAGATTGGCCTTCACAGCATACCACAATCTGCTTTAATGTCTTGCAAGCTCCTACTAGGATGGTACATTAAGCTCAGGTTATAGTATCCAACTACTTTCCTAGACCAAAGTCAGAAATCCTTCTATGTTACACAAAAGAACAATAACAACAAACAAAAGCCAATCAACAAACCAACCAAACAACAAAAATGCATGGCCAGAAGTTTCAAAGTAAGATACTTATGGTACCAAATTCTTTTTTAGTTACTTTTATATTGCTATGATAAAACACTAGGCCCAAGGAAACTAATAATTATAGTGTTTGACTTGGGTTACAGAGGATTAGAGTCTGTGGTGATTGAGTGAAGACATGGTGGTAGGAACAACTAAGAACACAGGAATCAGATAGCATATGGGGAATGTTAAGAATCTCTTGAAAATTCAAACTAATTTTAGTTTAGTGACATACCTCCTCCAGCAAAGACATATCACTTCCCACCAACTATATACCAAGTATTCAAAAATAAAAGATATTGGGGCCAATCTAATACTACCCACCCCTAAGAAAACAAAGCCCTCTAAATCAATAGTTCATAAGAATTCACAGAGACTGAGGCAGCATACACAGGGACTATACAGGTCTGTACCATATGGGGTCTTAGAGTCACATGTTCCCATCCACAATCAGAAGCCATGACCTATTGATAGCTAATTGCAAGGGAAAGTTTGGTTTTCCACAAGGGATTCTTACTGGGGAAATAAGTACACTGCCGACTCAGGACTAGAGTTGCTACAGAAAACAAATTCAGCAGTGTATTTGGAGACTATTTGTTTCAATTTGTTAGGGCCTTTTCTTTCCTTTCTTTTCATTTTTAATAATATTTTTATTTTTGATTTATTTATACAAATAATTTTATAGTTAAATACTTTTTATGGAATCCTGAGTTTGGTAATAACTAGGTAACATCTATGTCTATTTCTTGTATGTTTTCTTGGGTTTTTTTTCCTTTTGTTTATTTCTTTATTCCCATGTTGGTATATTAATTTTTGTTTTATCTTACTAAGTTTTTATATTATTTTATAGAAGGTTGTTTGTTTTCTAATCAGAGACATAAAAGAAAAAAATTTCAATGGAGGGAGATGTGGGAGGAACTCAGAGATATAAAGGAGTAGAATCCATAATCAGGATATATTATATGTAATAAATATTACAATAAAAGTAAAAAGCATTCTATCATATATATATATATATATATATATATATATGTGTGTGTGTGTGTGTGTGTGTGTGTGTGTGTGTGTGTGTGTGTGTATGTGTGTGTGTGTGTGTTTGTGTAGCAAAACTGAAAAAGAATATATTTTCATCTCAAAGAAATGGAAAACAATTTTAATCCTCTGGAGGGTGAAAAGAAAAGTAAAGTGAAATTGGAGAATGGATAGAAAGTGTCATCAATATTAATGACAATAAAAATGAAAGTTCTACATTGTCCAACAAAAAGCTGCTGAAATTCTCTGCAGAAGAAGCCATATTGTCTTGCTTCATACATTAGAAAGAATGAAATGAACCAATTAATTTTAAGACTATAATGCACAATGTGAATGAAACATAAAAGAAGGAGAATAAATTGAATGAAAACTATTCACAGCAAAATTTGATTTCATACTAAAAGCATTTGAGGAAGAGGATCAGATTGTGATTACAGTATAAGATATGGAAACAGAAAAAATTCTAGCTATTTCAAATGAATAAGAAAAAAATATCCTAGTAAAATTTATATCATTCATGAGCAGATAATTTTCTTAAAAATATTTTTAAGATAATGATTATGAAAGTTCTATTTATATTTTATTATTTTAAAAGAAGAAAGCAGGGTTAGGGAAATGGTTAAGCTTTAAAATACTTGTTCGGTCAGTTCTTCCACCAACATTGTTCTGAACAACCACTCTAATTCCAATTCCAGGGGAGATGTTACCATCTGATAGATGCTGTGATTACCAGGCATGCACATATTAAAAATCTCTCATAAAATAAATGAATATAACATTTTACAAACAACTGAATAATCTTCCAAAGTGTTTCTAATGAACCACGTACAAGCTTAGTAATAAATTTAAAATATAACTAATACAGAAATTTATTGATGCAGATCATAGAAGCAAGGCATAAACCTTTACTCGAAGCATCCAGAAACTAGGAGGTGGTGGTATAAACCTTTAATCCTAAAACTCAGGATTAAGACACAGAGGGATCTCAATGAGTCCAAGGCCACCCAGATCTATATAAGAGTGAATGAGTACAAAAGAGACCTTTAATCCCAACATTAGGGAAGTATGTAAGACAGAAACAAGGTCTCAGAAATGCATTCATTCCCCACCACACTGAAGATAGGAGCATTCATTCTCTAGCCAGGCTGAGGAGGTATTATAGTCTGAGGTTTGGTAAGAGCTCCTGGAGATAGGATCAGCCAATGCAACCTGATGCAGAGGTAAGAAGCTAGTGAATGGCTACTTTGTATTTGTTTTTTGTTTTTTCATATTATGCTTGAAGACTGAACCCCAATATCAGGGTTATTTTTTTATTCATGTTACATAGCGCAGGCAGCTTTCCTCGAGGAAGCTGCCCACCGGGGCTGGCTTTGGGATTAAAAGTTTCTACCACTTGTAGTTGATTCTGTGTGATTTGTTTTTGTGACTGAGTACAGGATGTTTCAACCTTATGCTTCTGCTGGCATTTATGACACTTGCTGCCATAGGATTTCAAACCATATGCCCAAATAAAAGTCTTTTGTAAGTTGCTTCAGGCCATTGTGTTTTATCACAGGAACAGAAAAGTAACTAATACACAGACTATTCAAAAATAGATACCAACTATACTCTTTTTTATTTGGAATGGACCACAAAAAGTCCCTTCTCCACATAAAATCAAATTCCCAAACAATATTAAGAATATAAGAGCAGCTAAGGAAAATGGTCAAGTATCATATAAAAGCAAAACTGCCAGAATTATACCTGACTTCTCCATGGAAACCCTGAAAGCCAGAAGGTCCTGGATAGATGTTCATCACTAAGAGACAACAGATGCCAGCCCAGATTACTATACTCAGCAAAGCTTTCAATTATTATAGATGGAGAAAACAAGATATTCTATGACAAAACCAGATTTAAACAATACACATCCAGAAAGTACTGAAAGGAAAACTTCAACCCAAGGTAGTTAACTACAACCAGAAAAAGATAGGCAATAGTTAATCCCACTTTACCAACAGGCAAAAGAAAAAAAAAAAGGGGGGGGGGAGGAAATCCACACAAAATCCCACCAACAACAACAAACTGCAAACAAACAAAAATAAACAATCAATGGTCATTAATATCCCCAACTATACTCTTATGTCATTTTGTAGTTTTATGACTTTAGGGGTACCTGACAAAAATGCTGATGTTACTTTGATCTATCTGCCTTTTTTAAACATTAGTTGGTACATATTTCCCTTAAAGCTTTTAATACAATTCCTTTACTCTGTGTTTTTGAGATCTTTGCTCTAATTTGTCACGGAGAAGTTCTTTTTCATAATATCTGTTTTGGATTCTAAGTGCCTCTCGAGTTTGTATGTATACTCTTTTCTCTAGATTGGAAATGTTTTCTATTCCAGTTTCATTGAATAGATTCTCCATGTCTTTTCATGTTTATCTCACCTCTTTCTACCCCATGGATTCATAGGTATGGTAACTTGACCATTTCCCAGTATTCTCGTACATTGTTATCATGTTTATTTTTCTCTTTAGTGAAATCTGTGTGCATCATTTTATCAATCACATCCTTCATTTCTGATATTATTAGTTCTATTGGTCATGATCCATTGAAATATTCATTTCTGTCATTTCTCATTTTAACCTTTTTTTTTCAAAAATCTTAATTTCTTTGAAAATTTTTCCTCCAATATTGATCTCTCATCAATAGTGAGGATGTTTTCATTTATTGTTACAACATTTTCCTCCACATTGCTCATTTTCCTATCCTGAAACTGCATTGAGTTTACATATTTTATTTTCTTTCAGTTTACTATCACTTTTCCAAGAAAAGTTTGAAGTCTCCATCTAGAATTTAATCTATTTCAGTATATTTGGGTTCAGGTACTAGGGAGTTTTGATATTTTAGAGGAGTCATGCTGATTGCTTTTTCATGTTTATCATATTTCAATTTCTTATTATTTATTTATTAGTCAATCATTATTTATTAGCAGGGTTGAGGATTTTATAACTGGTCAGCCTACACTATTTTATTTTATTTTATTTTATGTACAAGGGTGTTTTGCTCACTTGTATGCCTGAACACTGTGTACTCCTGGTTAGTCACAAGTGTGTGTCAGATCCTTTGGAACAGGTGTTAGAAATGACTCTAAACCACTATGCAGATACTGGGAATCAATCCAGGGTTATTAGAAAATGAAGTTTCATCTCTTCAACTCTGAAGAGTCTATTCTTGAAGGCTTAAGCCCCATTACCACACTCTGAGCAGGAAACTGTAGCAGCAATAACAAGCCAAACACAATTATGCCTTTAAAATTGTAATATAAAGGAATATGCATATGCTTTTACTCATATGTATGTAAAGTATGACAAAGAAAGAGATGAGGAAAAGTTGAAAAAGAGAAGCAGCATTCATAAATAGTAAAAAGACAGAGAGTGGAGAAAAATGTTATAGAGGAAGAGAACAAAGAACAAGAGAAAGGAAAATAAAAAGAAGATAACAAACACATTTTCAAATAACAAAAATGCACAAAATAAATAGAATATATTTTATTTAGTATTATATAAGAAATAAATATATGACTTTACTAAAAATGAATAAACTATTTTCAGGCCTATATACCAATATATAAACTTATATTATGATTATAATACACAATACACATATGAAAAATCCAATATAGTATTAAAGTAGAATGAAAGACAGAAGGGGTATCATTCATGCTACACTAATGTAAGTAATCTAGAGAGTATTTTATTTATATTAGCAAGTATACATAGGTTATATATAAATAAACTTCTTTTTTTTTGTAAATACTTGAGCTTCCATCGATTTTGATCATCCAATAAGAGTCCCAAAAATAATTTTCCATGGATTCCAGGAAATGGTCTTTTTCTGATTATCAAAGCTTTTTTTAGGAGTTTTAATACTTCTTACCTTTCACTAGTAAAATTGGTATAATTTGCACTGTCTTCTTAAAATTAGACAGAATTTGGCCAGAATTTTCAATTTCTATTGATGATATTGAATTTTTTTCTTTTTAAAAGACATAACTTGTGGTACAGTTATTTAAATACAGTAGAAAGCGATTCCAGTGTGTCTCCCAAAGCCACATAAACACTGCCAAGAAGTTCTGAGCCAGCTGGGATTCTGAATAGAACAGGTGCAACAGTCAACAGTGTCTGCTGGAGTCAGTTTCTCTGACAGAGACTTGTGTATCACAAATCCATGAGCCTTGAATGTGAGATGAAGACCTCATCATTACAAATTTTGTATGAAGAATGGACATTAAAAGACATTGAATATTTTCTTTGAAAAAATAATAAATTTCTGTTGATTCTGCTGATAATTTAAATGGTAATTAACAGATATTTCTCAAAATAGAAGAATAAGAATTTTCTTGAATCACTCCATCTAAAAATGATGTCAGTTGTGATTGGGTAGATACAAGGACATGGGATTCCAGTTCACAAGCTCTAAACATGATCTCCTTTTCAGAATATCTCAGGGCTCTGTGTATCATCTATGGGGAAAAGAATGTGCTCTATCAACTGAAGTTTTTCTTATAAAATCTATATCCAAGAATATAGGGCTGTTGCCAGTTATACGTTCTGGCTCAAAAACAAGCATACAGCACAAATCTGCAAGGTAATGAGGTCTGGTACAAGAATTAAGTAGTGCCTTGGAGAGAACACAAAATCCTTGGCAAAAGGATGGAAACCTCACATGTGCTTTGGCTACTTGTGGCCATCCTCCCTGTGGAGACTTGAAAACAGAAAAGCATTCTATCAGCCTGTTATTCTTAGATTCATCCACTTGCCTTCTTACTGCCATATCTTTCAATATTAAATTACAATATTTAACTTGTTTTATTGTTATAAAAATAATTATGTGTTTTTACAACCATTCCTACAGAAAACCAAAGGTTATTTTGAAAATATTTGGAATACTGCGTCTATAAAACTATTTTGTAGATAGATGACAGGTAGATAAACAGAAAGGTAGATTAGATAGATGATAGATACATGTGAATCTATTAGGAAATGAACAATATCAGTTTTGAATAAAAATAAGCTTACATAAAAAGGAGATAACAATGTTGCATTGAGTAGACAGAACTTATGGCAAATTATTATTTGCAGACAAAAGCAAATTTCACAAATGAAGTGCAGCCTATGTTTTATTCTCTGAACTGTGATTTTTCCAAACTTCCTAGAGCAATGTGATTTTTGCCAGGGATGCACACTACCTTGAAAACCTGCAATCAGCTAAAACCTCTTTGTGTATAAAGGTGGAAGAGTTTTCTAAGGTGCGTAAGTATTCAAATGCATTATCCTTATGATGTCTTATAAAGTATTAATGCATATGTTCAACATTTTTCTGAAAGCAACAAGCAAAGAACAGGAAATAATGGTTTTCAGAGGAAACTTGAAGAATGCATTTAGTGAGTGTTCAAGATCTTTGTTGGAAATATGCTCTAATTTATCTTGCACTTGTAAAGAGTCAGAATCAATGACTATTAAGAGCTTGGTTAAGGCATTGGACAAATATATCTGTGGTGGTTTGAGAGTAAATGCCCCCCTAGAGGAATGGCACTATTAGGAGTTGTGTCCTTGTTGGAGTAAGTGTGTCACTGTGGGTGTGGTCTTTTAGATCTCTTTGCCTTGTTGTGACAGTCAGTCAACTTCCTGTTTCCCTTGAGTCAAGACAAAGGACTCTCAAATCAAGCACAATGTTTGCCTGCATGCATCCATGCCTCCAACCATTGTGATAATCGACAAAATCTCTTAAACTGTAGGCAAGCCTCCTCAATTAAATGTTTTCATTTATGAGTTGCTGTCATCATGGTGTCTCTTCATAGCAATAAGCAGCTATCTAAGATAACATTTATTAACAAAAATGAATTAAAAGCCATCTTTGTTGAGGCTGGCTTACTTTAAGAGAAACTGGTAAATATAGGAGCCAGTCACAAAGCTTGATTCAAGAAGAACCACTTATTTTAACTTCACCCTCCCACCTGCCATCCAGTCCCAACCCATCAGAATTGTCCTCATCTCTATAGCAAACCACCAGATGGCTTCACTTTGTTCTCTGACCCCATTCCAACCGATCACACATATCTCATTCTACAGTCTCCCTCTACCATCCTATATCATTCATTGCCTCAGCTGCCAACTCCAGAAGATATGCTCTGCAAGCATGCCCACCTGCAAAGAAATTAAGTAAGTAATATGCGTCCACTGCCCTGTCCTATAATTCCAACATCTTAGTCTTATCCCTATCTCTGTAGAAGAGTACAACCTGTGGACACTTTTTCATCTTTAACCTCATTCAAGGGGACAACATATATCTTTTCCTACAGTGTTTTACCCCAATTCCCTCCTTTGTCTCAGTTTCAAAGTCCCATATGTGCGCCATAGAAAACCACAAGTCATGCTATGCAAAGGAATCAGGTAAGTGATTGTCACTCTACCTCTTGTTCTCCAATTCCAATCCCCATATTTGTAGCAGAACACCTGTTTCAGCCTTTCCTTCCGTCTGCCCCCCAGTTCTGGTGGCATGACAAGATTCCCTCCCACCTGTGGTCCTCTCAGGCCCATATCTTCTAATCCATCCCCTTTCCTTCACATCAGTTCCCAACACTTAGAATCACTTTCAACCAAGGACCAACAATAATGGCCACACCTGGCATGATCTCAGAAACATTACATACAAGGCAACCCAAATACACTATACTTTTTACATGGCCCCAGTTTTCCTGATACCTAAACAGCATAAAGAATCAGTAAAGAGAATCATAAACAAATTTCCCTTGTGGGCACATGTGCAAGTATTCTCAATAAAATACTTGCAAAATAAGTAAAAGAACATGTCAAAAAAGTTCAACAACCTTGATCTAGAAGACTTTATCTCAGAGATGCAGGGACTGGTCAGCACCTACAAAACTTTCTAAATATGGAGAAGATAAGCAGGTTCTTAACTAGAGTCTTCACACCACATGAATGGTGCTCATGGCTATTGAAGGTACTTTGTACTGTTTGGGAAGAGAAAGGTAAATCTAACTGCAAAAGCTTTGAACTGCAATGATGGCCTCTGTGAAAGACTTGCTAGTGCAGTAGTTGCAAAAACTTGTGAGAGTAGCAAACCTATATCTGATTGGATTTAAGGCCTACTCCATGAAAAAGTATTTGGCAATGACCCTTCTGCTTCTATTGTGTGGAATATTTTGAGGAGAATTGGTAATAGCTGTTCCTTGAATTTCTAGTAGAATTCTGTACTGAGCACCTCAGGTCCTGGCCTTTTTTCTTTTTTTCTTTTTTTTTTTTTTTCTTGATTGGGAGACTTCTGATGGCTGCTTCTATTTCACTAGGGGGTTATATGTTTACTTAATTTGTTTATCTGGTCTTGATTTAATTTTAGTATATGGTATCTATCCAGAAAATTGACCATTTCTTTTAAGATTTTCCAATTTTATGGAATATAGGTTTCAAAGTATGACATGATAATTCTCTGGATTTTCTCAGTCTGTTATTATGTCCCCCTTTTCATTTCTGACATTTTTTTAATTTGGATATTCTCTCTCTGGCTTTTGGTTATTTTGCATAAACGTTTCTCTATCTAGTTGTTTTTCTCAAAGAAGCAACTCTTTGTTTTATTAATTTTAATCTATTGTTCTCTTTGTTTCTATTTTTTTATTTCATCCATCAATTTGATTATTTCCTGTCATCAATTCCTGTGTATGTTTGCTTCTTTTTTTTCTAGAACTTTCAGATGTTTTGTTAATTCACTAGTATGAGATTTCTCTAACTTCTCTTTATACAGATATTTAGTGCTATGAACTTTCCTCTTAGTGCTGCTTTCATGGTGTGTCCCATAAATTTGGGCATGTTGTACATTCATTTTCATTTTATTTTAGGAAGTCTTTAATTTCTTTATTATTTCTTACTTGACCCAGGGGTGATTAAGTTGGGCATTATTCAGTTTGCATGAGTTTGTAGGCTTTCTAGAATTTGTGTTTTTGTTGACTTCTAACTTTAAGCCATGGTGAACAATAAGATACAGGGGGGGGGTTATTCCAATTTTTCTGTATCTTTTTTGAGATTTGCTTTGTAACTGAGTATGTGGTCAGTTTTAGAGAATGTTACATGGCATGCTGAGAAAAAGTGTATATCCTTTTGTGTTTGGGTGGATTGTCTGTGAAGCCCATTTGAGTCATAACATTTGTTATATCCCTTATTTCTTTGTTAATTTCCTGTTATTCCTATCCACTGGTGAGAGTGGGATGTTAAAGTCTCCCACTATTAATGTATGGGGTTAGATGTGTGATTTAAGCTTTAGTAATGTTACTTTATGAATGTGAGTGACCTTGTATGTGGGGCTTACATATTCAGGATTCAGACTTCTTCTTGACGGATTTTTCCTTGTGATATACATATACGATATGTCCATCACCCCTTTTGACTACCTTTAGTTTGAAGTCTATTCTGTTAGATACTAGGATAGCTACAACAGCTTGCTTCTTAGGTCTATTTGATTGGAAAGTACTTTCCCATCTTTTTACTCTGAGGAAATGTCCTTATGTGGAGTTGAGGTGGGTTTCTTGTTTGAAACAGAATGATGGATCCCCTATTCATATCCATTATGTTAACCTGTGTCTTTTTATAGGTGAGTTGAGTTCATTGACAATAAGGTATATCAATGACCAGTGATTGGTGACTTCTGTTAATTTTTGGTGGTAGTGGTGGTGTGGGATTATTTATTTCTTGTGCTTTCTTGGGTATGTCTAATCTCTTTGGGTTGGAGTTTCCTGTTAGTGCTTACTGTAAGGCTGGATTTATGGATAGATTCTATTTAAATCTGTTTTTTTCATGGAATATCTTCTTTTCTACATCTATGGTAATTGAAAGATTTGCTGGATATAATAGTCTGGGTTTTTCTTTTTATTTCTTTATCTTACTTCAGATTGTTTGTTTGTGTTTTATCTTATTTTACTTTATTATGTTTTTTTAGATGCCTGTTTGTTTTCTACAGAGAGTCTGAAAGGGAGCTGGATTATGATAGGATGGAAGATTTGGAAGAACTCAGAGAAGCTAGGGGAAAAAAAACCATAGTCAGAACATATTTTGTGGGAAAATATATATATTCAATGAAATGAGAATAAGAAAAAAAGAAATGCTTATACTTCCCTTATTTGACAGATTTGTGCTTGAAAAAGTAACTCACAAGGAGTAAGTTGATGTAAACACTATATATCAGCAGTTGCACATGGTTCACATTAATTATTCATTAATAAGTTCTGTAATTTAACTAAGTATATAAATTGTTTCTACTCTTAACTCTACTCATTTTTAGAGCACATACTTTTCAGGAAGTATAGTGAAAATAACAAATCCTATTATTAAATACTTTGTCAAATTAATTTTGTTTTACTTACAGACTAAGCACTTACATCCTGATTTTCTAGATATAATTATTGTAATGTCTGGTATTTTTTCCCTAAAATACAAGATATATCATTTCAGAAGTACTTCAAATATACAATTAAAATTGACACATTATGTCAGTAGTTTCTGTGTTCATAAACTTTTCACTATATAGATAATTTTTTCAATAATTTAAATAGAAGAGCCTTTCCTTACCTTCCCTACTCGGTTTTATTTCTCTTTGCTAATTCATCAGAAAGTATAATTTTATTATTTTCATATGTGGTTGTCTTTTTTATGATATACTTTATATATCTCAGTTTATGTAGACGAAACACTGAAGTAGTCTAAACATAACACCTGCAAATTACTGAGTGCTGAGATTCCTGACTTAGGCAACTTTTCCTTTTTTTAATTTTTGAGATTATAATTTCATTTCATTTCTCCCTTCCTTTTTTTCCCTCCAAAACTTCCCACATACCACTCCCTGCTCATCTTCAAATTCATCCCTTTTTTATTTTTATCTTTTATTTAAATTAGAAACAATCTTATTTTCACACTTTAATCTACTGCTATTGCATACATATGTACATATGTAAATATTTATATATTCTTAAATACATCCTGCTTAGCCTATTTATTGTAACTAGTATGTATGTTTTTAAATCAGATCAGTTGGCACTAGAAAACCAAGTGGAGTCTTCTTCCATGGGGAGGACCACTTCTCTCCTAGCTTTCCTCAGATTCCTAGCTCCTTGTGGACTTGTGGGCTTTTTCTCATCACTTCCAAAGAAGTGAGCACTGGGAATCATAATCTGGAAATAACCAAATCTAAACATTCAGCTCAGTAGAGTACAAATAAACAGAGCACTGCTGATTTTAATGAACCAAGTGTATTAAATACTGATGTGTGCCAAGCTTGTATGCTTTTCCTGGTTCATGGATTCAGGAAATCAATGTAATGTTCTAACATATATGTGACATGACAATGGCATCTAAGTTTCAATAGAATAGTCATGACATGTTTATACTCAGTAGGGTTAATCTGCTATTTCTTTTCCATACAAAGACAAGTCAAGAGGATCATAAGGAATGTAAGGAACAACCAGGCTGGTCTAAAATTGTCCCTCAATAATCATCTCTCTTCAAAAAGTGCTCTGAGGATAGAAGATAAGTAATCTCATCTACACCATCTAATTCTAGCTACACAAAATCATGAATCTTAAAGTAGGGGAATAGTCCACAAACAGTTTTAGCATGAGGATGATGAGAAAAATTACATTGACCTAGTATCTCATTTTGTTTTCCATACTGAGGATAAAACTCAGGACTTTATCCATCGAAGAATATTGATCTCAAACAGAGCCAGACACCCTCCTCACTTTATTTACTGTCTTTGAGGATGTGAGAGAAAATAATTGCCTTAGAGATCTGCAGACACACCCGCTCTCTTTGAGAGTTACAGACAGGGTTACATCGCTGTGAATTACTGTCGACAAATTATGTAACCTTTCAAACCACCATAAACAGTGTGAAGGATTTGTTAGACCTGATTGTATTTCCTTAGCCCCTACTGCTGTCTCATACAGTTTGTGAGTAACACGAGCCACAAAATCACCAGAGAAGCTTGTACATGGAATGTGAAATCACTCTCCACTGCCTTCACCCTCAGCTATGTAATGATATCCACTGATCTGAGGAAATGTAAAAGCAGATAACAACTTACCACCGAGGTTTTAGCACTACATCAGAAATTTAATTTCTTGAGGTATCAAGCTGGTTGTGATTTTTTGATTTATATGTCTTACACATATAATATCCCCATACTCAGATTATAAATAAAAACTAACTTGACTTTTAACCTGGCCCACAAGCATTCAGTCCTAGATAATGAGTTATTTATAGTTGAATCATGTGAACACCACCTAGGGAAAAGTAGAAACTTTTACTTTAGTGACAGTTTGCTCAGAAAAGTCAGAAAATAATACAAACAATGTATAAAATGGCAGTATAAAATTTTTCACTTGCAGTAGATTCAAAAATAAAGGAAAAGAAAAGAAAACCTTCTACTAGAGTATTCAGAGTATTGCATATAGTACATGATGATCATCATCCTTTCTAAAGCTCAGACCTAGAAAAAAAAATATATATATATACATGTATATCAGGACACACACACACACAAACATATAAGAGGTCAATCATATACATGAAAGGTAGATAGATAGATAGATAGATAGAGAGACAAATACAACTTGCTTTTATCTCCTTCCACTGGTTTTTCACTATCTTTGCCCTTGCAGTTTTCTCCTCAATTCCTCTAATCTCAGTTTTCTTACTCCTCAATTCAAATGGGAATTTTTAATATTCCAAGGAATTCAGACCATCCACCTCTCTGTGCAAAGTCTCCTTTTATATTTCATTACCATTTCCTAAGTCTTTTTATTATCAATTAAATTTTATTTATGAAGATAAATAACATATAATCTTTAGAACTTTTAATATTATAGTAACAGACATTTGGGACCAGCCAGATTATTAGACATGCCACCCTGTCTGGCAGTGTTGCCTGGTAGAAACAGAAAGTAATTTACACATTGATTCTTCTTAAACTTCTGTCACAAGTTCATAGTGGCTGCCAAGGAAGGAAGGTTCAGTTTTCTCCTTTCTCTCAGTGTTGACACTGACTTCCTATAGGTTTCTACATTCTAAGTGGTTAACCCAATTAGTTCTAACAGTGGAGCATTTCTGTGCTTTCAGTTCTGAAGTTAGATATCCAGTCCTCCCAATGAAAATATCAAGTATCTGGGAAAGTAACAAAAATGCTTGCTTATTCACCCAAAAATACTGAACAGAAATTCAACAATCATGCAAACAGTAACAGTCTTGAATGATGTTCAGGTTCCTCTATGCTGTCATTCTGTTCTCAAGATGTCCCACTAGACAGTGGGGTACCAGGGCAGGAGGTGCACCATTTGTCCAATTGGCAGTGAGAATAGTTTTTATCACACTGTTAGAGCGCTTTGCACAGAAATGCGAAAAAGTGGACCATCTCTTGGTTATTGTTGCTATTGTTGTTGTTTGTGGTGGTAGTGGTGTGTGTGTGTGTGTGTGTGTGTGTGTGTGTGTGTGTGTGTATGTGTGTGTGTGTGTGTGTGTGTACCTGTGAGTCACACTCTGTTGCCTGAACTGAAGTCTCTTATTCCTGAAACCTATTTCCTTACCATGTCCAGAACTACCACCAGGTATATAGTCAAGCTTCTAGAGTCACACATACATTCTCTTTGAGTTTGGTATCTACAGGTTTCCCTGGGTAGTTGTTTCAGCTCAGCTGGTTTCAGCACAAAGCCATAGGCATCAGTGCAGTTAGCATTCTGTAGTTCTTTATTTTCCTTTCTATTTTTATTACTTCAAATTGGAAACAAGCTTGCTTCACATGTCAATCCCTTCTCCTGCTCCCTGCCCTCCCACCACCTCTCCCCCCAACCCCTGACCTACCCCCCACCCAATACACCTTTCACTCCCAAGGCAGGGTAGGGCCATCAACTGGGGCTCCCCAAGTACACCACATCATCCTGGGATGTGCGTAGGCCCTCCCCATGTGTCCAGGGCAAGAGTGCATTCCATCATGTGGGCTGGGCTCTCAAAGACCCTTCTTACACCAGGGAGAAATACTAATCCACTACCAGGGGACCCCTAGACTGCAGAGGCCTCCTAATTGACATCCATGTTCAGGGATCTGGATCAGTCCCTGCTGGCCTCCCAGACAGCAGTCTGGGGTCCATGTGATACCCCTTGTTCAGGCCAGCTGTTTCCATGGATTTCACCAGCCTGGTACCGACCCCTTTGATCTTCATTCCTCCCTTTCTGCAACTAAGTTCCAGAGTTCAGTTCAGTGAATATCTGTGGATGTCTGTCTCTGCTTCCATCAGCCACTGGATGAGGGCTCTAGGATGGCATAAAAAGTAGTCATCAGTCTTATTAGAGGGAAATGGCATTTAGGTTATCCTCTACCATTGCCTAGATTGTCAGTTTGTGTCATCGTTGTAGGTGTCTGGAAATCTCCCTAGTGCCAGATCTCTCCTGGGACTTGTAATGGCTACCTCTAAAATAGTATCTTTTACCCCGCTCTCCCTTATTCTTCCTCCAACTTTATATTTCTGCTTCTACATTTCCTCCTCTCCTCTCCTCTTCTCCTGCTCTCATTCTGGCAGCTCCCTCTCCCCTATCCTCATGCCCCCAATTAGCTCAGGAGTTCCTGCCACTTCCCATTCCTGAGGTCCATGCATTTTTCCTTTAGAGTCTTTCTTGCTTCCTAGTTTCTTTGGTGAAGAGGATTGTAAGCTGTTAATCCTTTGCTCTATGTCTAAAATTCATATATGAGTGAGTACAAACCATTTTTGTCTTTTTGTGACTGGGTTACCTCACTCAGGATGGTTTCTTCTAGTTCCATCCATTCTCCTGAGAATTTCAAGATTCCATTGTTTTTTTTCTGCTGAGGAGTACTCCATTGTAAAAATGTACCACATTTTCTCTACCCATTCTTCAGTTGAGGGGCATCTAGGTTGCTTCCAAATTCTGGCTATTACAAACAATGATGCTATGAACATATTTGAATATATGTCCTTGTTGTATGGAAGTGCATTATATGGGTATATGACCAAAGAGGAATTGCTGGATCTTGCAGTAGACTGATTCCCGTTTTTCTGAGCAACTGTCATACTGATTTCCAAAGTGTTTTAACAAGTTCACTCTCCCACCAGGAATGGAGATTTCCTTTTTCTCCACATCCTCTTCAGCATAAATTGTCATTGATGTTTTTTATTTTAGCCATTCTGACAGGTGTGAGGTGGTATCTCAGTTGGTTTGAGTTGAATTTCTCTGATTGCCAAAGATTTGAGTACTTTCTTAAGTGTCTTTAAGCCATTTCATATTTCTCTTTTGAGAATTCTCTATTTAGTACTGTATTCCTCTTTTTAATCTCATTGTTTGGTGTTTTGGTGTCTAGCTTCTTGAGTTCATTTTATATTTTGGAAATCAGCCCTTCGTCATTCTGTGGGCTGATGTTTTGTCTTACTAACTGTGTCCTTTGCCTTACAGAAGCTTGTCAGTTTCAGGAGGTATCATTTATTAATTGCAGACCTCAATGACTCTGCTAATTGTGTAATGTTCAGGAAGCAGTCTACTGTGCCAATTCGTTCAAGGGTATCTCCCACTTTCTCTTCTAGAAGATTAAGGGTAGGTGGATTTATGTTGAGATCTTTGATGCATTTGCTCTTAAGTATTGTGCATGGTGACAGATATGGATATATCTGCAATCTTCTGCATACCCAAAACCAGTTGTGCCAACAACATTTGTTGAAGATGCTATCTTTCTTCCATTGTAAAGGTTTACCATCTTTGTCAAAATAAGATGTTCATGCTGGGCATTGGTGGCACATGCCTTTAATCCCAGCATTCGGGATGCAGAGGCTGGCAGATCTCTGTGAGTTTGAGTCCAGCCTGAGCTCCAGAGTGAGTGCCAGGATAGGCTCCAAATTTACGCAGAAAAACCCTGTCTCAAAAAACCAAAAAAAAAAAAAAAAAAAAGAAGAAGAAAAAAGAAAAAAAGGTGCTCGTACGTGTGTGGGTTAATATCAGGCTATTCAATTCAATTGCATTGGTCTATCTGTCTATTTTTATGCCAATACCAAGCTGTTTTCAGAACTATGGATCTATAATAGAGCTTGAAGTTAGGGATGGTGATGCCTCCAGAAGATCCTTTATTGTACAGAGTTTTTTGGTTTTTTTTTTTTTTTTTTTTTTTTTTTTTTGCTATCCTGGGTTTTTTGTTGTTGTTGTTGTTTTTCCAAAAAACAGTGAGTATTGTTCTTTCAAGGTCTGTGAGGAACTGTGTTGGGATTTTGATGGGGATTCCGTTGTATCAGTAGATTACTTTTGGCAAGACTGCCATTTTTACTATGTTGATTTTACCTATCCAAGTGCATGGGACATCTTTCCATTTTCTGGTATCTTCTTTAATTTCTGTCTTTAAAGATTCAAAGTTCTTACTGTACAGGTCTGTCACTTTTTTGTTTAGCATTATACCAAGATATTTTATGTTGCTTGTGGATATTATGAATGGTGATGTTTCCCTGATTTCTCATTGTTTTTATCATCTGTCTATAGTAAGGCTACTGATTTTTTGAGTAAATTTTGTATCCTGCTACTTTGCTGAAGGTGTTTATCAGCTGTAGGAGTTCCCTAATAGAGTTCTTCGGGTCACCTATGTAGACTATCATATAATCTGCAAATAGTGAAAGTTTTACTTCTTCCTTTCCAATTTGTATTCCTTTGGTCTCCTTTTTTTGTCTTATTGCTCTAGCTAGAACTTCAAGTACAATATTGAAGAGATATGGAGAGAGTGGACAGCCTTGACTTGTTCCTGATTAGAGGAATAGCTTTGAGTTTCTCTCCATTTAGTTTGATGTTGGCTGTTGGTTTGGTGTATATAGCTTTCATCATGTGTAGATATGTTCCTGTTATTCCTGTTCTCTCCAAGATCTTTATCATGAAGTGATGTTGGATTTTGTCAAAAGCTTTTTCAGCATCTAGTGAGAATATTATATGTTTTTTTTCTTTTTCAGGTTGTTTATATGGTGGATTGCCTTGATGGATGTTTGTAGGTTGAAACATCCTTGCATCCCTGGGATAAAGCATACTTGAACATTGTGGATGATTTTTCTGATGTGTTCTTGGATTCGATTCGCCAATATTTTTTGAGTATTTTTGCATCGATATTCATAAGGGATATTGGTCTGTAGTTCTCATTTTTAGTTTTATCTTTCTGTTGCTTGGGTATCAAAGTGATCGTAGCTTCATAAAAAGAGTTTGGCAATGTCCCTTATGTTTCTATTGTGTGTAACAATTTCAGGATTACTGGTATTAGCTCTTGTTTGAATTTCTGGAAGAATTCTGCAGTGAAGAATTCTGGCTCTGGGCTTCATTTGATGACTGCTTCTATTTCATTACAGTTTATAGGTCAATTTAAACTGCTTATCTGTTCTTGGTTTAATTTTGGAAAGTGATATCTATCCAGGAAACTGTCCATTTCCATTAGATTTTCTAATTTTGTGGAGTACAGGTTTTCAAAGTATGACCTGAAGATTCTCTGGATTTCCTCAGCGTTCTTTGTTATATCCTCTATTTGTTTCTGATTTTGTTAATTAGCATGCTCTCTCTCTCTGCCTTTTGGTTAGATTGGATATAGGTTTGTCTATCTTTTGGTCTTCTCAAAGAACCAACTCTTTGTTTCGTTGATTCTTTCTAGTGGTTTCCTAGTTTCTACTTTATTGATTTCAGCCCTCAGTTTGATTATTTCCTGGCATCTGCTCCCCCTTGGTGAGTTTGCTTCTTTTTGCTCTAAATCTTTCAGTTGTTCTGTCAATTCTCTAGTGTGACTTTTCTCCAGTTTCTTCACGTGGGCACTTAGTGCTATGAACTTTCCTCTTAGCACTGCTTTCCGAGTGTCCCATAAGTTTGGGTATGTTGTGTCTACATTCTCATTAAATTCTAGGAAGTCTTTAATTTCTTTTTTTATTTCTTCCTCAACCCAGGAATGGTGCAATTAGGTGTTATTCAATTTCCACGAGTTTGTAGGTTTCCTGCAATTTGTATTGCTGTTGAATTCTAACTTTAAAGCATGGTGACCTGATGAGATACAAAGGGTTATTTCAATTCTTTTGTATTTGTGGGGGTTTGCTTTGTTGCCAACTATGTGGTCAATTTTAGAGAAGGTGCCATGTGGCGCTGAGGAAAAGGTATATTCTTTTTTGTTTGGATGGAATGTTCTATAGATATCTGTTAAATCCAGTTGTGTCATAACTTCTGTTAGATCCTTTGTTTCATTGTTAAGTGTCTGTCTGGTGGTCCTGTCTAGTGGTGAAATCTGGGTGATAAAGTCTCCTACTATAAGTGTGTGGGGTTTCATGTGTGGTTTGAGCTTAATAATGTTTTACAAATGTGGATACCTTTATATTTGGGGCATAGATGTTCAGGATTGAGACTTCATCTTGATGGACTTTTCCTGTGATGAGCATGAAATGCCCTTCTGCATCTCTTTTGATTGATTTTAGTTTGAAGTCTAATTTGTTAGTTATTAGAATTGCTACACCAGATTGTTTCATTTGATAGGATAATCTTTCCCCAACCCTTTAATCTGAGGTAATGTCTTTCTTTGAAGTTGAAGTGCATTTCTTGTATACAGCAGTAGGATGGATTCTGTCTTTCCTGTTTCCATGCTGATATGTGTCTTTTTATAAGTAGGTTAAGTCCATAGACATTGAGGGATATTAATGTCCATTGATTGTTGTTTCTTGTTTGTTTTGGATTGATTGGTGGTGGTGGCATTGTGTGTGGATTTAGCCTTCCTGTTTCTTTTCGTGTTTGGTAAAATTGGATTATCTATTGCCTATATTTTTGTGAGTGTAGTTATCTTCTTGGGTTGGAGTTTTCCTTCCAGAACTTTCTGTAGTGCTGGATTTGTGCTTATGTATTGTTTAAGTCTGGTTATGTCATTGAATATCTTGTTTTCTCCAACTATGGTGATTGAAAGTTTTGCTGGTTACAGTACTCTGGGTTGGCATCCATGCTCCCTTAGTGTTTGGAGGATATCTATACAGGAACTTCTGCCTTTCAAAGTTTCCATTGATGAGTTGGGTGTGATTCTGATTGGTCTGCCTTTACATGTTTCTTGTCCTTTTTCCTTTGTTGCTCTTAATATTTTCTCTGTATTCTGTAAGTTTGATGTTTTGATTATTATGTTTCAAGGGGACTCCTTTTTGTGCTCCAGTCTGTTTGGTGTTCTGTAAGCTTCTTGTTCTTTCATAGGCATATGCTTCTGTAGGTTGGGGAAGTTTTCTTCTATGATTTTGTTGAATAGGTTTTCTGTACCTTTGAGCTGTATTTCTTCAAAAAGGCTGTCCTCCCATGTATATCAGCCTGATATAGTATCTCAAGTTGCAGTGAAACTAGGCATCTCCTCACCTATGAAGCCTGGAAGAGGCAACTCAGTAAGCATACTAAACACAGGCATCAAAGTCAAAGACAGCCCTTGCTCCCATTCTTAGAAGTTCCATAAGAGTACCAAGCCACACAACATATGTACAAAGGGCTTAGATCAGTCCCATGCATTCTCTCTGGTTGGCAGTTCACTTAAGTTATTCTGTGGGTTTCCTGTAGTGTTCTTGTCCCCTCTGCCTCCCATAATCCTTCCTTCTCCTCTTACAAAGGTCTCTCTGAGGTCTGCCTAATTTTGGGCTGTTGGTCCTTGCATCTGTTCCCATAAGTTGTTGAGTACAAACTCTCTGATGACAATTGGGTTAGGCAAAAATCCATGAATATAGCAGAATATCATTAGGAATCAATTCACTTACACTTTTTTGGGGGGGTCAGTCATATTGGGTCTATCCTAGGTCTATGGCAAGCTCAGCTGCTGGGTGTTAGCTAATATTTTGATCCCGCTGACTACACAATTACAAGTAGTTTTTTATTATATCAACACCTGATCTATTACCATAATGATATACCATACTGCCTTTCCCATGTTTATTTCTGTGAATTGATATTATAATAACAACTGAAATATAAGAAAATATTTAGTGTGACTCAAAATTACAGAGGGTTAGATTACATTATCTTCATAGAAAGGATCATGGAAGCTGGCAGGCATTCATGATGCTGGAGTAGTAGTTGAGAGCTTACATATGATCCACAAGCACAAGGCAAAGAGCGAGAATTAGCTGGGAATGACATGGTCTTTTGGAATCTCCAAGTCCACCTCTTGTGACAGAGCTCCTAATGTTTTCTGAACAGTTCTACCTACTAAGTAAGGATCAAGCATTAAAATATGAGCCTAAGTGGCCAATCCTCATTCAAAGCACCACATACATTTTTTTTTTTGGTTGTTCGAAACAGGGTTTCTCTGTGTAGCTTTAGAGCCTATCCTGGCACTTAGCCTGTAGACCAGGCTGGCCTCAAACTCACAGAGATCCACCTGCCTCTGCCTCCCGGGTACTGTAAATAAAGGCATGTGCCACCAAATCCTGGCCGACATCGATTAATTTTAATAATTCACATAATCTCTAAAAATATAGTACTTACTACCAAGAAATGTTTTATGACCATTTCATCAATGTAAGTATCAAGAAAAAATGAAATTACTCTGAGTTTTATTACCATACCTGTTTTCTCAAACTATCCATTATTTATATTAGATATACTCATTTCTTGAAGAAAAATAATACATGTACAAGAGTAGAGAGGTGCAACAATGCATAAAGTGGTATAATATCAAGAGTAATAAAACATGAATACATTCAGTGAGAGAAAAAATCAATGAATGCTGTCATATACTCACTTTACATTCTCCATAATTTTAATACATTAAAAATTAATGATTTTTATTTGTATATATCATTAGGTTTCTAAATATATAATCCATATCAGGAATTGGTTCTAGGAAACTCACCTTCAAGACAACTTTGATTATCACTTTTCTAATTTCTATCACAGAAGTATGAGGGAGCCTGTGCCCTGCTCAGAGCCCACCTGAAGTCTGGGGACTCTGCACACTGTGGATACTGTCCCAGTGGTACAGCCCATCCAGAGAAAGCCAGCATCCTAGTCCCCTTCTCTGCCCATTAGATGAGATAAGCATGGGCCTGTTTCCTGCCCACCTTCTGGTACCATGCTCAGAGCCACCTGAGCCCTGGGGACTGTCCACTGGGAAAGCCATCCTGGCAGTCCAGGCCAACCAGGGAATGACAAGGTCATGGTACTAGTCCCACCTCTAACCACAGGAGGAGGAGAACCATAGAAGTATTGGACCTGTTTGCACCCACCTGAAGTAACCTTGGACTCATATACACCAGGAGAAAAAGATACTCCTCCTGTACCCACTGGAAGAAGGGATGGGAAGAAAACAATATAAAAACACATTCAACATCAGTGTGAATACAGACCTACAGACCGTGCCAAAGAAACTAGGAAACATGAAGGACTCTAAGGGATAAATGGACCCCAGGAATGGGAAGTGGCATGAACTCCTGAGTTAATTGGGAGGATGAGCTAATAGGGGAGAAGGAGCTGCCACAATAAGAGCAGGAGAAGAGGAGTAGAGGACAGGAAATGGAGGAGCAGAAATATTGAGTTGGGGGAAGAATAGAAGAGAGAGCAGGATGAGGGATACCATATTAGAGGGAGCCACTATAGGTCCAAGAAGAGATCTGGAACTAGGGAGATCTCCAGAGATCTACAAGGATGACATGATCTGACAATCCAGGCAATGGTGGATAGGATAACCTAAAAGCCCTTCCCCTAAAATGAGATTGATGACTACCTTTATGCCATCCTAGAGCCCTCATCCAGTGGCTGATGGAAGCAGAGACAGACATCCACAGATATACACTGAGCTGAAATATGGAATTTAATTGAAGAGAGGAAGGAATGAAGATCAAAGGGGTCTGTACCAGGTTGGAGAAACCCAGAGAAACAGTTGGCCTGAGCAAGGGAGAGCACATTGACCCCAGATGCTGTCAGGGAGGCCAGTACAAGACTGATCCAGACCCCTGAATATGGATGTCAATAAGGAAGCCTCTGCATTCCAGAGAGCCTCTGGTAGTGGATTAGTATTTTTCCCTGCTGTAAGAAGGGACTTTGAGAGCCCATCCCACGTGAAGGGATGCACTCTGGCCCTGGAAACATGGGGAAGGGCCCAGGCCCAGCACAGGAAAATTTGGTGGACTTTGTAGAGCCCCCTTTGAAGGCCGTATCCTGCCTGGGGAGTGGTGGGTGGATGCGGTGGGAGGTAGGTTTGGGATGGCTGAGGAGGGATGGGGATGAGGGGAGGGAGAGGGAGAAGGGACTTACATGTGAAACACGCTTGTTCCCTAACTTGAACTAATAAAAAAATAAAAAAAACACACATTCAACAACAGAAAAACCAATATGACACCACCAAAGTCAAGGTACTCTACACTAACAAGACATGAATATCCCAATACAGATGAAGTAGAAGAGAAGGACATTAAAAACAAGTTCATGAAAATGATAGAGGCCCTCAAAGAGGATAAGAGAAAATCCCCTTAAGAAATGTAAGAAAAAACAAACAAAATTACAAGAAATAAATAAATCTTTTGAACAAAGCCAGGAAAAACAAAGAGATAAAGGAAACAGTTCAATATCTGAAAACTGAAATAGAGACAATAAAGAAAACACACACTCAGGTAATGCCGGAAATAGAAAAGTTGGAAAAATGATCAGGAACTACAGATGCATGCATAACCAACAGAATATAAGAGATGGAAGAGGCAATCTCAGGCATTGGAGATACACAAAGAGAAACAGATTTATCAACCAAAAAGTATTAAATCTAAGAAACCCCTAACATGAAATATCCAGGAATTATGGACACCAAGAAAAGACCAAACCTAAATATAATAGTTACAAAAGAAGGTAACGAAACTCATCTCAAATGTGGAGAAAAAATATTCAAAAATATCATAGAAAAACCTTTCCCAACCTAAAGAAAGACCTGCCAATGTAAGTACAAGAAGCTTACAGAACACCAAATAAATGTCCCTCACCACATAATAATCAAAACCCAAAACATACAGAATAAAGAAAGAATATTAAGAGCATCTAAGAAAAAAGGCCAAGTAAAATATAAAAGCAAACCTGTCAGAATTACACCTGACTTGTAAATCCTGAAAGCCAGAAGGTCCTAGTTAGTATATCCACAATTAGAGATCTCTAATACTAGCCCAGCCACCATAACCAGCAAAGCTTTCAGTCATTATACATGGAGAAAACAAGATATTCCATTACAAAACCAGATTTAAAAAATACATATCCACTAATCCAGGCCTAAAGAAAATTCTGGAAGTAAAACTCCAACCCAAGGAAGCTAACTACAACCAGAAAAACAAAGGCAATAGATAATCCCATTTTACCAACAGGCAAAAGAAAAAAAAGGGGTGGAAGTCCACACATAATCCTATCACCACCAACATATCCAAAACAAACAAGAAGGAAAATTCAATAGTCATTAATATCCCTCAATGACAATGTTCTTAAGTCCACTATAAAAAGATACAGGCTAACAGAATGAGTATGAAGACAGAATCAATCTTTCTTCTGAATACAGGAAACACACCTAGAGTTAAGGGTTGGGAAAAGACTTTCTAATAAAATGGACCCAAGAAACAACCTGGGTAGAAATCCATCAAGATGAAATCTCAGTTCTGAAAATCTATGCCCCAAATACAAAGGCATTAGCATTCACAAAAAATTACTGAAATTTATATCAAACATAAAATCTCACATACTTCTAGTGGGAGACATCAACACCCACTCTCACCATTAGACAGGATCACCAGACAGAAACTTCACAAAGAAACAAGGAAATAATAGACATTATGACCCAATTGGGTTTAGCAGACATCTATAGAACATTGAATCCAAACACAAAAGAACATACCTTCTTTTCAGTGCTACATGGAACCTTCTCTAAAATCAACCACATACTTTGCAACAAAGCAAACCTCAACAGGTAAAAAAAAAAAAAAAAAATGGAATAACACCCTGTATCTTATCAGACCATCATGCTTTAAAGTTAGAATTCAACAACAAAACAAATTGCAGAAAACCTACAAACTCATAGATATTAAACAATGTAAAATTGCACCATTTCTGGGTCAAGGAAGAAATAAGAAAATAAATTAAAGACTTCCTAGAATTCAATTAAGATGATGACACAACATACCCAAACTTATGGGGAACTTCGAAAGCAGTGCTAAAAGGAAAGTTCATAGCACTAAGTGCAAACATGAAGAAAATGGAGAATAGTCACATTAGAGAATTAACAGCACAACTGAAAGCTCTAGAACAAAAAGAAGCACACTCACACTGGAGGAGTAGACACTAGGAAATGATTAAATTTAGGGCTGAAATGAATAAAGTAGAAACTAGGAAAACAATACAGTGAATCAATATGTCGAAGAGATGGTTCTTTAAGAAAATCAACAAGATAGATAAAAATTAATCCAAACTTAACAAATGGCAGTGAACATGAAACTTAACAAAATCAGAAATTAAAGGGGGCACATAACAATGGACACTGAGGAAATCGAGAGATTCAGCAGGTCATATTTTGAAAACTTGTACTCCTCAAAGTTTGTTAATCTAAGCGAAATGGAAAATTTTCTGGTAGACATCACTTACCAAAATTAAATCAAGAACAGATAAGCAATTGAAATAGACTTATAAAGCCTAATGAAATAGAAGAAGTCATCAAAACTTTCCTAACCAAAACAAGCCCAGATCCTAATGGTTTCAGTGAAGAATTCAACCAGAAATTCAATGAACAGCTAACACCAATTCTCCTCAAAGTATTCCACACAATAAAAGCAAAAGGGTCATTGCCAAACTCTTTTTCAGAGGCTTCAGTCACCTTGGTACTCAAGCTACAATAAGACATAACTAAGAAAGAGAACTAAAGACCAATATCCCTCAGGAATATTGATTCAAAAATAATGAAATTCTGGCAAATCAAATCCAAGAACACATCATAAAAATAATCGACCATAATCACGTAGGCTTCATCCAAGGATGCAGGGATGGTTCACCATATGAAACTCCATCAATGTTATCCACAATATAAACAAACTAAGAAAGAAAAATCACATGATCATCTCATCTCAATGCAACTTCAACAAATGGTGCTGGCATTACTGTATGCTGGTGTGTAGAAGACTGCAAATAGATCCATATCTATCATCAAGGATACAACTTAAGTCCAAATGGATGAAAAACTTCAACATAAATCCAGTGACACGGAACCTCTTAGAACACAAATTAGGAAGTACCCTCTAATGAATTGGTACAGGAGAAGACTTACTTAACATAGCACCACTAGCACAGACAATGGGATATACAATTAATAAATGGGACCTCCTGAAACTGAGAAATTTCTGTAATGCAAAGGACACAGTTAACAAGACAAACAGCAGCCCACAGAATGGGAAAAGATTTTTACGAACCCCACATCTGACAGAGGGCTGATTTCCAAAATATGCAAATACTTCAAGAAGCTAGTCACCCAAACACCAAATAATACAATTAAAACTTGGGGTACAGAACTAAACAAAGAATTCTCAATAGAGGAATGAAAATGGTTAAAAGGTACATAAGAAAGTGATCACCATCCTTAGACATCAGAGAAATGCAAATCAAAACAACTCTGAGATACCATCTTACTTCTGTCAGAATGACCAAAATCAAAAACATCAATGACAGTTTATGCTGGAGAGAATGTGGAGCTAGGGGAACACTCCTCCTCTGCTGGTGGGAAAGGAAACTTGTACAGCCACTTTGGGAACAGAATGATATTTCCTCAGGAAAAATGGGAATCAGTCTACCACAAGATCAGCAATTCTGCTCTTAAGCATATACACAAAAGATGCACATTCATATAACATGGACATCTGTTCAACCATGTTCAAAGAAGCATTATTTTTAACAGCCAGAAACTGGAAGCTACCTAGATACCCCTCAACTGAAGAATGGATAGAGAAAATGTGGTACATTTACACAATGGAGTAATAGTGGAAAAAAAAAAAAAAACAATGGAATCTTGAAATTTGAAGGCAAATGGATGGAAGTAGAAGAGTCTATCCTGAGTGAGGTAACCCAGGCACAAAAAGGCAAACATGGTATGCACTCACTCATATATGGATTTTAAACAAAGAGCAAAGGATTACCAGCCTATAATCCACCCTGCCAGAGAAGCTAGGAAACAAGAATGACCCTAAGAGATATACATGGTCCCCAGGAATATGGGAAAGGGACAATTTATCCTGAACAAACTGCAAGCATGTGGGGAGGAAGAGGGAAGTAGAAGAAAGGGAAGGGGAGAAGAGTAGGACATGAGAGAATAGAAGTTCGAGTCAGGTGAAGAATAGAGGAGAGCAATAAAAGAGATCCCATAATAGAGCGAGCCATTATAGGTTTAAAAAGAAATCTGGCACTAGAGAAATGGCCAGAGATCTACAAGGATGACACAACCTAACTAACAATCAAAACAATAGTGGAGAGACTACATTAAATGCCTTTTTCTGATAATGAGATTGATTACTACCTTATATGTCATCCTAGAGACTTCATCCAGTAGCTGATGGAAGCAGAAGCAGACACCTACAGGTAAACTCTCAGCTGACCTACTGGAATCCAGTTGCAGAATGAGGAGTTATGGTTATAGTGGTCAAGACCAGGCTGGAGAAACCCACAAAATCATCTAACTTGAACATGATGGAGCTCATGTACCCCAGACTGATAGCTGGAAAACCAGCACAAGACTGTTCCAGACCCCCTGAAGGTAGATGTCAGTTTGGATGTCTGGGCAATCTATGGGGCCTCTGGTAATGGATCAGTATTTATCCCTGTTACACAAATAGGGTTTGGGAGCACACTCCACATAGAGGGATCTTCTCTCATCCTAGACACATGTGGGAGTGTCTAGGCACTGCTCCAAATGATATAACAGATTTTGAAGTTCCCCCCATGGATGACCTCACCCTCCCTGACAAGCAGAAATGTGATGGGATAGGGGTCTTTGGCACAAAGAGATGAATATATTCCAGCAAGTGAAGGTATTGAACACAGCTCTATGCTCTGTGTTTCCCCACATGGTATAAATACTATAAAGTAATTTGTATTCTTTGGGTATGATTTGGAATAGTATATTAATATGTAAAATAGAAGTCATATCCATTTATGAGTCATTTAAAGTATGTAAAAACTAAAAGAATAGTATTACAAACCCCAACTCAGATGTAACTTGGGACTAATAGGTTATTACTACATGCCCAGTCTTGCTGTGTTTACTGTGCCTTCTTTCTCTAATTCTCTATCAAAATTGTATAGTTTTATTAAGTACCCTACCCTTAAAAAGAACTTAACCAACATATATGATTTTATGAACACTGGTATGTGCGTAAATGCATGAAACTGTAAACACAATGAAGACAGAGAAAAAATCTTTCACATTCAGAAGCTTCAGTTGTAGCAAATATTCTCTTTCCTAACAAATGTACTTAACACCTACTCTGACACAACCAATTCTCAGATTTATAACAATATAGATATTTCTGGGTTTTTATGAACTTCTATGTAAGTGTGACATATGTGGAACTATTCTTCCCTAATGTATATTCCTGTTTTGTCATGCATCAATATTTTATTGCTTTTCATTGTTGGGTCACATTTCACTGTGCTGATAGAGTATGATATTTTTTAAACACCGGTTATTAAAATTTTCCTTGATTGATGTGATTGGTATAAATTATACTACCTAGAAACAGGTACATTAGAGCAGAATTTCTCCAATATATTATGTAAGAACACTTAATTTTTAAACATGTCACCAAATTAGTTGTTTAAAATCATTATCAATAAAGAATACAAGAAACTTTGTCTCTTGCTCATCACTTAGCAACATATGATGTTAAATATTTTATCATGGACATTCTAGTTGGTATGTAGTAACCAATTATTTAGCTTTGGGATATCTTTCGTTGTTAGTGTATTTCAACTACATAATTATATCTATAGTTTAGAAGATTTTTTTCCATTATATTCAACAGGAAAACCTTTTACTTTTAAATGGAAAATTTAGTCTTTTTTAGAGATATTTTAATATTGTTAATAGTAAAGGAAACATGAGTTTTTATCTTGGCTTAATTACCTTTATTATATTAGTTTTAAAGAAATGAATGTTCATTTGCCGAATTTTTATTTTAATTATTTTGTGTCTTTTTATTTCTCTTCTATAGATGTGTGGTGTGTGTGTGTGTGTGTGTGTGTGTGTGTGTGTGTGTGTGTGTGTGTGTTTTCTTAGAATAATCAAGGTAAATTTTTATCTGGGTATATATTTTGAAACTATGTTCTTGCTGACTATGCTTGCCTTTTCTATTTTGTCACTTTGTCTTTTAATCAAGTTCAATTTATGTATGATTTTCAATAGAAAGGCTTTCTGATGGCCTTTCTAAGAAATCCTTGTGTTCTTCTTTAATTTCTGTAGCTAAGATAAAATATTCTGAGAAAAAGTAACATAGTAGAGAAGGGAGTTAATTTCAGTTTTCTATTTCAGGCCATGTTATATCATTGTGTGGTAATTAAGGCAGGAACTCCAAAGAGCTAGTAACGTCACATTCACAATCAAGAGAAGATTAAATAAATACATAATGATCATATGCTTGTTTGTCCTCAGCTTGCTTTCTCCACTCCCACAGAGTTCAAGATCTCTGACTAGGGAAGGCAGACATCCCACAGTCTTATAATATCCAATAATCTGTGGTCTTGTTTACAAAAGACCCTTGAGTCTCACAGCTACGTACAATGTTCTCTTGAGTTCTCTCTATGGGAACTCCAATCCTTCCACACAATTTCTGGCTTTAGTTGTTCCCCATGACCCATTCAGTGTTGCATTTTTATACCTTCAAGACCAGTAATACAAGGAGGATGTTCACATTGCTAAAGTCTGATACCAGGTCAAGTTATCAACAACATCTCTTGGACACAGCTATGTCAATGTCTGTATGCTGACCCTGAGGAAAAATTTCCTGTTAACCCAACTGTAGTACTGGAGATTTCATTTCAATGGTGCAGATTTTTTAATAGTCACAGATGCCTTTTCATCTCAGCCAGATGCATACACAAAATTTTTAGCCAAAATATCAAAGAAATAATCCAGACAGCAACTTTCTTCTCTAAAATCCTATGGCCATTCCTTTGTCTCCCCCAGAATTTTTAACTTACAAGATTCCACTAAAGTGATTCATGAATCTCATCTTCCATACTCTAATGATTTTTCTAGGCCAAAATCCCAAACTCTTCCACAAAATAGCCCAAAAGAATGGAATCACCAAGACCAGTTTTATTACAGAAAGGCCTGCCATGTCCTCATTTCTAGTTTCTCTCTGAGCTTTTTTCCAGTTGATAGATAAGATACCCTTACAAAATCAACCAAAGGAACAATGCACAATTTACTATATGAGGTCACAGGTAACCTGAGAGCTACAGCAAAAAAAGATCCAAAAAGAAAGAGCATATCAGTATAATTTCCCTTATGAACACAAATGTACTAATTCTCAATGAAATACTTATAACTCTATGTCCCATATACACTTATTAGTGAGTACATACCATGTTTTTTTCACTGTGTCTGTGTTACCTCACTCAGGATGGTTTCCACTAGTCCTATTCATTTGCCTGTGAATTTCAAGATTTTGTTTTTTGTTTTTGTTTTGTTTTGTTTTTAATTTTTTCCTTTGAGTAGTACTCCATTGTGTAAATGTACCACATTTTCTTTATCAATTCTTCAGTTGGGGAGCATCTAGGTTGCTTCCAGCTTCTGGCTATTACAAATAGTGCTTCTATGAATATAGTTGAACAGATGTCTTTGTGCTATGAATATGCATCTTTGGTAATATGCCCAAGAGTGGAATTGTTACATATTGAGATAGACAGATTTCCATTTTCCTGAGAAACCTCCATTCTGATTTCCAAAGTGGCTGTATGAGTTTACACTCACACAAGCAATGGTGGTGTGTTCCCCTTTCTCCACATCCTCTCCAGCATAAGCTGTCACTGGTGTATTTATTTTAGTCAATCCAACAGGTGTACGATGGTATCTCAGAGTTTTTTTGATTTGCATTCCCCTGATAGCTAAGGGTGTTGAGCACTTTCTTATGTGTCCTTCAGCCATTTTAGATTCCTCTGTTGAGAATTTTCTATTTAGTTCTGTACCCCACTTTTTAATTGGATTAGTTGGTGTTTTGGTGACTAGCTTCTTGAGGTCTTTGCATATTTTGAATATCTGTCAGATGTGGGGTTGGTGAATATATTCTTCCATTCTATTGGCTGCCACTTTTTCTTGTTGACTGTGTCTTTTACCTTATAGAAGCTTCTTAGTTTCAGGAGGACCCAATTATTAATTATTTATCTCAGGGACTGTGCTACTGGTGTTATGTTCAGGAAGCAGTCTCCTGTGCCAATTCGTTTGAGAGTACCTCCTACTTTCCCTTCTAAGAGGTTCAGTGTGGCTGGATTTCTGTTGAGGTTTTGATCCATTTGACCTTAAGTATTGTGTATGGCAATAGATATGGATCTATCTGCAATCTTCTACATGTCTTCATCCAGTTATACCAGCACCAATTATTGAATATGGTTTCTTTCTTCAATTGTATAATTTTAGATTCTTTGTAAAAAATCAGGTGTACATAGGTATGTGGATTAATATCAGGGTCTTTAATTCCATTGGTCTAACCCCACTTTACCAAAAACAAAAAGTGGGTGCGTGTACACACAATACCACCACGAAGAACAAATCCGAAACTAAAAAGAATAAACAATCAATAGAAATTAATATCCCTCAGTAACAATGGTCTTAACTCACCCATACAAAGACACAGGCTAATAGAACGGATACGAAGACAGAATAAATCCTTCTGTGCATACAAGAAACACACCTCAACTTCAAAGAAAGGTATTACCTCAGAGTAAAGGGTTGGGAAAAGATTTTCCAATTAAATGGACCTAAGAAACAAGCTGCTGTAGGTATCCTAAAATATAACATATTGGACTTCATATTAAAATTAATCAAAAGAGATGAAGAAGGGCATGTCATATTCATCACAGGAAAAAATCTATCCAGATGAAGTCTCAGTTCTGAACATCTATGCCCCAAAGGCACCCACATTTGTAAAAGAAACATTACTAAACTCAAATCACACATAAAACCCCACACACTTATAGTGGGAGATTTCAACACCCATTTCTCACCACTGGACCGGACCACAAGACAAAAACTTAACAAAGAAATAAAGGAAATAATAGGGAAGTTATGCCCCAATTGTGTTTAACAGACATATATAGAACATTCACACCCAAACACAAAAGAATATACCTCTTCTCAGTGCCACATGTTTTGGTTATTTATCGATTGCATATCAGTTTTATATGTAACTGATTAACTAATCAATATGTAACTCATGCTATACTCAGGGTCCTGACATATATTTGTATGTGCATGTTATACTAGTGCAATTTGAAAATGTCATGTAGTGGAAATAATCCAAAGCCAATCAGTGGATGAATGGACAAACAAATGTTATCATCTATAGCTTTTTCTAGGAACATAGTTCAGTCTTTAAAAATTGGTGAAATTCTGACACTGAAATAGATACATCTTGAAAACTCATTAAATTAGTTAGAAACTTTTCAAAACATATGTATAATTTCACTTCATGAGAAATTTAATCAAATTCAGAGAAACAATATGGGTAAGCATGACTGAAGAAATTCCATTTCTTTCATGTATTAAACAGTGCCATAAACAATTTGTAATTTTAATAAAGTATGCATCAAAGAAAAGGCATTTATTACCCAAGACATATTTTTGCTTACACAAAGTTTGGAAGAGGAATCTGTTGAAATGGCTCAGAGGGCATAGAGACTTACCCACAGATTGGATAAAATTAATTTATTTCACCTTGTATAAGAATCAAGTACCACAAATTGTTCTGTGACCTCCACAGGCATTGCATGATCATACACCTTAGAATACACATTCACTAATAGAGAGAAACATGCACACACATTTACCACACTCACAGAGAGGGAGAGGGAGAGAGAGAGAGACAGAGAGAGAGAGAGAGAGAGAGAGAGAGAGAGAGAGAGAGAGAGAGACTCATGTATGCACACAAGCAGCCACAAATATTTGTTTCCATAACCAACCTGACGAAAATCTTTAACATGAAGCTAAGCCTCCCAAGTGCTGGGATTAAAGGCATGCACCAACAACACCTGGCATGAATGTTTTTAAAATGATGAAATATTCAAATTTATAAAATTGTAAAAGTTACTATGTTTTTTGAAACTAAAAAGAGCTCTAAGTGGAATGTTACAGTTTTATAATTGAAGTCACTCTAAGCGAAATTTGTCTATGTAGGAATTATAGCTTGTAAAATAAAGTTATTTAACTCAGTATTCAAATAAAATATATGCACAAAAGAACATTTACAAGCAAAATAAGTAAGCCATTATTATAATGCATGATTCAAAAGTTAGAAAGAAAAGACTTTTTTAATGAATGATGACACTGAACCAATTTTGTCTCTTCAATTCTTTCAGAGAGCATCTTTTTCTATTAAGTATGGTATAAAGTGAAGTTGGAAGTGTGTTTTGTAACCATGAGATCACATCAAAAGCATCAACTACTTCAATGGAATGAACTGTCAAAATATGTATGATAATATTCAATAAATTTATGTAACTGTTAATGTCCTTATTGGAAGAAGCGCTTCACCTCACAAGAATGAAAAGTTTTCTGCTTTCCAGTCTTTAACTTCCTTCTGTCTTCTCTTATTTATGTCTTTTCATTCCTTGATGTTTTCTCAATTACATTTAGATGAGTATTCATTGACAACTTCTTATCATAGAAGATGTTTTTTGATAAGCAGGAAGGGACCCATTCATAGATAATCTGAATTATAAAGAAATACCAGTTATTTTTATATAAAAGACATTACAACAGTTTTATTTCTTGATGTAATTATATTCAAGGACTTTGGGAAAGATAGAAGATAGACTGCCTCTGAGTAAGCCATTGGAACAAAAGTGTCAGAATAAGGTGGGAAGAATTTTATTCAGGTGAGAAAATAGATTTAGATATTTATAAATGATCTGTAAGCATGCTGGAAAATAACAAAAATCAAAAGTGTGCTCTTGTGATTCCAAATGCAGTCAACCTTACAATGAAAATTAACCATCACATGGAAAGTCCAATAATGCTTGTCTTCAAAGGTGCTAAGGTTAATCTCTTCTATCCAGAGGCTTCAGGGTTTTCCACAACATTGATCACTTTGTTTATATTTACAATGCTATCTATATATGCAAACACATTTATATTTTAAACACAATAAATAAATGGGTCAGAAATATAAAGAGAATCTAGGAGCTCTCAGTGTCAATCACTCAGTCAAAAAGCTTTACATGTTTTATCACTTCATTCATTAATGATGATATGAAAAGTTGCTAATCATCACTATTCTGAAGTCTTTGGCAAAGTAAAAGGTATTACTACAAGTGAAGATGGAATTACCTATGAAGTTGATGTGATTTCTGGATATAATCTTCAGCTGATGATAGATAAGCTATAGTGAACGCATACCACTAATATTAGAAAATTTTGTTTTCCTTATTCTGTATTTCCTTATTCCTGTATTTTCTTATGAATATCTGCTGAATGACTGATTCTTATTTAGTAAATATGAGGTTTACAGAAGCAGGAGCACTACTGAGATCCAGTGAAACTAATACTCATCATATTTTATTTATGAATAGAAAAATATTTTTTCTTTCTTATATTCTTTATTTTTTCTATTCATTTATTTAGCTCATAAATAAAGTCATGCACAATTATGATACACAATATAGTATGTCCACAATGGCATGGCTAAATTGAACCAATTAACATGTTATATCACACATATTCATCAGTTTTGTTTTGAGAACACTTAAAGTGTACTATCTCACAACTTTTAAAATATAGCATATTGTTATCAACCATATTTATCATGCTCTCAGTAGACCTCAAGATTGCACAGAGTCCATACCTCTAGTCCAACTGCAGTTTTATATCCTTAAACCAATCGTGTCCCCATTGTTAAAAGATCCACATTGAAGCCTAATAGCCACAATTCTGCTCTCTGTTCCCATAAGTTCATCTTTTCTAGGTTACACATAAAATTGAAATTGTATGACATTTGTCTTCCAGTGTGTCACTTATTTTTTTGGCAAGCATATAACTTTACTACTTACTAAAGATGAAATCAAATCTTTGAACTAGTTTTTTCAAGACTGATCTTATACCTCTCATTTGATGTGCAATATTTGTGATTATGAACCCAATTATGGTTCATGAACATCACAGAATTAGTGATAAATAACCTCCATAATTATATCTATATGCATGAAGCATTTCTCCTTATTATCTTTAATGCAAAAATTAAATTGGATAAAGAAGAATTTTCTCACTACATAGTCAATACCCTCCTAGTTCTAGTTGCAGATTGGGAGTAAGTTTTATACCTCTTAAATATGTACTTCAAGGCAGAGCTTTTCTGTTTGCTTTTCAGACTGATTTCATTTCAACCAACATGTCATTAGATGCAAAGAATTATTTAAAAAGAAAATTGGAAACTATAATTTTCCTGAATCTAAAAATAAATCTTAAGTAATTGATGAAATTGATCTCTGACTTTATGACACAAGTAAGAATTTATGTTGACCTTAATTTTGTCATGTTTTCATTAACACAAGAGCCTGGCTTATCTGTACAGCTTTAGCTAGAGTAAAATTTTGATGTACCATTTTATAAGTTTGGTTGATTGAGATTCCAAAATTGAGTGAAGAGTGAATTGCTTTTTAGACCTTTGCTCTCAAATTTGTTTCTTGCCAAAACATAAAATCATAAAATCATCATGTTTTCAACATTATTAAAAGTTGTGAATAATAATATTTCTAGAACATTTTTCATAATTTGCAGATGGCTTTAAGAACCAGAGACATGAGAGTAAATATACTGAGAAAGAAATTTCAAACGTTGTATATTGTGAAAAATACAAAAATGATTTAGAATCTTAAAACAGAGTTTATTAATGGATTGTGCATTTTCAGGTGATCATAAATAAAGAACAATAATAAAAGCTAACCTTGGTGATTACACATTATACTTTCATAAAACTCAATCCAGAGTCTGTTTCACTTGCTTATAAAATATTGGCCAGTGATGAGAATGAATGTTTTGGGGTTTCAGGCTTGTGAGAAATTATTTATTTTATCTTATAGATTCAGAAATGAATCCAGAGTTTTGTGTATGTGTGCTGCAAATATTACCTGGATACGTTAAATGAAACAGTGATCAGAGAACCCATCAATCAGGTAAAAGATATAGTGTACTCATAAATCTCTTACAAGCATAAGAATATGAGTGTGCTTGATGTCTATATCCCACATTAGAAGGAGAGAACTAGTGACTGCTTGTTACCCTGTGATTTCCATGTGCAAACAGTGGCATGTGCTCAGCCCTCCCAACACACACACACACACACACACACACACACACACACAGAGAGAGAGAGAGAGAGAGAGAGAGAGAGAGAGAGAGAGAGAGAGAGAGAAAGAGAGAGAACCTCTCAGTGTCTTCTTTATCCTGAGCAGAGTGCTCTTGAACAGGCTGGACTTGGTAATTGAGAAAGATTTCTCTACATCTAATCACAAAGTAATATCCAGAAAGGATTTTCCTATTCCCTCTGTCTACAGGATTCTTTAAAATCACTATAATGAACATAATGAAGAGCTAACCAGAAACAGAGAAAAAAATAGACATACTTAATTGGAAAAACATGTATAGCACTTAAAATAGTTTGAGTGTTATGGTGCCAGCTTGCAATCCCAGAACATGGACAGCACAGGCAGGTGGATTGGCATAAGTAACTGGGCAGCTTTGCCTTTTCAATAGAGTGAGTTCCAGAAAAGTCAGACCTACCAAACAATACACAGTTTCAAAAAGAAAAGAAAATTCTAACATACTGACAACAAATTTAAAGATCGTAACAGACATTCCAGTGCATATAATAGAAAGTTCAGAGTCATTATTACATTAAAATTCTATTGCTACTTTCAAATAAACACATACCTATAAAAAGCAGTAGTACTTTTTAAGTTTTTCTAATTCCTGCATAAATACAGTTTATCCTAATGTAATATTTTTGGCATAATGTTCATTCATTCTTGGGCAAGAATTTCCTTCTTTCTGGGCAGAGAAACATTTAATTTTTGAATTCACCATGTCTTTATTTTTAATTAGTGTCTATTATTTTGTACAATAATGGGTTTCAAAATGACATTTTTAAATATGTGCATTACACTTTCAACATATCTCCTTTCCTTCATAAACCTTTCTTGCTTCCGTCCCTATACTCGCCCCTCCCTTCTCTGAATATATCTCTTTCTACTTCATTTTAAATAGAGACTCAATGTATGAGGAGAAACAACTGTACTTGTCTTTTGAGTATGTCTAATTTTACTTAATGTACGCTACACTTCTACCCATTTTCCTGAGAATTATACAATTTCATCCTCCTTATGGTTGGATAATATATGTATGTGCATATACCATATTTTCCTTATCCATTAGTCTACTTATGTTGTTAGAATGACTATCCATGTAGTCTCTAAATCATGGTTTTATTCAAAATGACACATGGTCTTGCAAGAGTAGTTAACTTCTCAGAACCTAATTTCATCTCCTTTAATAAAGATACAAAATGGGTTGCTGGATATTAGGAAGATTCTGTTTTCAATTTTAGAAGAACTCTGATTGTATTTTCTATGGTAGGTAACATATTTATCACTTTAATTACCAGTGTACACAAGTTTCAATATTGCACACATTTAGAATCATATGTTTTAGTCTTTCTAATTGTCCTAACAATCATAGTTTTGTTTTATAATACTTTGGTGATATTGATATTGAGCATTATCTCAGATGCCTGCTCACCTATTCTGTCTTCTTTAGAGAAATGTCTTTTCAAATTCCCATAGATTGCCATTTTCTCTCCAT
The DNA here is from genome assembly GCF_003668045.3 of Cricetulus griseus. NCBI lineage: Eukaryota > Metazoa > Chordata > Mammalia > Rodentia > Cricetidae > Cricetulus > Cricetulus griseus. Next base: position 91,008,545 of record NW_023276807.1, on the reverse strand, counting down.
TGAATTTGCTGTGCAGAGTTTTTTCTGCTTTTTTCTTTACCTTTATTTAGTTCTACTTTCAAATTATGTTCTGTTTTGTTTCCTCTATTTTTTGATTCAAGAAATAATTATCAATCCAACAACATAAAGTATGTGTTTTTAATATATTTTAAAAGTTTCTGTTTTAAAATTGCTAATTTATTTTCATTGAATATTTGTATAAGTTGTAAGGCTGACATTCAGTTTCACTTTCCATTTGGAATTATTTGTGAATTATTGTAATTCTAAATCACCCCAGTATCTGTTTTAAATGTAAATTGAACTTTGTCCTGCTAGAAGGAGACTTCTGCTACCATTAGCATAATTTACAGGTCTTAGCTTCCTCCCTCTTCTCAATGCAATAAATTTAGATATCTGCTATATAGAATCATACCTTAGTGATACTTGTGCAACGCACAGCTAGATGCATTTTATTTGACTCACCCAAACCTCACATAAACTGATGGCAAAATAACCACATTTCAGTTACAGCACTACCTTCAAAGAATCCACAGTTACTATGGCAAACAACAAAAGTGCATGATGAGGCTTTGGGTCTCTATCCAAGATCCATCCATATTTCCTCTGTCCACTTTCCTAATGCTTGCTAAATTGAGATTTACACTGCACTTCTGCCTTTCCTTATTCCATGTGTCCTATTCTTTAAGGGATTCTCCAAAGTACTCTTCTCTAGCATCATGTGCTATGTGTCTGCTGCCTCTATGTCTCATTTATCTCACAAATCAAATCTACCTTCTCTCCAGCAAAGAAATGTATCCCAAACTGACTACTTCAGAATGAATAAACTGGAGTCTAGGTACAGAATATTCACAAAATTATCTGCCTTTGTACCTGATATTATATAGAAGAACATCTACTTATGGCACAGACTTATGACATTGAAACATTTTCCATAAAAAAGAGGCACTCCTCAAGAGACACAGGGTAGAAATCCATAGAAAGACCTCCTGAAGCTACTTTTGGGACAGGCATAGCATTTGTAGCCACTATCCATAATCTTCAAGAGAAAATTAGAAAGAAACACAGTACTGGTTTCCCTGGCACTATTTTCAGAATAAGCTGTCATTTCTACAATGCATAGTTGTGCAAACTTATTAGAGATCTGACTCTCCATCACTCTGCAAGCATTTATAGGCATTTATCTCATTGGTATGTAAGGATGCTGTTTAGCTGATGATGTGATCCTTTGTTTACAACAGTCACAATTACTTTTATTTATATAGGGAAATATTTTCTGACTTGAATTATTGTTATTGAGAATTTCATAAAATATGATTTAATCATATTTGCCTGTTCCACCCTACTGCCATTTTTCCTAAATCTAGTCCTTCTTCCCTACCCAGCAAACTTTATACAAGTACAATAGTTACTGTCCATGTCAACCCACCACAAACTGCACACTTAAAGAAAACACACTTTTCCTCTCCCAGTAGCTATCAACTGCCAATATTTCCTTACATGAGATGGATTTGGGGCCTACCTCCAGTATCAATTAGTGAGTTTTTTCTTGCCTGATCATATTCTTGTCTTGCATATACTGTCACAAATGCTGTGAAATTATAGATGTAACAGCCTTGTTATGCTAAAAAAATCATGTTTTACAGTTAACCACTACCTACACTTCATAATTTTTCCATTTATTTTCTTTTACAATGATACTTGATCTTGTGTGGACAGAATAAGATATAGTTGTCCAATTTAGGACTGAAAATTTCAGTTTCTTATTGGATGCTCATTGGCCAATTGTAGGTCTCTGTATTAATCACCATCTACTTAAAAAATATCTGGTGAGTCTTGAGAGGTATATTCTATGGGTATAACAATAAGGAAGTAGGAGTCAGTTTAATTTCATGTTCATTTTAGAGTAATAGTATTTTTTTCCTTGTGTTTATGGCCTGTCTAGCCACAGGTTCTTAGGTCAGGAAATGGTACAAGTTATGAGTTTCAACTTGTACAGCAGGCCTTATATCCAAACAGAAAGTTGTTAGATACTCTCATGACATTAATGCCTCCACTTCTCTGAGCATTCATTTCTATAGGAGATGTGTGAAATCACGAAGACCCTTGACCCCACTGTTCATGCCCACAGCCCACCTCCAATCTACTCAGGCAGTTACATTCCTAGAGCCCTACTTATATTTGCTTATACTTCAGCCACACTGCATGTCCACCTACATCTTGTAGAACCTTGTCCTCACTATTTTTACCTGTAGTTCCAATCCCCCAAGAGTCACACAGTTTAAAGTTCTTATAACCTCCTATCTCTGGTACAAACTGTTTCATCTTAGTTTTCTTATACTAGGGTTAGGACCCCAACCACCAAATTTGTTCTATACTGCTATACCATTTATGACTCTTCCACATAGGTTAGAGGATTTGTGACTCTGACACCCACTTGACACTTACACGCAAATACCATATAGTAAAACCTGAGGAATATAAATAATCCCCACCAGAGAATATTTCCACCATCTATCAAGTACTTCAACAAGAGAAACCACAAATCATTAGCCCACTCTGAATTACAGACATGATCAATATTCTTTGTGGAGCCAGCCTGCTAAAGTTAGGGTTCTCAGTACATCCTGCCATGATGCACACTCTCACATCATAAAACAAACCATATACTGTAAGGTCAGATGATCTGTAAGACCTCCACAGCTAAAGTAATTCTTATACCTCAAACCACACTGTTCATCTTTCTAGGTATGACCGCCAAACACAACACTTTAGCTGCCCCATCTACAAATCAACTGTATCTAGCATATCAAACCACAATAAGCTGACCCAAGAAGGACCAAGCAGATGGAATTCCAAGCATGAAACATGTTTGTGCCAGGAAGATTTATTTAAGCAACAAACCAACTCCAATGTAGAAAAACAAAGCACAAGAAAAGCCAAAAAATTTTGGCTTCCAAAATTCTTGTACCACCAATATGAGTGTCTTAGTGAAGTTCCAAAGAATCCATAAAATAATTGTGTATATTTTCAAGGAATCCAGAGGTCAATAATAAAGCCATTGATGATTTCAAATAGGATTGCATTAAGAGAATGAATGAAGTGGTAAGGGAAGCCTCAGTAAAAACTCAAACAGGTAGATAAAACAAGAATATCAAAGAATGAAATGGAAACAGAGTACAGCAAAGAGAAAAATATTGAACAACAAAAACTGAAATGATGATGGAAATGAAAAATCCAACATGTCAAGTAAAAGCTTGAATTAAACATCTTACCAATAGAATGGAAAATGTAAAGAATAGAGTACGGGAGAATCAAGTTAAAATTAGCGATTACAGAAAAAATAAACAGAACATGAAAGGCCTATGAAACACAATAATAAGACCTATTTATGAAGAGGACAAACAGTTCCAAGACTGCACCAAAGGCATAGAAATGACTTTTCCTAAAAATAAAAGAAGTAAACGTCACAAATATAAGGGGGAAATGCCCATTCGATAATGGAGGCATACAGAACACCAAGTCAACAGAACTAGAAAGGAAATACCCCAAACTAGAATATAATGAACAAAATACCTATTCAGTAAAAAGAAACATGCATTAAAGGAATCAATAGAGAATGGTCAAGTCACACATAGAAGCTGGGTCACAAGAATAATAGTCAATTTTATACTGGAAAATCAAGAAGCAAGAGATCTTTCAAGTTTGAAGGGATCAACTATCTATCCATAGTACAATATCCAGCAAATCTATCTGAACAATGAAAGAGGAATGAAAAACATTCCAAAATTAAATAAAACAATTTATGACTAATACTCTAGTTATATGGAGATATTAAAAATAATTCTAGAAGAGCATGATAAACATATCCAAGAAGTAACACACAAAACATGCTGAAAAGCTTTTGTTTTTTAATTGTTTAATTGCTACTCATATTTACGTATCCATTTCCCCTATTCCCTCAACCTCCCATCCTTCCATGTTCCCCACAAACAACCCCCAACCCATCCCCCAACTCCTCCCCAGTGACAGGTCCAGGAGGGACCTTCAAAGTCTATCATACCATTTGGGGGAGGGTCTAGGCCCTCCTTGCTGTATCTGGGATGCAATAGTATCCCTTCATAGGGATACTATTGGGAATGGACTCCCAAAGTCTATTTGTGCTCTAGGGTTAAACACTGGCTCTACGATTAGAGGTCCCATAGACTGTCTTGGCTTCCTAGCTGTCACCAACATTCAGAGGGCTTGGTTCACTCCAATGCTGTTTCCCCAACTTTATGGCTCAGGGCTCCATTCTCTCACTAGGTCAGGTTGACTGTTTCTTTGGGTTTCTGCAGCACCATCTTGATTCATTTGCTCATCCCTCCTCCCTCTCCAAAAGTTGATTTCAGGAGTATGGTTCAGTGCTTAGAAGTGGAAGCCTGTTTCTGCTTCGAACAGCTACTAGATAGAAACAATAAGAAAATATCAAACATGCTATTACAAATAATGCTGCTATGAACATGCTTGAATAGATGTCCCTGTTGTATGAATGTGCATCTTTGGGGTGTATGCCTAAGAGTGGAATTACTGAAACTTGTGGTAGATTGATTCCCATTTTCATGAGGAAACACCATACTGATTTTCAAAGTGGCTGTATCAGTTGGCACTCCCACCAGCAATGGAGGTGTGATTACCTTTCTCCACAACCTCTCCAGCATAAACTGTCACTGGTGTTTTTGATTTTAGACATCTGACAGCTGTAAGATGGTACCTCAGAGTTCTTTGCTTTGTATTTCCCTGATGGCTAAGGATGTGGATCACTTTAGGTGTCCTTCAGCCATTTTAGATTCCTCTGTTGAGAATTGTCTATTTAGTTCTGTACATCACTTTTTAAATGGATTAGTTGGGGTTTTGGAGACTAGCTTCAAGAGTTCTTTGTCAATTTTGGAAATCAGCCCACTGTCAGATGAGGATTTAGTGAATATCTTTTCCCATTTCTGTGGGCTGCCATTTTGTCTTGCTGACTGTTTCCTTTGCCTTACAGAATCTCAGTTTCAGAAAGTCCCAATTATTAATTGTCAATCGCAGTGTCTGTGCTACTGGTGTTATATTCAGGAAAAAGTCTCCTGTACCAATTCGTCGGAGGGTACCACCTACCTTCTCTTCTAAGAGGATCAGTGTGGCTGGATTTATGTTGAGGTCTTTGAGTGATTTGGACTTAAATATTGTGCATGTCAATAAATATGCATCCATTTTTGTAATAGCCAGAAACTAGAAGCAACCTGGATGCCCTTCAACTGAAGAATGGATGGAGAAAATGTGGCACATTTACACAATAGAGTACTACTCAGTGGGGGGGGGGGCGGGAAACAATGGAATCTTCCAGATGATGATTGAGAAGCTAATTTAAAAAAAAAAAATGGTGCCAGGTACCACAAGAGTAACAGAGCCTGCTGTTTTTCTGGGATTTTGTTTTTTACTTTTTTTTTTTTTTAATGGAGAGTGCTGGATGTCTCTACAATTTTGTTCAAATGACTGCAGAACCTGGAAAAGCTGTTGCTGCTATTGATGCATAACATACTGCCATTATTGGTCATATATATATATATATATATATATATATATATATATATAATTTGAATTTTTGGAAACTTTAGCTGTGCTGTCAACTTTGGAAAAATGTATCCCAGTTTACCATGTTGAGTTGGCATTGTACAAAAATTAGCAGCCATATTGGTCTAGAAATTTTGAACTTAATTTTTTTCCATTTACAGGGGTAATGCACTGTATTAAATATGTAATGTCTTAAAAAAACAATGGAATATTGAAATTCACAGGTAAATGGATGGAACTAGAAGAAACCATACTGAGTGAGGTAACCTAGTCACAAAAAGACAAAAAATGTTATGTACTCACTCATATATGGATTTTAGATCTCAAGCAAAGAAGGAGCAGCCTACAATCTATACCACTAGAGAAACTAGGAAAAAAGGAAGACCCTAAGAGAGACATACATAGTCCCCCAGAGAAGGGGAAAGAGACAAGATCTCCTAAGCTAATGGGAGCATGGGGGAAGAGGAGAGGGAGTTACAAGAATGAGAAAGGGAGAAGAGGACAGGAGAGGAGGACATGAGGAAACAGGAAAATCTAGTCAGGGGAAGAATAGAGAAAAAGAGATACCATCATACAGGGAGCCATTATAGATTTAAAGAGAATTCTGGCATGAGGGAAATGTCCAGAGATCTACAAGTTTGACCCCAACTAACAATCTAAGCAATAGTGGAGAGGCTATCTAAAATGCCCTTCTCCAATAATGAGATTGATGACTATCTTTTATGCCATCCTAGAACCTTCATCCAGTAGCTGATGGAAGGTGACTCAGACAACCTCAGGTAATCATTGAGCTAAACTCCAGAATCCAGTTAAAAAGAGGGAGGAGTGATGAGCAAAGGGATCAAGACCATGCTGGAGAAACCAACAGAAACTACAGATCTGAACAAGGAGTTGCTCATAGACCCCAGACTGATGCCTGAGAAAGTAGCATAGGACTATTCCAGACCCCCTGAAGGAGCAAGTCAGTTTGGAGGTCTGTACAATCTATGGGGCCACCAGTAGTGGATCAGTATTTACCCATAATATACAAATGAACTTTGGGTGCCCTCTCCATATAAAGGGATACTCTATCAGCCTAGATACAGTAGGAAGGGTCTAGGCCCTGTTCCAAAAGATATGGCAGGCCTTGAAGACCCCTATGGAAGGCCCCATCCTTCCTGGGGAGAAGAAAGGGGCTGAGATAGGGGGTAAGTGGGGGGGCATGTGGGAGGAAAGGAGGAGCGAATTGTAATTAACATGTAAAAGAAGGTTGTTTCTAATTTAAATGAAAAAGAAAATACCAAACATGTAAAGTCATTTTCAAGGCAATATTCAATACACATCTTTCAAAAATAACTTGAATATCAATGAACTAAATACAAGAAAAATATCAGACTAACTAACTGTACACCAAAAAAGAATCCATCTTTTCGATACAAACAGTGAAAGTTCACCACCAAAGAGTGAAATCAGTTTAGGGTAAAAGGAGGAACAATATGACCGAGAACAAATGGGTGTTTTATGGTATCTGGAAAAAAACTGACTTAAAGCTTACATTAGTCAGAAGGGATAAGAATGTTACTTAATAAAGATGAAGGGGAAATTCTATTAAGAAGACATTACAATTCTGAATGCATATGTACTGATCACATATCAACCTAGGTCACAAAAACAACTACTATTTTATGTAAAGTCTATATGATCTGACTGTATTACTTTTGCTTATGTATGCAAAGAAAGGTATCCTAATATAGTGATGCCCACACATTCACATTCAGAGATCTTCTAATTCACAACAGTTGAAAAATGCAATCAACCTAGGATTCCCATCAGCTAAGAAATGGGTATTGAGATTCTAAAACTATTTGCACAGGGATTATTGTCAGCTATAAAAAATGAAATTATGATATTTACAGAAAAATTGATAGATCTAGAAATTATACATTGAGTGAGGTAACTCAAGTAAAGAAAGACAAATTAAGCATGTTCTTTTTTCAAGTGGAGGTCCAGACTTTTAATTTAAATATAAACATTTTATATTTAAATTGGTATTAGTTTCTGTAGAGGTCAAGAAGCAAGAAAAAAATCAAAGATACCAAATGAGTTAGTATGGGATAGCATTATAAAACATGGGAACATGAAACTTGAGGTGTAAAGTAGAAGGCCTGAAAAGTTTTAAACAAGGGGAAGAGAAGGGATAGGAAAAACATGGAGTGGAGAGTCTTATCAAAGCTAAGGATGCCTAAAAATTTGTATAGAAACCTTTTTTGGTTTTTGTGTGTTTTTGTTTGTTTGTTTGTTTGTTTTTTGTTTTCCTGAGACAGGGTTTCTTTGTCGCTTTGGAGCCTGTCCCAGAACTAGCTCTTGTAGACCAGCCTGGTCTCGAACTCACAGAGATCCACCTGCCTCTGCCTCCCGAGTGCTGGGACTAAAGGCATGTGCCACCAACGCCAGGCGAAACCTAATATTTTATAGGTCAAAAGAAATAGTCTTCTCAGGGGGAAAGTGCACCAATTGTTTATCCAATGCCAAATGGCCTTGAAAATATACATGCAAGGAACATTGTGCAAATTGAGCAGGTGTTATTTATTACATGTGTATGTAAATACACATATGCATGCGACAACTACTAACAATAAAGAAGTCCATGATTTTGAAAGAGAGTAAGGAGGAATGGATATATGGGAAAGTTTTGAGAAACGAAAGAGAAGGGAAAATTAGGTAATTATGACAATCTCAAGAAAGAAAAGAAGCAATAGAGGAAAGCTTTGTATAGAGGTGGATAATGCTGTTCACAGAAATCATAAGCCTTTAAATAAAAACCCCAGCACCAGGTATGGAATACCACCTTATACCAAAGAGATTGCAGAGCCCTTCTATACTAGCAATAATACTGAACTTTGTTTGTCTACCATAGCTAAATAGTGAGACCCTGTTGCTGAACACAACATGCAGGTACCTGATAGATTTAACACAGACATTAAGCTAGAACTAAACCAGGAACTTCCAGTCTGATGGCTAGCATTCATAGTGCTGAGTAGTACTATGAAGGGACTTGGGAAAGAAAAATTTCCACCAAACTATATCCCATGCTTTCAGTAATACATGATTTGCCGACTACTGTAATACTATGTTTATAATATTCCTGGTAACTAACTTCTTTGTGACTGGATTGGAACCCTCGCAAACAGAAGGAATGTGCATCTGGTATTATAAACCTGGTTAAATTCCTATGCCCATGGTGCTAACAGTCTAACTTGCTTCCCTAAATAGACAAATTATCAACACTACTGTCTCAGTATGTATGTTTATGCCTGCAGAGTGGTGTTGCTTTCAGCAAGGATCAGATAAACTCCTTTTTGCAAAGGGCAACAGTTGATACAGACTCATGTCTTGTCAAAGTGCTGAGAATAAGTTACTGTCAAGAACTTATCCATAAATGCAACATACATATCACTGTCAACACTTGCAAGTCACAAGAACTTCCTAGAAAAAATGGTATAAAGAATACAATAGTTACATGCTGGCAAAGGGTGTCATGGTAAAAACCCTGCAATCCAAACATGACAGTCTTTTCTATTAGGAACATACATCAACAAAAAATATGGACCCGAGATTGGGCGTTATAACCCACTGTCATGCATAGAGAAGGTACAGAAAAGGCCCTATACCTTCCTGAGGCTCTTTTGACAGTTACTATGCCATTAGAAGAAAGGGTTCCAAATGAAAGGAAAGGGGATAACATGATGATTTTTCCCAATACTACAAAAAGTCCATCATAGTGTGTTTAGGGTTATGTCATAAAATACCAAATATTATGTTCTGTATAAACACTAGAAAGATATTTCTCATAATCTTCCAGTCAAAAAGTACAAACTATAGGTTGTGTCAGATTTACTTTGTGAAGAAGGTGGCTGCCATATTAAAACATATATAACTCCTAACATTAAAATTATAATTGATTTATTTTCATGATCAAGTCACCTCCAAAAACCTCATTGATTAACTATTACTTTGGATCGAGGACTTTCTATCATGAAATTTTGAGGAACACAAGCATTCAGAAGATAAGAGGATACTGGAATTTGATTACATTATGCTGAATCTGTATATCATATAATATGGCATAGATATTGTCAAAGAGATATTCAAATTTGTGAACCCAAGATACCTTTTTATTTGCTTTTATTATCTTTATTATTGTTAAACAATGCTTCATAATCTGCAATGTGAAAGTAAGTTTATCACTTCTAATAAGTATTGTTGTTGAGTATTTTATTCTTTCTTTAAAGATTTATGTATTTATTTTATGTGAATTTGATTTGTTTGAGTACATGAATATGCACTGCATGCATACAGTGTCCTTGGAGTCTGGAAAAAGGCATTAGATCCCTTGAACTCATTTTAATGAAGTTCTGTGACAACTGATGTAGGCACCAGAAACTAAATTTGGATCTTGTAGAATTGGAAGTAATCTTAGCCATTGAGCTGCCTCTCCAGCGACTTTATTGCTTAGATGATGTTATAGAAGCAATTTATTATTTCTGCATACATTCAATGAGCAATGCCTTCATTTAAATCTATTAATTGCTGATTAAGAAAAAGCAGATGCATTTGATATTACTATGAAACTAAATTCTATAACTGTTGCTGTTTTGTGTTGTTTACTTATATCTTCAGATTGTTAGCATGAATATTTGCTTCTCTTTTTAATAAAACAAGGCTTATTGTTGAACTGGAGTTTGAAAAACATTTTTGAATATTCATTAAATAATTTGTTTTCCAATTTTTAAAAATCATTTATGATATATACAGTTAGAAATTAATAATTATAAATATCCAAGAAGCTTTCACATACTTGAGTAGGAGAGGAAGGAATGCATTTTGACCTATGACAAATTGTTCTACCATTTATTCAAATGTATACTTGTCCTAAAATGCTTTGCTAATAAAAGGTGATTCTAAAAGCTATGCTCTCTGAATTGGATGAGAAAGTAATACCTTCTGTGCCAACTAGAGCACAGTTTTTCAATCTCATATCCTCTGAATTAGTCATGCAATTTCCACACCTGTCATCTAAATTTGCTTAGGAATTTCAAAAGAATAGGCAATGCTGATTTTGTTATTCTCTACTTGAATTGGGATATTATGAGTTGAATTTTAAAGTAGTTGAGGTACATAGAACATAGAAATAAACTGAAGCCAGATATCTAATGCTAAACTATCAAACTCAGTATAAATCATCAAGTTACAAGAGTGTTAACTAGATTGCACTATTCAGTACCGAAGTATCACTGATTATAATTCACTGTCCATTGTCTGGGTCCATGAGATTTATTCACACTCTAGATATGTGTTTTATTCTGATAGTTGTACAAACAGTAGCTCAAATACATGCTTTATCTTCATATATAGTGATGACTTTTCTCTCTAATTCATGGTGAGGGGCTGAACAGATGTCTCAGCAATTTAGAGCACCACTTCATGCTCATGGAAAGGATGCAAGTTTAATTCCCATCACCCACATATTGGTTCACAACAACCAGAACTCCAGTTCTAGGAATGCAATGGACTTTTCAGTGGGCACCAGTCATGCATACAGTATACATGCACATATGTGGTCCAAACACTCATACACATAGAATAAAATAGGTAAACTCAGAGTGGGTAGCCTTACAGAGGATTCAGAAAACCTGAGTTACTTTTTTAATGCTGCCTTAAAATCAACATAACTACACTGAAACAAAATCCTGTTCAGCATTATTGCTTTAGGTTTCCAAAATCAAGAAACCAGTAAAATTCTAATTGATCTTTTAACTGGCATGTGCTTGATCAATACTGAAATCCTGTAAGGGAATGCTATTCTCTTTCCCCCATTCCTCACCTCTAAAAGATCTGTCCTCATATGTTTAACATGACATCAATATGAATTTATTATAAATGCAACAAAATCTTAACTTGGAACAGATATTTTTTACTGATAATTTCATGGTATTCTATTTTCTTTCATCTTATAGTAATGTAATTGGTATTTGTGTGCATGGTTCATGGTTCATGCTTAGTACTTCATCCTGGATCTTTAATGTCACTGGCAAAAGTGACCTGCTTTGCATAAACATGCTGAATGCAACAGTAGTTCGACAGGAGTAGCCCCTAATGAGAATGGTGTTACAATATATCCAAGAGTAAGCCACAGAAAACTGCTGTCTATTCTACTTATGCCCCCAGCATTTAAAGACACTAAGTGTAACAGGGGTTGGGCTTGACTTGATGTTCTTATTGTCATATTTTTCTTCTTAACCTTTATTTGTCATAACAGTTCTTAAGATTATTTGCAAAATTATCTCCTATATAAGTAGTTAAGTTGAATTTTACTCACCAATTTCATTTTTAGTACACATAACATAGAAGAGTTAAAGCTAGAGAAAGAGAGGATGGAGAATGGCTCAGTGCTTAAGAGTACTTGCTCTTGCAAAGACCTGGGTTTGTTTATTCAGCACCCACATGGTTGCTCACAAACATCTGTAACTCCAGTTCCAGGCAATCAAAGATACTTTTCTCACCAGCACAGGTACCTTGCATGCAGGTGGTACACTTACATAAATGCTGTCAAAACCCTCACACACATTTAAAAAACCTAAAACAAAATTCCAAAATTATGAAATAAGAACATATAGATTAACTGGAAAGGGCATATTGTAAATAAAATCCAAAATAGAGGCCCTCTACATCAACAATCACAAGAATGACCAGAAGTAGGGAAAAAGCCACTGTTCTCCAAGATATATTGACCATTTACGTCAGTCTGAGGGTATAGTAGTTCTTTTTCAGGGGATGCTTGTCACAAAACAACTTATTCTACAGTGAGTTCTCTCTCTCTCTCCTTCCCTCTTTGTTCCTCCATTTTCTCTTCATGCTCCCCTATTTCCAACAGCAGCTTGTTTCATTTAACTGGTGGAAAAGTTTTATATCTCCTTGCCAAGTACCACTAATTTTTGACCACTGGTGAAGGACTTAAGCAAGCTTGCATGAACTTCCATGGTTTCTATATCTTGTGTGTAATATATATCTATATGTGTGTACTATAAAGGATGCTCTGCTACATTTCACCTCTTTAATTATTCTCTAGAAATTTTAGTAAATAAGTCCAGAAAAAAACGTTCAGTTCACCTAGTGTCCTGGGTGCCTAGGATTTCTTTGATCTCACACTTGGTCTCAACTAATTTAGTCAAAATCTTATTGAATCATCCTCACAAACTTGAATGTTTCCTCATGCCTACGTCCTGTCTTCCTGGGGATTAATTTTTCATATTGGTTAATCACACTGATGTTTTAGAGTGAGAAAAGCATTGTTATTTTGCAGACTATCCCATATTTTGCTGTTTTGTCATTATATCAGTGGGAACTCTTTCTATCAGCTTCATACATTTTAAGTCATATCAAAATGTGACATATCTTCAGATCTAGGAAGCAGAATTGAGATAAGCCTGTATTCAGAGGAAAATCACAATTCCATGTTGCTGAGATATGCACATTAATCTCAAATCCATCCATATGCTACTCCATGTGCAGAATAGAGATTCCCTTTGTTCTTTTCAGATTCAGCACTTGAAAATGCTGGACTTGGTTCTAAAGCTTCTCTTTTTCAGAAATTCATAACCCCCTTATTCTGCTATATGCATGCTCTAATGTCCCACACATGGTTTGTTTTGGTATGATTTTCTTGTCTGTAAGGAACAGACCTTATTTTAATGGAATTTGATATTCTTACATTGAATAAAATGATTTATGCTTAACTTATAGGTATAAAATATTTAATATGAACAAAATTCTATAAAGTCAAGTATAAATGACCACAGGATCTCTGATCTCTATACTCAAAGAAATATTAATTAGCTGATATAATGATTTTCATCTTTGTCCTTTGGGAAAAAGTAAATTGTCTTCTTTCAGCTAGAATTTTTTTAGATCTAGAAAGCATTGTCATTATATGGGCATATGCTCATATTTGGATTCATTTCAGAAAGGTCGAGAAGCATTAACATCTAGAAAAGATGCAGGGAAGTGAATGATTCTTATGTGAGATTTTAACCTGTGGTAGCCACATGTTTCTGATCATTTCAGAGTAGTCAAACACTCTACTGTACTTGCAGATACAGAAAAAAAAAAACGGATTTGTCTCATACAATTTAAAAATGCACATGTATTAATGGTATTAAAGATTATCTCTGGATAACAGGTCATGGCTAATTTTGTTTGTCTGTTTCATTTTGTTGTTCTACTCTATGAGCAGAAAAAATTCTTGATTTTTATGATTGATGGATGACTTCCTGCCTGGATTTCACAAAACTGCCTACTGTTCACATTCCCCTTTACAGGACAATGAGTTCTGTATGGAAATGTTAGTTATCAGTTCCTTATTCACTGGCTTCCTCAGATGGAGCAGAAGTGACCATACATTAGCCCTGCCTGTTGTGTGTTTCTCTAGTAAGTTTCCATTGAGTCCCACACAATCAAAACAAACCAAAGTGGTATTTAGCAATGATTTTAGTAGAATTTTACACTACTTCGATAGGAGGGTCTGAAAAAGAAGTATGCTTCCAATGTTAAATGGTGAAAGTCTTCTCACTGTACCTACTGCTGCTGGAAGTCTAGGAGATAAAACCTAAGCAGAGATTAATATCCATAAAAACTGAAAAGTTATGAAGGATAAATAGATGATGTAAAAATGCTTGCTGTGCTGAATGCAGAAGTGAGACAGCCACCTAGCTGCCCACTTACTCCTGTTTCAGGCTCTTCCTTGACAGAGCAAAGTTTGTCCTTGAATAGCTATAAAAAGAGACATGGCTGGAGTATTTCTGGAAAAAAAAGAAACAAGAGCAGCTTTATTGTTTAACTGTACCAACAAAAACCCTTTTCTTCTTGTTCCCAAAAGGGATTAGCGCATTGGATGATATCATAAGTTTGTGTTAAATTTGTCTCCACTGTTTATATGAAAACATCATTCTTCTTCTACCATGGTACAGGTTCCATCCAGAACAACATGTATCGATATTGGTTCCTGAAAATTTGGAGTATCACTGTTATAAGCAAATGTATCTCTTCCTTTACTATTGGAGGACTTTGGCTTAGCACAGGCATTTTGTTTATGAGTTTTTGGTCTGGCCTTTAAGCAGGAAGAATTAAGTTCAGAAGACACACCTATTTCTTTACCTATGAACAGTTTGAGGCTGAGACCTATCAACAGTGAGCCTGGTATTCTTTTTCTTCCATTGAATTCAAGAAGTGTATAATGACACTAGCATGAATTTCTGATCACATTTGATTTAGAAAAGCTTCATGTTCCCAGAATTGATTGGGAACTCTGAGATAGGCTTGGGTCCTGGAAAAGTGCATATACTGCTCAGGATTTAGTCAGTCAATACAGTAAATACTTGACTGTGAATGCTTTCAACAGGATGCAAACCATAGAGATCATGTCCACTACTCTAATAGGATGTTTGAAGTACTTTGTGGAACAGAGGTGGTTTGAGCCCAGCTGAGGTGGTTTCAAATGAGGTCCCAGCCTGAAACGGCACAGAACATATCTATGACAGTTTGAAGTAGAATCTATTCAAGTTTGGAAAAATGAATCTAGTTAAGCATTAACAGCAATAGGGATAGATAATTTAGGAAGAACACAGTTTTCTTTCAGATGGATAGGAGTACCTAACCATCACCATACCTATCTAAATAATGATTAGAAATATTGGCAACAAGAAACAAAAACAAATAAGTTTAACTGGCTTGAACAAGAGATTATACTTGGGGAAGACAGTAGGAAGGCAAAAGCCTCTTGGGCAAGGAATAGTTTAGGTTTGTTTGGAAGTCCCCACATAATAAGAAACAAGATAGGAAACAGCTATAGATAAAACTGTGTGTCAATTAAAATGTGTATCAATTGTCCAGTGATGCCCCTATGGGTCATCTGAGACACAGAAGGGGTCAGGGGATTTTGCATGCAGACTGGGGTAAGTGTAGACAGATTAGGTAGAATTTGAGTTAACTGTGGCAGAATTAATTTTGGGGTTTGGATTTTCTACATTAAATAGATACTTGGTGTTAAGTAATTTTAGCAATAAAAATTAATTTTGAAAAAATAATGCTGCATTACAAGTGGATATTTTCTAGCAGTTTACACAAGATTTGTCTGATCAATCCAGGCAAAAAGGTATATATGACATGTCATCATATTCCTTCCCATAATAACATTCCACATAAGGATCAGAGGCTGGGGGTTCATGTTTTCTACATTTACCACATGACATTGGTCCTTGTGGTCATTTTCAAAGTGAAAATATAATTTCTTGATAAGTTCTCTCATATTTTATGTTGAGTGTTTCAAAACAGGTGAACTCACTACATTTCTTCCAGTTTCCTAGTGATTTGAGTATTTAATAAGACCCTACAAGATCTCCTTTTAAAAATCTAATCAAGTTTTCTATATTTTGTATTATTACCACTTAGTGTGGTTTTATGGCTATATAGCTCTTCTGTGTTTACCATCATGTTGGTGACCAAAATTTAGATTCTTTTTTTTTTTTTTACAGTTAGTGTTTGTCAATATATTTAGGGATTAATCTTAGGAACTTCTGAGGAGACGCTTAACTTCTTTGAAATTTCCCCTGACTGTTGTGTCATCAGCTCAGGTGGGTCAGGGTTTTGCTGACTGTTTGTATCCTGTTGAAAGTACACAAAACACAAAACTCTTACTTGTACAATGCCTCTTCCCTTTGAAGCTAGACTCTGCATTCTTCACAGCCTCTTAGGTCAAGAGGATATATGAACTTATGAAGACACAAAGCCTTTTTGGAAGTGTCCTGTCACCCTATGGAACATATCCAACCTAGTAGACATGAGAAATGAGTCCAACATATTGATTGTCATCTAACCTATTTATTCTCACTGACTTTGTTCTCCAAATGCAGCCACTAAATTCCCAGGTGTTCAGTTACACTAATTGTGAATAATAAACAGTGCTTTATAATTTTGCTGTTGTAGACCATTTAGAAAAAATCTGAAAAAACCAAACAGATTTTGAAATAAATGTTCACTCTTTTAAGACTCAGCTTTTAAAAAGTAGTTAAATGCCTGAAAAAACTCAGCAGAAAACACAAGTAATCATCTTGATAAAACGAAATCTGCATCTTTAAAGCATATCAGCAAAAACATATTAGCAACTTGATGTTTTATTGCAAACCAGAAAAGTGCATTCAAAAGACAGAAAATATGGATGTTATTGTAAATATCTTATAATAGCATATTTGTAAAGGTGACATACAGAATAAAATGCAAATTTGTAGACAAACTGGAGATAGACTAGCAGAAAAATAACAAATAATTACATGAAACAAACATCTATGAACATTCAAAAATACATAACCTCACTTAATCTTGATGTACATTCTTAGAAACCGTCGCAGGATGGCTTGACAGAAAAAAAGAGACAATGAATCTACTATCCTTCATTACATGCACAGATCCCAAACCACCTCTGCTGTTGTTTGACTCCACAGCAATGAACCAGGAAGGAGCCAAGAAGAAAACATGCAAAAACAAACAAACAAACAAACAAACAAACAAAAACAGTTCTTTACTGTCCAGGGATAGAGCAGTAAAGTATCCTGGCCCAGACATTCAGATTGCACTACAGAGCTACCTTGGCTAGATATCCTGTTTCCAGGGCAGGAGGATCTCACTCTGAATAGTCCTTTAGTTTGGAGAGAGATCTGGCACAGGGGAAATGTGTAGGTGATCCACGGGGATACTCCAACTAACAATTTAGGCAGTGGTAGAGAGGTTGCCTTTGATGACTTTCCTCTATAATGAGAATAATGACTACCTTGGTTAACATCCCTAGAGCCTTCATCTAGTAGCTGATCAAAGCAGAAACAGGCACTCACAGCTAAGCACTGAACCTTACTCCTGGAATCCAGTTGCAGAGAGGGAAAAGGGATGAGCAAAGGAGCCAAGACCTTGCTGGAGAAACTGGCTGAAACAGCTGACCTGACCTAGTGAGATGAGATTGCTGGATTGCTAATCCCTAAGGGCATTGAGGACCTCAAACAGAGAAGCTTTCTAGGAACACTGATTGAGGAAAGGGCTAGTACTAGCCTTCAGGCATCTCTGAAAGTACAGATTGTGACTTCATGGGTCCTAAATTGGGAGAAAGTTAAAGTATGATGAATTTGTGCTCCATGCATGGACCACCAGTGTGGAAGATTTCTTTGAGCTGGTAAAGAATTCAGACTTGAAAAATGAATACAAAGGAAATTTTATTTAGTCCAATGAAGAGAGATCATGAGAATAACAGAACTGCCCAACTATGGCAAATGATTCTGTGAACTTCCATTTTGGAGCTTGTTCCATTGTGGTCAACCACTTCACATGTGACTTTTCAGCAATTCCCGACATGCAAATAAGAGCTCACCAGACTGATCCATATTCAGTCTAGGTAGATCAATGTGAGACACATGGCATATGATTTCTCATGATTTTTTGAGAAATGCCACCATAGAAACAAAGGTACTCCTATTGTGTTACTTTGTAGCTAATTTTCTTTGCTCCTACCATTCTGCTGTCCCCCTCTTCAGGCAGAGTACTGTAGCAATTTGTCTGTTTGAAGGATAATTTTTAGACCAAAGCTGCACTGGAGACCCACCCACCATCTGCTATCTCACTTCTCTATTTTCTTGTCACACTATGTAATTGGAGAAGGGGGTTTATATAGCATTAAAAGTTGATTTTGCTAAACAACTAAAGGAACCAGAAGAATACACACAATGAAACAAAATTGAGGGAAGGCTTTTTTGGCATCCACAGTTCCTCCCTCCCTCCTCTCCTCCCTCCCCTCCCTCCCTCCCTCCCTCCCTCCCTCCCTCCCTCCTTCCTTCCTTCCTTCCTTCCTTCCTTCCTCATTTCTTTTAGCCTGGAATTGAGAAGGGGCCTGGTTACTAACCTGACAAGGATATTAGACTAGCATGTATTCTAAATCCCCACCAAAAGAAACAGTTTTTGAAAATGACTAACCTGAAAAACCCATTTGAAAGCAGAAGGAGGTGCAAGAGATGACATTATGAATAAAGAAATTCATGCGCTAAAACCAGAACACATAGTTCATCTTCTAAAAAAACACTGGGAAATGGAAGCTAAAACCTATGAGAGTTCTGGGCCCAAAACTAGAAAAGGAAATTAATTTGACTATTAATTTTAAAGCTTATTAATTGTCTTCATACCAAAGACATTTTCATTTACATGATATAAATTTTAGAGAGCAGTCATCTTCTACTGAGTGTGATAGCTAGACATGTAAAAGCGCTATAGTCAAAGCTGATAAACTAAATTCAGTATCTGGGGCCCAACTCTCCCAAATTGTCATCTGGCTTCCCCTGCATGCTGTGGTAGATACACGTGTAAAAGTAAATAAATAAACAAAAAAATAAAATAATAAAATAGAGTGATAACTTACAAGTTAAGTAATAAACGCAAGGACTAAGAGCAGTTTACAAAATCTTTAATTCCAAGCCAGTGTCTCCTGAATTCTGATGGCCTTATCAATATAGTGTACATAATTATCTATTCACTGCCAAGGTGAGTGAATGTTAGATATTTGCAAAGTATTCAACAAATTCCCTAAAATGGCAGCTGATCAGAAATGGATGTGACAGATAAAAATATACGAATTAAGTTTCAGTGATTCACAATGCATGAAATAACTACCGGATTTGAATCTTGAGTTAATTTGTACTTCTCTGTTTGGAGCAACAATTATTATAGATGAATTACATGTAAGTAACATTAAAAAATAATTGAATACATTATAGAAGGGGAACTATGAACAAGAATGCAACAACACTTGAAAAGTGAATAAAAGAAACCAGAGTTGCTCAATAGTTTGTTTTTGTTTTTGTTTCTTGATAGTTTAGGTGAAACTCTGGGTATTTAACTCAAACTCATTCTACTCCTATGACAGCGATCCACAAAGGAGTAAAAAAGTAATCAAGGGAAGAGCTAGACATTCAACCCTCATTGAGTTTGAAGAAAAAAGAATTTAGGGAAGTTGTTTGGAAGGGGGTATTCTGGTGTTTTGCAGCATCATTTTAAGAGAAGAATTTAGATTCTAAAATTCCCTTCTAGTAATTGTTTCTACTTGTTATGTTCCTTATGCTACTATTTACTAAAAATTTACAACTTAGTCGCATGGGGTTGATAGCATCAAGAAACATGCATTAAATTGAATTAATAACCTGAAATACATTGTGTAAAAGTTTGGTTGGCTCAATCTTAATTTTAATAGACTGAAAGTGATTTTATATAGTTTGGTTTCAGTCGTTCTTATGATTTACAATAATTTGCACTCCCAACAAGTATTTATTAGCAGCCTACAATAAATAAATTGTAGTTTCATGTACTAATATCAAAGGAAACGTGGATGCATATACATCCTGTGGGAACAAATAGCTGCTTTTGGAGTACAATGTGACATTTTCTGTAATTTTGAACAATTACTTTGCAGTAAAGAAAATCTACAAGGATTTGATGAATAAATTATAGGCAATATATAAGAAACTATCTTCCAAATAATAAGAAATAAATAGGACTTTCCAAATAAAAGAACTTCAATATTCCAAGTAGATGCATTGCTAGATCAGAATTTGCACAGGGCTAGCAGCAGTAAAAGCATATGTTTTCAGTAATTGTTTGGCTTCCTAAAATGTATGAAGCTTAGGAACTAGAAGAGAAGGTGACGTGCAGCACTTACCAGTGGCTAGAAGCAATGGATTTCTTTCATGAATGATGAGTTTTCAAAGGACAGCTATTGTTTCTTTTTTTTTTTCTCTTTACAAGTTTCAAGGACATGATTGCATAGCTGCAGTCTAGAATACCTAAAGGCTACTCACATGTTACAAAAACTGCCCCTCAGTTGGTATTTGGGACCTGGAAGGACCTTTAGGAGGTAGCTATTAGTGGGCAGATTCAACTGCACATGAGGTATTCTCAAAGAAGGCTGGAGGGTATTGGCCTTTTCTTTTATTTTTTTCTCTTTTGCTTTTAAGTCAATAAGATTAGGTTTGTGCCCCACTACACAACCTTACATGATGATTAGAGGACCAAAACAACAAGGTAAATGAACCATGCTTTCCAAACTCAAAATGCTGCACAAAGGTGATCTGAAATTCTTCACTGGATAATTATTTCTGATATTTATTATCATCTGAGAAAGTTGACTAATTGGTGAAACTTAAATATGTCTTCATTTTCTTTATCTTCGACAGCCACATAAATAACAAGTAAACCCCCACAACACTGAATACCATTTGCTACAAAATGCTCGTTTAACAAGCAAATTATTTCATAGGAAACTGTAACGTGGAAAATTGATTTATTCAGAAGAAGCGCGATTTATTTGCCTAAGAAGTTCAAGATCTAAGAATAATTTAATACTGGAATACAAGCTGTGTGCCATGTATTTTCTATTCATAGATTTTTAAAATTTTTGTGTACTCTGACTTTTGAGCTACACAATTCCCCAAATTTCTGATTCCCAGGAATGGGAGACACTATTGTCTGTGATTTCTCTCTTAAAGCACCAGAAAATATTTACTAAAGAAAGTATATAGACTGTGAATATTAGATAACAGAACAAACTGTAAATAGAGTGCAAAAGAGGACAAAAATAGAAAAAAGTGATTAGAAACAGAGATGGTTAGTGAAGACTATGAAGAATAAAAACAAATTTTTATGTGAAAACATTCTAAAAAAGTGTGAAGCAATCTTAAGATGAACACAATTTTTGCTGACCTTTTGAAAACTCCCTGGGGCTGTACAGACCATGTAAACCAGCTACCCCATAGGTCAGTTTCTGACATGTTAGTGTATTACATTTAAGGGAAAATTTGAAATTGGCTACCATTATTTCGGTTTGTAAAACTAGCACACATTTTTGAATAATTTGGACATTTAATGTAAGTATAATTGAAGACTTGTTGAAGGAAATTACAAAAGATGCTATCAAGTAGGATAATATTCAAGTTTTAAATGTCTTATTTCTAACAATGTTATGAACTCCTTCAAATGAGCATGGTTTTTATTGAGCTAAATGCTCACTTTGTTCAGAAAGTAAAGCAATTGTTAGAGTCCATAATGATATCTTCCTTTGATAGAGCATATTATTTAAAATTTTAATTTTCCTCACACATATATCTTTTTAATTAATTTTTATTTAAATTAAAAACAATCTTATTTTACATACCAATCCTAGCTCCCTCTCCTTCCTGTCCTCCCTTTCCCCCATCTCACCTCCATTTACTCCTCAAGGATGGTGGGGACTCCTATTGGGGATCACCAAAGTCTGTCACATCATTTGGGACAGGACCTAGGTATCTAACTTGAGAGTGTATCCCTCCATATGGAATGGTCTCCAAAGGTCATGTGTGAACTAGTGATAAATACTGGTTCCAGTGCCAGAATCCCCATAGACTGCCCAGGCCCCCAACTGACACCCGCATTCAGTGAACATGGTAAGGTCTTATTCTGTTTTGCTAGCTGTCAGACTAGGGTCCATAAGCTGTCACTTGTTCAGGTCAGCTATTTCTGTGGGTTTCTCCAGCATGGTCCTGACCCTTTTGTTCATCACCTCTCCCTGTTTACAACTGGATTCCAGGAGTTTGGCTCAGTGCTTGCCTGTGAATCTCTGTTTCTGCTTCCATCAGCTACAGGATGAAGGCTCTATGATGGCATTTAAGTTAGTCATCAATCTCATTATAGGTGAAAGGCATTTAAGGAAGCCTCTCTATTGCTTAGATTCTTAGTTGGTGTCATCTTTTTGGATTCCTTGAGATTTCCCTAGTGCCAGATTTCTCATCCAGTAGGGTGAAGAACTAAAAGGAGAGCAAGGAAAGAGATACCTTAGTGGAGGGGGCCATTATGGTCTTAAAAAGAAATCTCCAGGAATCCACAAGGATGACCCCAACTAAGAACCTCATACATATTTCTAAGATGCTGTTATCTTTTCTTTTTATCACTTATCTGATAGGAGCCATCCACCCATTACATGCATATAGGCTACTGTAGATTTCAAAATTGCTTCTTTTCTTTCATAATGTCTTGAGAATCCTGTCTATTGTCTAGGAAAGCTATAATACATTATTATCCAATTTCTAGCATCTCCATGTTGCTTTGGAATTTCATAAATATTCATCATCCTTATCTACTCCTTGAAATTTATTCTATATTTTGGTATACTCTAGCACCAATAAAATAAATTTAAAATATATGTATGGAATAGAGAAGAGAGAGCTCAAATGAAGGTCAAGGTATATAGGAACTAAATGAACAAAAACTAAGCAGCATGAAGAAATGGTGAAAGAGGCTGTGAATGGAAATAAGCAGTAAAACACTTTACCTCATGCAATAGAATGTGTCTTTGATTCTGGGGAAATACGCCTTGTGTTATATGACTAAAATAGAGATTAGGAACTCTAGGTAATATCAAAATGATTTGGAAGATATAGAACTCTATTATACATATGGAGTTGTAGAATATGTGCTTAAATCTGAATAGAGAAAATTCTATATAATTTCTATTGATATGATGTACAGGGGAGATTTATAAGATATCAATTTGATGAATTCATTTCAAAGGAATAATTGATCATCATATGAGTCTAGCAGAATGTAAGTGATGAAGAAACCTTCATTCCTAAAAATGTTAACTACATCAGCTCCTCCTTTTTAAAATAAATTGCTTCCTTGCCTGCCTTTGAAGCCGAGAGCAAACAAAGCAAAACATGCAAAGCAGGTCAAACCCCAGTACAGTTTCTTCTCCTCATCCCTTGTGTATGAGGGTGACTGAGACAGGTAAAGAGCAGAGGACACTTCATCAGCTCCTCTGACTTTAGAACATGAACTAGATGACTGGACATGAACAGAATAACCTAGGCCCACATTAAATGATAGAAACACAGACATGTGGTGGAGTTTAAAGATTTCTTAGTAATTTCATGAAAAATATTAAGGGAAAGAACAATGGGAAAATGGATAGCAATGGAAGTGGTGAAAGGTGTTCCATGGGGGGGGGGCATGGCAAGAAACAAACAAATAAGGGATAGTTTTCTTTCACATTTAAAAAAGGACCCTTGAGACTGTCTCTTTGGCTGTTATGGGGTGGAAGAGATTGTTGAATTTCTCACCAGCCGGAGGCTTCTTACAGGTAAAAACAGAGACAATGAAAGGACAGTACCTTAGGTGGCAAGACCAGATCTTCTAAGGGAAGCTGTGGCAGTTTGTCAAGTGAGGAAGATTCCAGGAATAGTCAGGTGTTCCAGTAGCACTTTGAACATTTGGGAATATTTTCTAGAATCCTGAGAGCACCTACATATCAAGGCATTGAAAATTAATTAACTGAACCTTTTTATTATGCCAGGCATTATGAAAATACAAATCTTACCTATTAATGGTTTAACATGGCATAATTCATTGATATGTTCTTAAGTATAAAAGTAAAATTACTTTCTACAGCATTGGCAAAATGTAAATGAGAAATGTGAATTTAGTAGTGTAGTTCTGAAAAACATTAAAGAGAAGATGATATTGGAAATGTTTTTAAGGCTAAGACTGTGTAGCAAAATATTAAAAAGTTCTCTGAAACATTAATATTGAATGTATAAGAATACCCTAAAAGTCTCCTTAATGATGAAATATGCATTTCAAATTGTGATTATATGATTTCATTTAACTTACTGGAAAAGGTCTAAAACTAGTATTGCGATCTATCTTTAAAGAGTAAGGTAACAATGGCTGAAGAGAAGTCTCATCCATTTACAGCACTAACTGCTTTTCCAAAATTCATGACTTTCTTCCAAAATGGCAGGTATAACTCCAAAGGATGACAACTTAATAACTGTTCATAACTCCAGCTTCAATTCATTTGATACATCTTTTACCTGTGTAAGTATCTGCCCACACAAAGAAATACATAAGAACATAAATAAAGATCACATATGAAAACAAAGCATAAGGAAAAATTAAGTCAATCCTCAATAGCAATCAACTAGGTATTGGCTGAGTAATAACTCTCTGACTGAAAGTCTATATTCTGGAGATTTTCTCCTAGTGGAGAAAATTTTGCATAATTTTTAGGAAACTGGAGCTTGGTTCAAACTATCAATAAAAATTTTAATAAGCATGAAGGAATTTCAATAACTCAAATAAAATAGTCATGTGTAAAACTTGAAATAGTATTAGATATTTTATTTTATTTTTCTTTACTGTTTTTGAGGCACAATTATTTATCAATGCATTTTGAGAAGAGAAAGTTGTCTTAAGGAAGCAACATTAACAGTATAGAATGGTTTTACAAAAGTTTTATTTTTATCCTTGTATGTGATGACTGCATGCATGTCTATATGTCATGTGCAGGATCTGTGACTGTAGAGTTCAGAAATGCTTGTAAGATTCCCTGGAATGGGATTTAGCCATGTCGGTGATTGTCTACATGGGTGCTTGATGGGAGATGTTATTCTATAAATATGTCTCTCTTATTGATTTATGAAGAAAACACTGTCAAGCCAATAGGGAAGCAAGATAGGCGGGACTAGGAGATAAGGAAGATTCTGGGAAATGTAATAGGGAGTTGCCATGTGATCCCAGGAGGAGAGCACACATGAGTCTGGCACTCTTGGTAATATAAAACCTTGTAAAAATGCATATACTAGTAGTTATGGGTTAATACTTAAAAGAGAGCTAGCCAATAAGAAGCCCTAAGCTTTGGCCAACAGCATTGTTACTAATAGTCTCTGTGTGCTATTTAGGGGCTGAAGTGGTGATGGGAGTCAGGTGGGAATCCCATAACAGGTGCTGATAATTAAACCTGGTTCCCTTCCAAGAGCAGCAAGTGCTATAACCTCTGAGCCAGCTCTCCATCTCTTAACTGTATAAGATACTTAGATAAGTAATGTTTATGAATTATTTTACAAAGACTTAGAAACTGAAGAATCTCTTCAAACAAAATGCTAATTATTTTTGAAAACGTGAGGGGTTAAAAGGTTTATGAAAGGAAAAACAAACAAACAAATAGTCAACTTCTACAACAAAACAGGTTTAAAATGAGAAATTTTATGGATGGAAGGTCTCTAGATTAGGGAACCAGAATTCTCATTGCCATTTCACTGAGATTGGAGTATCTTAGTGAGAAATGTGTAGACAGGATGGGAACAGGAAATGAAACTTTCCTGTGTTTGCCTGTGATACATTATTTCTGGAGTAACAGCAGAAAGTCAGATGAGGGAGAAACTACTCAATGTTCCACCATCACTTGAAGTCAGCAGTTTAAGAAATAGTAAGAACATAGGAAAATGAATTACTTTCATTCTGCAAATGGTCACTACAGTAATTTTAGGAAACCATAGACATTTTACCAAACTGGAAGAGCTTTATCAAATATCCTGGCCAGGACTAACACTAATAAGAGCCAAAGGAACAAAACAAGAGCAGTGTTTTCAAGAAAATCAGAAAGCATTCCAGAAAACCAAAGAAAAAGAAAGAGAGAGAGAGAGAGAGAGAGAGAGAGAGAGAGAGAGAGAGAGAGAGAAAGAAGGAAGAAGAAGGAAGGAAGGAAGGAAGGAAGGAAGGAAGGAAGGAAAGAAAGAAAGAAAGAAAGAAGAAAGAAAGAAAGAAAGAAAGAAAGAAAGAAAGAAAGAAAGAAAGAGGCATTTGAAGATTTCTTTGATAAGTCTCCTTGAATTTGGATGTAAAAATTGGGGATAAACTACATTAGTTAAATGAGGAATATTGCATTGTCTGTAAATAATTCTTTATTCTTCAGTACCAGATGACTCTGGATGTTCTCTGTGGAACTTCTCTCTGCCTATGGAAGGATTCCTGTCTATCCCAATCATCTATCTGTCCATCTCACTCTGATAGTGTCTGGGCCTCTGGCAAATCTTCTTGTAACCCTTTGAACTCTCCATCAAATCACACTTAGATTATGGTCCTCTGGCTATATTTCCTATATTGCTATCATCTGCTTATCACACTTGGACAGTGTGTGAGCCCTCTCTATTCCCTTGAAGACAGAACTTTACCACACAGCAATATTTCTTTTTAAGTTTCTCCCCTAAAATCTTTTCACTTATGAACACAGATTGAATTCAAGCTTGGAAGCAAAGATATTGTTGGATGGGTCTCTTTTGTCTCTTTCTTTCAGAACTCCACCCTTCACTGCATGTTACTATTTCTAATCATTAAAGACAACACTTTTTAATCTGTGGAAGAGGGGTTTGGAGAAGGAATCTATAGTTATATATCATCTGGACTTGCTGCCTATCAAGTATGACAGATTGCCAGTTCTCTGCAGTAAACAATTAATTTAGAATAAATATGAATAAAGGTGACCATGTGATAGAAGAAATTGAGGCAAATGTGGTATGAAAAGGAAATATAGGGTAACAGTGTTAAGAAGAATGAAGTTATTTATCCCAAACACTTACTAAATCTTTGATTTGTATTGTTCCCCATGTGTTAAAAGCTTAATCCACAGTCAGAGTTATTC
Organism: Cricetulus griseus; assembly: GCF_003668045.3. Taxonomy (NCBI): domain Eukaryota; kingdom Metazoa; phylum Chordata; class Mammalia; order Rodentia; family Cricetidae; genus Cricetulus; species Cricetulus griseus. The sequence goes on along the minus strand of NW_023276807.1, from coordinate 90,981,385 downwards.
ATCAAAATGGTGGTGACACTAAGTGCTTGGCTCTTGGATGAGGGTAGTCACTGATGTCTTCTTGAAAGAACACTTTCTCCTTCTTTTTCTTTGCTTCCACAATAGGAGATGCTTGTTGCTACACATTCTCTTCTAAGATGTATGTTCTTTTTCTTTTTCAACTTTAAAAAAAAGAAATAGGGTCAAGCTTACTTTACATGTCAGTCCCAGTTCCCTCTCCTTTTCCTCCTGCCCTGCCCCACACTATCTCATCCCCTTTCTGCTTCCCAGGGAGTGTGAGGCCTTCCATGGGGTATCTTAAAAGTCATTTAGAGCAGGACCTAGGCCCTCCACCATATGTCTAGGTGAGAGAGTATCTCTCTGTGTGGATTAGGTTCCCAAAGTCAATTTGTATACTAGGGATAAATATTGATTTACTACCAGAGGGCCCATAGATTGGTGAGACCAAGATGTATATTCTTATACAGGCTCAAGAGCAATTTGGCCACTTGTCTATAGATCAGCACCTCCACACCCAGAATCCAAAACAAGCATTTTCACTTCAAAATGTATCCCATTGAGAATTTGTTGCTTTAATTGAACACTGCCTAGTACAGATAATGTTACTACCTGAGTATATAGAGTCCATTAATGCAAATAAACTAAATCATTGACCCCTATACACCTTGTAGGTTGTAAATCTTAGAAAAATTAAAGCAGTTGTCTTGTTCCTATTAGCACAAAATGAATAAATTTCTGTTTTACTGATTCTCTAATTTTTACAGTTCAAGCATATGTACAAGGTGATGAATAAATTGATGCCATTGAAGCATTATTTAAAAACTAGACCCAAGGCAAATGGAGTCACACTGCAAATGTCCAAATTTTTAAAACAGTATTTTGAGACTCTTACATGAAATTTGATACTAAAGAGTGTTCAGATATTAAAATATAAGACAAATATAAATATAAGACAAATCACTCATAAAAATAATTGCAAAGAAGATATGATTTCCAACAACTGAATAGAGAGAGTATTATTTAGATTTTGGAATAAGTTATTTAATCACAAAATGAAAAAATGAATTGGCAGTAATGTTTTGGGTTTTTTCCCTTTCTATTTTCTTGCTTCTTCTTGAAATACTGAAGCTAGTCAAAAATAGTGTCTGGATTTGAAATTTCATCTCTGCATATGATATATACAATTATGAATAAGTTAATTTAAAACACTTTACTCTTATAAAATTTTGACATTCAAGGAAGAAATTGAAGAAGGTTCTTTGAGAAAGTTACAAACTCAATTCTTACTGATTTGAAGAATCAACACTTTAAAAAGGGCTATCTAAACTATCTACAGTTGTAACACAGACTTCACCAACATTAAAATATCATACTTCACAGAGAGAGGGGGAGTTTCATTTGGAAGCACGAACTTAGTCAAAACAGTCCTGAGCCAAAAGAATGATATTGGAAGCATGAACACATGTGATTTTAAGTAATACTCAAAGTCTTAGTAACAAAACATCCTTGTATTGAAACAATGTAGACTTCTAGATCAATGGAATGGAATATATGATCAAGATATAAACTTATGTTGCTATATGCATCTGAATTTTGACAAGGAAGCCAAAAACACATATCTTGAATGGACAACAAATGTATTGGGAAAGTTGCATATACAAATGTAGAAAAATGAAACTTGATAAATTTATCTCACCCGGCAAAAAAATAATCAACTCCAAATGGGGTAAATGGCCTTAATATATGGCACAAAACTAAAAGTGTAGGAAAGAAAGTATGGAAAAAAATTCCAGATATAGACACAGCTAAGAATTATCTTAATAGGACTCTCTAGTTGCTCAGGAAACAACGCCCAAATCAATAGACTCTCATGAAAATGAGAATCCATAAAACAAGGAAACAATTAATCAAGTGATGAGACAGCCTACCAAATGAGAGAAAATTCTTGTCATCTGTACATCTGATAGAAACTACAGGCTACAAATATAATTACGCCAGTAGCACAGACATTGAGGTCTGCAATTAATAAATGGGACCTCTTGAAACTGAGAAGATTCTGCAAGGCAAAGGAAACAGTCAGTAGGACAAAACGACCACCCACAGAATGAGAAAAGATCTTCACCGATCCCACATCGGACAGAGGACTGATTTCCAAAATATATAAAGAGCTCAAGAAGCTAGCCACCAAAACACCAAACAGTGAAATTAAAAAGTGGGATGCAGAATTAAATAGGGAATTCTCAACAGAGGAATATGAAATGGCTTAAAGACAATTAAGAAAGTGCTCAAAATCATTGGCCATCAGAGAAAGGCAACTCAAAACAAATCTGAGATACCACCTCACATCTGTCAGAATGGCAAAAATCAAAAATACCAATGACAATCTATGCTGGATAGGATGTAGAGAAAAAGGAACACTCATCCATTGCTGGTGGGAGTGCAAATTTGTAAGACCACTCTGGAAATCAGTATAGCGGTTGCTCAGAAAAATGGGAATCAGTCTACCTCAAGATCAAGCCAGTCCTCTCTTGAGTATATACCCAAATATTGCCAAATACTGCATGTTCATACAACAAGGAAATATGTTGAACCATGTTCATAGCAGCATTGTTTGTAATAGCAAGAACCTGGAAGCAACCTAGATGCCCCTCAACTGAATGGATGGAGAAAATGTGGTACATTTTTTTTTATTTTATTAGTTCTAGTTAGGGAACAAGCTTATTTCAAGTCCCTTCTCCCTTTCCCTCCCCTCACCCCCATCCCTCCTCCCCCACCCCCAGCCTACCCCCACCCCATCCACCCACCACTCCCCAGGCAGGGTAGGGCCCTCAAAGGGGGCTCTGCAAAGTCCGCCAAATCTTCCTGTGCTGGTCCTGGGCCCTTTCCAATATGTGCAGGGCCAGAGTGTAACCCTTCATATGGGATGGGCTCTCAAAGTCCCTTCGTGCACCAGGGAAAAATACTAATCCACCACCAGAGTCTCCCTGGAGTGCAGAGGCTACCTTATTGACATCCATGTTCAGGGGTCTGGATAAGTCTTGTACTGGCCTCCCTGACAGCATCTGGGGTCGATGTGCTCAGCCTTGTTCAGGTCAACTGTTCCTGTGGGCTTCTCCAACCTGGTACAGACACCTTCGTTCTTCATTCCTCCCTCTCTTCAACTAAATTCCGGATTTCAGCTCAGTGTATATCTGTGGATTCTGTTCTGCTTCCTTCAGCCACTGGATGAGGGCTCTAGGATGGCATAAAGAGAAGTCATCAATCTTATTTTAGGGGAAGGACTTTTGGGTTATCCTTTCCACCATTGCCTGGATTGTCAGATCATGTCATCCTTGTAGGTTTCTGGAGATCTCCCTGGTTCCAGATCTCTTCTCGGACCTATAGTGGCTCCCTCTGATATGGTAACTCTCATCCTGCTCTCTTTCCTCTATTCTTCCCCCAACTCAATGTTTCTGCCCCTCCATTTCCTCTCCTCTTCTCCTCTTCTCTTGCTCTTATTGTCGCAGCTTCTTCCCCCCCACCCTCATGCGCCCAATTAGTTCGGGAGTTCATGCCACTTCCATTCCTGGGGACCATTTATCCCTTAGAGTCCTTCATGTTTCCTACTTTCTTTGGTGAAGAGAATTATAGACTGGTAATCCTTTGCTCTATGTCTAAAATTCATATATCATTGAATACATACCATGTTTGTCTTTTTGTGACTGGGTTACCTCACTCAGGGTGGTTTCTTCTAGTTCCATTAATTTGCCTGTGAATTTCAAGATTCCATTGCATTTTTCTGCTGAGTAGTACTCCATTGTATAGATGTACCACATTTTCTCAATCCATTCTTCAGTTGAGGGGCATCTAGGTTGCTTCCAGGTTCTGGCTATTACAAACAATGCTGCTATGAACATGGTTGAACATATGTCCTTGATGTATGAACATGCACTATTTGGGTATACACCCAAGAGAGGAATGGCTGGATCTTGAGGTAGATTGATTCCTATTTTTCTGAGCAACTGCCATACTGATTTCCAGAGTGGTCTTACAATTTCACACTCCCACCAGAAATGGAGGAGTGTTCTTTCTTCTCTGCATCCTTTCCAGCTTAGGTTGTCATTGGTATTTTTGATTTTAGCCATTCTGAAAGGTGTGAGGTGGTATCTCAGAGTTGAGTTGCATTTCTCTGATGGCCAAGGATTTTGAGCACTTTCTTAAGTGTCTTTCAGTCATTTCAGATTCCTCTGTTGAGAATTCTCTATTTAGTTCTGCACCCAACTTTTTAATTTCATTGTTTGGTGTTTTGGTGGCTAGCTTCTTGATCTCCTTATATATTTTGGAAACCAGTCCTCTGTCAGATGTGGGACCCGTGAAGATCTTTTTCCATTCTGTGCGTGGTCATTTTGTCCCCAGTGACTGTTTCCTTTGCCTTGCAGTAGCTTCTCAGTTTCAGGAGATCCCACTTATTAATTGCAGACCTCAATGTCTGTGCTACTGGCATAATGTTCAGGAAGCAGTCTCCTGTGCCAATTTGTTCAAGGCTAATTCCCACTTTCTCTTCTAGAAGATTCAATGTGGATGGATTTATGCTGAGATCTTTGATCCATTTGCACTTAAGTTTTGTGCATGGTGACAGGTATGGATCTATCTGAAATTGTCTGCATCTGAATCCAGTTGTACCAGCACCATTTGTTGAAGATGTTATCATTTTCCATTGTATAGATTTAGCACCTTTGTCAAAAATAAGGTATTCATAGGTGCGTGGGTCAATATCAGGGTTTTCAATTCAATTCCATTGGTCTATCAGTCTATTTTTGTGCCAATACCAAGCTGTTTTCAGAACTATGGCTCTATAGTAGAGCTTGAAGTCAGGGATGGTGATGCCTCCAGAAGATCCTTTATGTAAAGAGTTGTTTTGGCTATCCTGGGCTTTTTATTTTTCCATATAAAGTTGAGTATTATTCTTTCAATGTCTGTGAAAAACTGTGTTGGTATTTTTATGGGGATTGCATTGAATCTGTAGATTGCTTTTGGCAGGATTGCCATTTTTACTATATTAATTCTACCTATCCATGAGCATGGGAAATTTTCCATTTTCTGGTATCTTCTTTAATTTCTTTCTTTAAAGTCTCAAAGTTCTTATTGTACAGATCTTTCACTTTTTTGGTTAGTGTTACCCCAACATATTTTATGTTGCTTGTGGATATTGTGAAAGGTGATGTTTCCATGATTTCCTTCTCATTGGATTTATCATCTGTATATAGTAAGGCTACTGATTTTTTTGAGTTAATTTTGTATCCTGCTACCTTGCTGAAGGTGTTTATCAGCAGTAGGAGTTCCCTGGTAGAGTTTTTCAGGTCACTAATGTAGACTATCATGTCGTCTGCAAATAGTGAAAGTTTGACTTCATCCGTTCCAATTTGTATCCCTTTGATCCCCTTTTCTTGTCTTATTGCTATAGCCAGAACTTCCAATACAATATTGAAGAGATATTGAGAGAGTGGACAGCCTTGTCTTGTTCCTGATTTTAGAGGAAACACTTTGAGTTTCTCTCCATTTACTTTGATATTGGCTATTGGTTTGGTGTATATTGCTTTTATCATGTTTAAATATATTCCTGTTATTCCTGTTCTCTCCAAGACCTTTATCATGAAGGGATGTTGGATTTTGTCAAAGGCTTTTTCAGCATCTAGTGAGATGATCATGTGGTTTTTCTTTTTCAGTTTGTTTATATAGTGGATTGCATTGATGGATTTTTGTATGTTGAACCATCCTTGCATCCCTGGGATGAATCCTACTTGATCATGGTGGATGATTTTTCTGATATGTTCTTGGATTCAGTTGTCCAATATTTTATTGAGTATTTTAGCATTGATGTTCATGAGGGATATCGGTCTGTAGTTCTCTTTCTTAGTCATATCTTTGTGTGGCTTGGGTATCAAAGTGATTGTAGCCTCGTAGAAAGAGTTTGACAATATCCCATCTGCTTCTATTGTGCGGAAAAGTTTGAGGAGTACTGGAATTAGCTCTTGTTTGAATTTCTGGTAGAATTCTACAGTGAAGCCATCTGGCCCTGGCCTTTTTTTGGTTGGGAGGCTTTTGATTACTGCTTCTATGTCATTAGGGGTTATAGGTCAATTTAAACTGTTTATCTGATCTTGATTTAATTTTGGTAAGTGATATTTATCCAGAAAGCTGTCCATTTCCTTTAGATTTTCCAATTTTGTGGAGTACAGGTTTTCAAAGTATGACCTAAAGATTCTCTGGATTTCCTGTTATATCCTGTTATATTCTCTGTTATATCCCCCTTTTCATTTATGATATTGTTAATTAGCATGCTCTCTCTCTCTGCCTTTTGGTTAGTTTGGCTAGAGGTTTGTCTATCTTATTGATCTTCTCAAAGAACCAACTCTTTGTTTCATTGATTCTATGTACTGTTTTCCTAGTTTCTACTTTGTTGATTTCGGCTCTCAGGTTGATTATTTCCTGGTGTCTACTTCTCCTTGGTGTGTTTGCTTCTTTTTGCTCTAAAGCTTTCAGTTGTTCTGTCAATTCTCTAATGTGACTTTCCTCCAGTTTCTTCATGTGAGCACTTAGTGTTATGAAATTCCCTCTTAGCACTGTGTTCAGGGTGTCCCATGACTTCGGGTATGTTGTGTCTACATTCTCATTAAATTCTAGTATGTCTTTAATTTTTTTTTATTTCTTCCTCAACCCAGGAATGGTGCAATTGGGTTTTATTCATTTTCCACGCAAATGTAGGTTTTCTGTAATTCGTATTGCTGTTGAATTCTAGCTTTAATGCATGGTGATCTGATAAGATACAGGGGGTTATTTCAATACTTTTGTAACTGTGGAGGTTTGCTTTGCTGCCAACTATGTGGTCAATTTTTGAGAAAGTTCCATGTGGCACTGAGATGAAGGTATATTCTTTTGTGTTTGGATGGAATGTTCTATAGATATCTGTTAAACCCAGTTGTGTTATAACTTCTGTCAGATCCTTTGTTTCTTTGTTAAGTTTCTGTCTAGTGGTTCTGTCCAATGGTGTAAGGGGGTGTTGACGTCTCCTACTATAAGTGTGTGTGGTTTGAGCTTTAGTAATGTTTCCTTTACAAATGTTGGTGCTTTCGTATTAGGGGCATAGATGTTCAGGATTGAGACTTCATCTTGATGGATTTTTCCTGTGATGAGTATGAAATGCCCTTCTTTATCTCTTTTGATTGCTTTCAGTTTAAACTCTAATTTGTTAGATATTAGGATTGCTACCCCAGCTTGTATCTTGAGCCCATTTATTAGAATTTTTTTCCCATCCTTTTACTCTGAGGTATCGCCTGTCTTTGAAGATGAGGTGTGTTTCTTGTAAACAGCAGAAGGATGGATTCTGTCTTTGTATCCATTCTGTTAGCCTATATCTTTTTATGGGTAGGTTAAGACCATTGACATTTAAGGATATTAATGCCCATTGTCCATTGGTTCTTCTTTGATTTGGATTTATTGTTGGTGGTATCATTGCATGTGGATTTTGCCCTCCTGTTTCTTTTTGTGTTTGGTAAAATTAGATTATCTATTGCCAGTGTTTTTGTGAGTGTAGTTATGTTCATTGGGTTGGAGTTTTCCTTCCAGAGCCTTCTGTAGTGCTGGATTTGTGGATATGTATTGTTTAAATCTGTTTTTGTCATGGAATATCTTGTTTTCTCCATCTATAATGATTGAAAGTTTTGCTGGGTACAGTAGTCTGGGTTGACATCCATGCTCCCTTAGTGCTTGTAGGGTATCTATCCAAGACCTTCTGGCTTTCAGAGTTTCCATTGAGAAGTCGGGTGTGATTCTGATTGGTTTGCCTTTATATGTTACTTGGCCTTTTTCCTTTGCTGCTCTTAATATTTTCTCTTTATTCTGTAGATTTGGTGTTTTGATTATTATGTGTCGGGGGGACTTCTTTTTGTGGTCCAGTCTGTTTGGTGTCCTGTAAGCTTCTTGTACTTTCATAGGCATATCCTTCTGTAGGTTGGGGAAGTTTTCTTCTATGATTTTGTTGAATATGTTCTTCGATTGCTCGGTGGAATGGAAGAGTGGGGTGCTAGCAGATTCGGGGCACAGGGAGCTCCTCCTTGCCTGGGCGTGCTTGGGGGGGTGGGGGTGGTCAGGTGTATGATGTTTTGGCCTGGGGTCGGGAGTGGGCAGAGACTCACTCACCTAGTTCCTGGGTCAGTTGGCGGCGGAATGAATGTGGTACATTTATACAATAGAGTACTACTCAGCAGAAAAAAGCAATGGAATCTTGAATTTCGCAGGCAAATGGATGGAACTAGAAGAAACCATCCTGAGTGAGGTAACCCAGTCACAAAAAGACAATCTTGATATGTGTTCACTCATTTATGAATTTTAGACATAGAGCAAAGGATTACCAGCTTGTAATCCTCTTCAGCAAAGAAACTAGGAAACATGAAGGACTCTAAGGGATTAATGGTCCCTAGGAATGGAAAGGGCATGAACACATGAAATAATTGGGAGCATGAGGGTGGGGGGGAGTTGCTACAATAAGATCAAGAGAAGAGGAGTAGAGGAGAGGAAATGGAGGGGCAGAAATATTGAGTTTGGTGAAGAATAGAGGAGAGAGAGCAGGATGAGAGATACCATAACAGAGGGAACCACTATAGGTCCGAGAAGAGATCTGGAACCAGGGAGATCTCCAGAGACCTACAAGGATGACACGATATGACAATCCAGGCAATGGTGGAGAGGATGACCTAAAAGCCCTTCCCCTAAAATGAGATTGATAACTTCTCTTTATGCCATCCTAGAGCCCTCATCCAGTGGCTGATAGAAGCAGAGACAGACATCCACAGATATACACTGAGCTGAAATCGGGAATTTAGTTGAAGAGAGGGAGGAATGAAGAGTGAAGATGTCTGTACCAGATTGGAGAAACCGGCAGAAACAATTGGCCTGAACAAGGGAGAGCACATCAACCCCAGATGCTGTCAGGGAGACCAGTACAAGACTTATCCAGACCCCTGAACATGGATGTCAATAAGGAGGCCTCTGCACTCCAGGGAGACTCTGGTGGTGGATTAGTATTTTTCCCTGTCCAGGACCAGGACAAGAAGATTTGGTAGACTTTGCAGCACCCCTGTTGAGGGCCGTACTCTGCCTGGGGAGTGGTGGGTGGATGGGGTGGGGGGTAGGCTGTGGGTGGGGGAGTAGGGATGGGGTGAGGGGAGGGAGAGGGATAGGGACTTACATGTGAAACAAGCTTGTTCCCTAACTAGAACTAATAAAAAAATGAATGTAAAAAAAATTTGAGACAGCCTGAGGGGTAGTTCTAGAAGCAGTAGGAGAGTGGTTAAGGGTGAATATGATCTGAGTTCATTATATTTATATATATATATATATATATATATATATATATATATGTGTGTGTGTGTGTGTGTGTGTGTGTGTGTGTATGAAATTATCAAAGAATTAATAAAATACTGTTTCTGTATTTAAAGGAGGATCTCAGTACTATAGTATTGTTTTATATATCAGACATTATAAGAGTCATTAAATAGTAAAAGTGTTAATATTCTCAATGGTGCTTTGCCTTCTTTCTTCAGGGTTAGGGTCAGTCAATTATTGCTTGCAAACGATAGAAAACTGAAATAGCCAAATTATAAGATAATATCAAATTCTGCAAGGAAAGGTGAATTTTGCCCATTCTTTTTTTTTTTTTAATTTTCAGTGTTGAGGCAAAATGTGGCTGTGTCTGAAACAAGTGTCATGAAAAGAATACATCTAGAAGCAATGGTTAAACTTACCTGATATCTTGTACCCGTGTATAAGAAACATTATCTATAAAGTTTCATCTCTAGTTAGACTAGAATCATGTAACGGACATCAGGAGCCTAGTCACTCGTAGTCTACAGTGCCTTCCCAAAATGAACATTCTCAAGAAAAGCAGCTTATACAGAAACATCAAGTGTTGTATAAAACATAGAGACACCAGCTCTCACCAAGATTTCAATTCCACGCTAGACCCTCAGTTAAATTGTGATGTCGACTACCTCTCTGGAGCCTACATCTTTCTCTAAGAGATCTCCTACTGCTCCAGTAAATCTTCCCTTTGAGAAATTGTTTTTTGTCCCTGGCACCTACTTTCCATGTGCCACATTGAGAAGTACCAGGTATAACTTGTTCTTATTGCAACATTTGCTATGTCAGCCGAGAGGAAAGAAAAGTTTGGGGGATTGGGGGGTTGTTATTTAAATAGATTTTGGAAAAAGAAAGGAAAACACAGCATTGCAAGAGAAAAATATGAGTGGTAGGTGCTGTGAGTAAATGACCTGCAGACAGTGACTTAGCCTTGAACACTAGCATGCTTTCATTTGCCCAGGTATTCTCTTGAACTATTTTGTCCTTACTCTCTCGCTCACCTGTCTGTCTCTCTTCTTCTCTGTTTTTTCTAGAGTTCTCTCTTGCTCTTTCACTCTTGCCCTCTCTACATCCCCTTGCCTGTCTCTCTGCATCTCTGTCTCTGTCTCCCTCTCTCTTTGTGTCTTTGTGTGTATGCCTCAGTAAGTTATCTATATTTCTATTACCTTATTGTGCATCCTTGCTTCAATTTCTTTGGTTTGGGATATAACTTGAAAGCTATAGGGAGGTATGCCACATCTCAGAACTGAAACTATAACGTCTGTGGAATCAGCTAGGTAATAAACACAAAGTGTTTCTGAGCTTTTCTCTCTTTCTTTACATGAGTGTCTTTTCTTCCTTTCTTTTAGATAAATGTGGTGAATAAAGAAGTCCATGCATTGGTAGGTTTGTGTGCATACACAGTTAGCACCTGTTTAGGAGACACATGTTTCTTCCTGGAAAATGATATAGTAGTAGAACATGGTCCCATGATCTCATAGATTGCTGATCAAGTAAAGATGGCAGTGCCTACAGGGCTTCTCAAGATATACAAAGCATAGCACTCATTATACCATCAGACTTTCTTATGCCTTTGCCATTTTTTACACATATCTATTCTCTGTTTATCATCTCAGATCGCCATGGGGATGATGGGTTCTATAGGCCATTGTAGCCCTAATGGTAGTTGTTATGAATGCAAATGTCATCTGCAGGGTCCTAATATGGTTCCCCAATAATTTCCAAACTCTGATTTATTTTCTTCTATGCCATCATACCCTTAGTGTTCTAATACCTCACCATTCATTTATGGTAAAAAGTCTTATCCTGAGGGAACATTGATCTCAAAATAAAATGGATCTTCTTAAAAATTAAGTACAAAAAAATTTCCCCTTCCCAATTTGCACATTTAACCTGAATGATATTTAAATCAAAATAACCAAAAACAAAGTATCCAAAAAGCTAAAGTTATACACACAGTTGTATCAGGATTGTTTTTTAATTCTTCCCTTTTACTTTTGAGATAATAGTTAGCTTCATTTCTCCCCTCCCTTTCATCATTCCAAAACCCTCCCACATAACTCTTCTTGCTCTTATTTTAAATTCTTGGCATCTCTCTCTCTCTCTCTCTCTCTCTCTCTCTATATAATAATATATATATATATATATATATATATATTATTCAAGTATATTCCTAAATAACTTTCTCAGTCTGTAAGATGCTACTCATATATATTTTCAGAGCTGAGCATTTGATATGAATAACCAATTGGTTTGTTCTTTCCTGAGGAAAGTTATTTATCCCACTCTCAGCATTTCTCATTTGTACATAGTTTTGTGACTTAGTAGGTTTCATCTTTACTTAAGTATCTCTATATACTTATCTCAAACTTTTTCATTTCATGTTTAAGCAGTCATGTTGATAAGATTTTGTGGGTGTAGCTTCTGACATTACCATGAAACACAATATCACAGCAAACTCTCTGGTCCTCTTAGAATCTTTCTGCTACTTCTTCCATAAAGCTCACTGGATCTTATTGACAGACACCTTTCTCTAGATGGAGCCATTGGGATTGGGCTTTATAACTGCATTTTATTGGGTTATCTTTTTCTGTAGTGATATCCTTATGCTTTGAAGACAAGTTTCCTTGATGACAATTGAGCACCACATTTATTTGTCAATGTAAGTTGAATGTTTAGATTACAATTAGGAATTATATTGCTTTAGTAAAGTGGTAGATAGATGCTTTTTCTGAACATCTATGACTTCACAACCAGTGAGAACATGGCTAGGTTTCCACTACTATGCATAAATTTCCTTTGGTTGATTGGGTATGATGGGATATTTAAAACAATGCCTTAGAAAGTGACATTATTTGGGTTAGTAAAAAGAAAAAGAAATAACTTCTGGGAATCTCAAAGTATGGAGTCAGTCTTAGTTAAAAGAAAATACAGGTGATTGATTAAAACTCCAACTAGTGAAAGAGTAAACTCATTGTAATTAAAAACATAAAACAGTGCTTTTGATTTCTTCCAGGCTACCCTCAGATATATTGGGAGTGAGAAGGTGAGAAGGAAGGGACTCAACAGGTCAGGTCTTTTCTTAGAATCACAAAATAAACAAGGTCAAAGTTCCTTTTCACTTCAAAGACACTCATAATTGTCTCTAAAATTAGTGTCGCATGGATGATATACTATGATTCAAACTCTAGAATGAAAGTAAGGGGCCTGAAGAGATAGATTGCTTAGAGGTTATGAACACTTATTGTCCTACAGAGGATCTGAATTTGGTTCCCACCTCTCATATTACCTGGCTCATAATCACCTGTAACTCCGGTGCCAGTGGTTGGATAGAATAACTTCATCTGGGCTCTGTGAGTATCTCTATGCACAAGGTGCACAAACATGGACAAAAAAATAATATGAATACATGCGTGTCTTTTAAAAACTTAAACTGAAAATATTGTTGTAACCTAAACCCTAATAATGTCTGGTTTTAGTAAAAGCTTAATAATAGGGGAGACAGTCCAATGAGTGGAAGTTGAAACTATAAGGTGATCTTATATTCGGATCTATTATATAAAATGTTGGAAATGTTCTAATTTGCATATATCCAGGCCTTCATGACTCTCTACCATGAGAGCAGACTATGCAAACAGAACAGAAAAGAAGAAACAGAGAGAAGACAAGGGAAGAGAAGATAAGAGAAAGAAGACAAGGGGATGGAAGAGAAGACAAGAGAAGACAAGAGAAGACAAGAGAAGAGAAGAGCTCTATTATAGAGCAATAAGTCTGAAAACAGGTTGATATTGGCACAAAAATAGACGAATAGACCAATGGAATCAATTGAAAACCCTGGTATTAACCCACAAACCTATGAACACCTTACTTTTGACAAAGATGCTAAATCTATACAATGCAAAACAGATAGCATCTTCAACAAATGGTGCTGGCACAAATGGATTCAAACATTCAGAAGATTGCAGTTAGATCCATACCTGACACCATGCACAAAACTTAAGTGCAAAAGGATCAAAGATCTCAACATAAATCAAGGTACACTGAAGCTTCTAGAAGAGAAAGTGGGAGATACCCTTGAACAAATTGGCACAGGAGACCACTTCCTGAATATTATACCAGTAGCACAGACACTGAAGTCTGCAATTAATAAATGGGACCTCCTGAAACTGAGGAGCTTCTGCAAGGCAAAGGACACAGTAAGACAAAACACCCCTGGACAGAATGGGAATCGGATCTTCCCCAACCCCATGTCTGACAGAGGGCTGATTTCCAAAATATACAAGGATTTTAAGAAGCTAGCCATCAAAACACCAAACAATGAAATTAAAATGTGGGGTGCAGAAGTAAATAGAGAATTCTCAACAGAGGAATCTGAAATGGCTGAAAGACACTTAAGAAAGTGCTCAAAATCCTTGGCCATCCCAGAAATGCAACGCAAAACAACTCTAAGATACCACATCACCACCTGTCAGAATGGCTAAAATCAAAAATACCAATGACAATCTATGATTGGAAGGATGTGGAGAAAAAGGAACACTCCTCCATTGCTGGTGGGAGTGTGAACACTCTACATAGGAAACTTGTATATTTCAAGCCTTGCTTTCCCTTCCATTTCTTTGTTATATTATGTTCATGGTATTTTATTGGCTTTATAATATCTTTTTCTCCCATTTTCTCAAAAACATCTCATAATGTTGGGTTAGTGTTAGAATTTGCCAGTAAGTGTCACTAAATGAGCCAATTCTAAAATTCCCTTAGTTTGTCAGAAAATTAAACCTTCCTACTTTGAAATATGAGATTATGTTAAAGTGCTTCATTTGTAGCCAAGCCTGAGTTGCCAGTTAGCATTCCGCTTATACTGACATCATAGGGCTTCTGCTCATCTTGCTTCCTAGTCTGATGTAGTTCTTTCTTCTTCCAGGACTTTGGCAGCTCATGAGGATTATTATTATCTCACCTTTGCACATGTCTCCAGCCCCTCTTTTGCAATCTCCTTCATCAACAAGGCCAGGACTGCTCTGTACTGCTCTGTCACTGTTTCAAAAGTCCCAGCATTTCTCTTGTGCATAGAGCAAATAAGTCAATTTCATTGAAAATCTCATATTTTCATATCTCTTGACTAATGTTTGAAATTACAGTCACTTCTTTCAGGGTAATTTGATTTTTTAAAATTTTTATGTTTTTTAATTTGAAATTTAAAATATAATCTTGCTCTCTCTTAAATTCATGGGTTATTTTTCATTAGTTGTTTAACATATTTAATTTAACACATGCATGCACATGCCTGCCATGCACTCGAGCACACACACACACACACACACACACACACACACACACACATAAATATAATTGTGTAACTACAACAGCTCAATTTGTTTAATGCTATTTGTACATATGTTTTTAGAGCTGAGCATTTAGTGCTAGTTCTATCATTCTCAGTTACCTACACTTCTATGTGTAGAGTTGAGGCTGGCCCTCCCTTGTGGTGTTCCTCTATCCACTTAGCATATCCTCATTCAGATGATGCTTAAGTATTCATGTTGTGAGGAATCATAGGTAGAGTTTCTTAAATTCCTAGGAGACAATCTCACAGATAACTTCTGTTTATTTGAGTCTTCTAATTTTCCTGTCCTTTTCCCCATAATGATTCCTGATTCATAGGTATAGGAATAGTACAATAGATATATCAGTTGGGACTGGGCTGTACATTTTTGCATTTTGTTTCATTGTGGTTTTCTATAATGGTCCCTGTCAGTTGCACAGATGGTTTTCCTTGATGAAGTTTGAGGCCTACACTTATCTGTAGGTATAAGAACAAATATTTACAATATTATTACAGACACTAAGTTTCCTTCACTATACCAAAATTTCTATGTATGGTCAACAATATGCCACTGAGAAATATATATATATATATATATATATATATATATATATATATATATATGTGTGTGTGTGTGTGTGTGTGTGTGTGTGTGTGTGTGTGTGTGTGTGTGTGTTAAATTCAGCAATATGGAATTAAACGATGTGCCATATCCTATGGAAGGAATACTGTGCCCTATGCAAAAGATAATGGAGAAACATATTGTACGATCCCATCTTCCTTGAACTGCAACATAAGAACAAGTATTTACATCCATATGTATGATACAGTCAATGATTTAAAACTCCTATCAATAATGATTTTATCTGTGCATTTTATTAAATATTATGTTTTTCTTCATTTAATGATATCAGAAAACAATCTCTTTAGAAAATGTAATGAACTGATTTTTTTAACTTATTTATTTTTACACATATATTTTACCTCAATAGGTGTTTTACTGAAGTTCCCCTTGTGATAAAGCTCCATGAGCCAAAGAACCTCAGAAGGAAGGGTTTATTTAAGCTACATTTTCAGGACACACTCCATCACTAAAGGAAATCATTATAGGAGCTTAAGTCAGGTACCTGTATGTAGTAACTGAAGCAGAGTTCATGGATGTCTGCTGCTTACTGGCTTAGTCCTCTCATATCCATCATAAATAAAATTCCTGACAGTCTTATCTACATTCTTTTCAATTGAGGTTCCCCTTCTCAGACAAGACTAGCTCTTGAAAAATTGAAAATAAAAGTATTAACAAAAAGCAACTAAGACAATCGACTCTTGTTAGTTTGACACAAAAATATATTACCATTAAACCAGACTAGTACTTTTATGTTTTTCCCTCAAGTCTTTTTCTAATTACATACCAAGAGCAAACATTAAAAAAGTAAAAGTCCTACAGTCATAAAATTATAAAAAAATAGAAGAGGGGAAAACATGATAAAAATATATTATTTGAAAAAAATTCAAAAAGTTTTCCTTTACTTAAAAGTCCAAGTTCTCTTTAAAAAATCCAGTGTCATTTGAAGCCCTCTCAGTTGTGCACTCATACAATGTCAAAAATAAGTTCCATAATTTCTTTACTTCAAGAGGGAAGAAACAAACCCAAATAATAATTAAATAAAAGCAAAACCAACATTCAATATTATAAAAAAGTTCAATACTTGACATATCAGATATACTCATTATCCTGTGGCATTTGAAGGGTCTGAGCGGCTACACTTCTGTGGCTCCACTCTCCACAGTATGTGCAGATAATAGCTAGTCTCATGCTGTCTCCACTGCATAGCTTGTGCTATCGTTAAATGATCATTCCATTGTACTGGAATCTCCAGAATGCTGGGGTCACCACTGCAACAGGATTCCATCTTCAACATTACTCTCCTTTGGAATCTTTTCAGGAAGTCTGATCCTGCCACATGGTGACAGGCCTCAACTTTTTTCTAGGACCCCTTCATGCACTCAAAACCAGTATCACTCAGAAAATTCTTGCACATTATCAAGTTCAATGGAGAGTATGAGGTATAGACTCAGTGAATACTAAGCCTCAAGTTCTATGTGCTGACCCAAGGAACCACTTCCCAGAAGATTTTGCTTCAATGATGCTGATTTTTACTAAATCACACATTTCTCTTCAGCCCCAGCTGGCTAGAACTGCAAATTCTGAATTAAAAATACTGTATAAATGGCCATGATAGGCTTTCCTTCTCTGTGAAACTTCACAAGCAATGCATCCATCATCTGTATTGTTCTTACTATTCTAAGCATCTAAGATCTCATCGTCCAGCCCCTCAAGCTCTGAATACTCAGTGGGTTGTCCAGCCCAAAATTCTAAACACCACCATGGTATTCCCCCAACATTTCC
The DNA here is from genome assembly GCF_003668045.3 of Cricetulus griseus. Taxonomy (NCBI): domain Eukaryota; kingdom Metazoa; phylum Chordata; class Mammalia; order Rodentia; family Cricetidae; genus Cricetulus; species Cricetulus griseus. Next base: position 90,964,259 of record NW_023276807.1, on the reverse strand, counting down.
TGGTCTGTTGCAGCTATACCCTACTCATGGTACTGATTTTGGTCTAAGTTGGGGTCCTAAAGCTCTAATAATAACTATGACAAAGCAGCAGCTTGTGAAGAAAAGTCATCTTGTTTTGTTGTTATGTTAAGTTTACACTTCCAGATAGCAGTTCATTTTTGAAGGGCATCAAGGCATGAAGTCAAGGTTGGAGACTATCGGAAAAACTTGAATCAGAAGCTGCAGTTATATGTTGTTAATGATCTAATAAATCCACTGAGTATTACAATGCACAGCCAGCTATACTAGTTAGCTATAGAGGCTGGGTCGTGGCGGCACACACCATTAATCCCAGAACTCAGGAGACAGAGAAAATGGATCATTGTGAGCTCATAGCCACCCAGAGCCACATTAGAGTGAATCAGTCTAAAAGAGAATTAGAGCTCATGCCTTTAATCCCAGTCCTAGATAGGTATATAAAAGACAGGTGTGCAGTGCCTCAGGCTACATTTTGAGATTTATTCTGCAGCCCTGATGAGGAGAGGCAGTGGGGAAACGATTAGCCCTTTCATTCTTAGGTAGAGGTAAGAACTACTGGCTTGCTTGTGTCACGTTTCTCATCATCAGCTTGAAACTTGAACCCCAATATCAGACTCTGGGTTTTTATTCTTTGTGTTACAAGAAGCCATGAATGAGTGCTGCTTGCTGTATTTTGCCCCCTATGGATTGCTCAGCTTTCTTTCTTACACAACTGAGGAAAATATGCCCAGGGATGGCACTGTGAGAAAATGTTCCACATACTTACGTAAAGACCAATCTGAAGGGTCATTTTCTCAAGGGAGGTTCCCTGTTCCCAAGTAATCCTTGATGCTGTCAGGTTGACAAAAACGGAAAAACACAGTGTGTATAGCATTCAGAAATTTCATTTGGTAGTATTTGTTTGCTGTTTAGATCAATTAAAAGTTATTTTATGAAAATTCTTGTGAGAATTAAAGGGATTCTGGAATTACCTATTCATGATAAAAATAATTTTAATGTTTGTCAATTTCAGTACCTTTCTGAATCTTCCAATTTACATAAAATCATCTCATAGAAATTCATGTCTTGGTGAATTTATTTCAATTCTTCCAGAGATAAGAGAGATGATGGAACTCTTGCCAAATGCCTCTACCAATGAAGGAATAGCTTATCATCAAGTACTTTAAAAATATCTTTCATAGGATTTTTCCTATTTCAAATCCAACAGTTATGTTACTGCCAATAATTTGTGCCAGAGGCATGAACAATTGTTCTTAATTTTAATTTTCCCAAGGAATAGAATAGATATCCCATCTTACTTTCTTGTGCTTAATGTATCCTTGGGAGATTCTGAATGGCTGTGAGATTAACCCCGAGTCATCCTCTCACAGAAAAAACTCAAAAATGAACCAAAGTGTTGACTGGAATTTTGACTGAATGTCTTAGTTACTTTAAAAACTTACTGGGAACAACTATTTATAGAACATGAATGAAGAAAGATGATGTAAGTTAAACAGTTTTTATGATGTCTTGAAATCTATTAGACCCTAATATTCCTTTTCAAGTAAGAAGATAATATAATAAAATGTGAGCAAATGGGAACCACTGAAACAATTTAAAGTTCATATAAAAATTCTCTAGAAAACATAGCACAGAATTGGTACCTGAGGACCTAAGGACCCTGATTCTGCTGAGATCGCTGGGCTGTAGGGGTGCCCACAGACTGCAGAGGTGAGCTGCTTTGGCCCCTGCCTTGGGCCGAACTTCCACCTGCCTACTCTGGGAACTCCTGAAAGGGGGGTCTGCAGACAGATTGAATTGGCCCTAAAGAACCTAGCAACCCTGACTCTGATGAGATCACCGGGCTCTTCAATCCCCCACACAGTGCAGAGGCAGATTGAATCAGCCCCTGAGGACCAAGCATCCCAGAGTCTGCTGACATCTGTACCGTAGTCCTGCACTTGCCCACTTGGAGAGCTAGTGCCTCAGACCTGCCTGCACCCACCTTGAGACCCATCAGTGTATGTGGGACAATTGCACCCACCTGAAGAGAACCCCAGACCCATACACATCAGGAAAGGAAGAGACACTGCATACACCCACTGGAAGAAGAGATGGGAAGATGACAATATAAGAACACATTCAACATCAGGAAAGCAAATATGACACCACTAGAGTCTAGGGACTCTACACCAGCAAGACCTGAACATCCCAACACAGATAAAGCAGAAAAGAGCAAGTTAAAAACAACTTCATGCAGATGATAGCGACCCTAAGAGAGGAAATGAGAAAATCCTTCAGAGAAATGGAAGAAAAGACAAACCAAAAAGATGCAAGAACTCAAGGAAAGCCAAGAAAATACAATTAAATGGCTAAAGGAAACAGTTCACTACCTGAAAACTGAAATAGAGATAATAAAGAAAACACAAACTGAGCGAATGCTTGAACTGGAAAACCTGACTACACAATCAGGAACCACAGATGCAAGCATAACCAACAGAATACAGGAGATGGAAGACAGAATCTCAGATGCTGAAGATAAACTAGAGTAAATAAATTTATCAAGCAAAGAAAATCTTAAGTCCAACAAATCCTGAATGCAAAATATTGAGGAAATATGGGACACTGTGAAAAGACCAAACTGAAGGATAATAGGTATAGAAGAAGATGAAGAAACCCAACTCAAAGGTACAGAAAACATATTCAACAAAATCATAGAAGAAAACTTTCCCAACCTAAAAAAAAGACATGCCAATGAAAGTGCAAGAAGGCTACAGAATCCAAATAGAGTGGACCACAAAAGAAAGTCCCCTGGTCACATAATAATTAAAATTCCCAAATGTAATGAATGAAGACAGAATATTAAGAGCAGCAAAGGAAAATGGTCAAGTGACATATACAGGCAAACCTTCAGAATTACACTGGACTTCTCCATGGAAACTCTGAAAACCAGAAGGACCTGGACAGATATTCTACTAAATCTGAGAGAACACGGATCCCCTCCCAGACTACTATACCCAGCAAAGCTTTCAATCACTATAAAAGGAGAAAACAGGATATTTTATGACAAATCCAGATTTAAACAATATGTAACCACTAATACAGAAAGTACTGGAAGGAAAACTCCAACCTAAGGAAATTAACTAAAGTCATAAAACATAGACAATAGATAATCCCACTTTACCCAAAACCAAAAGAAAAAGCAGGGTAAATCCACATATAATACCACTACCAACAACAAATCAAAAAAAAACAAAAACACTCAATGAACCTTAATTTGCCTCAATATTAATGGTCTTAACTCTCCTATAAAAAGACACAGGCTAACAGATTGGATATAAGGACAGAAACCATCCTTCTGCTGCATACAAGAAACACACCTCAACTTCAAAGACAGAAGATACTCCAAAGTAAACGGTTAGGATAAGATATTCCAATCAAATGGACCCAAGAAATGAGCTGTGGTAGCTATCCTAGTATCTAACAAGTTAGACTTCAAACTAAAATCAATCAAAAGAGATGAAGATGGTCATTTCATAATCATCACAAGAAAAACCCATCAGGAAGAAGTCTCAATTCTAAACGACTATGCCCCAAATACAAAGGCACCCATGTTCATAAAAGAAACATTATTAAAACTCAAATCGCAAGTAAGACCTCACACATTTATACTGGGAGACTTAAACACCCCACTCTCACCACTGGACAGGACCATGAGATAGGAACTTAACAAAGATACAAAGGAACTAACCGAAGTTGTGATCCAGCTGTGATTAACAGACATCTATAGAACTTTCCATCCAAACACAAAAGAATTTACCTTCTTTTCAGCATCACATGGAACCTTTTCAAAAATCGACAACATACTCTGCAACTTAGCAAACCTCAACATGTACAAAAAAAAAATTGGAATAAACCATGTGTCTGATTAGACTACCATACTTTAAAGTTAGAATTGAAAAACAATACAAATTGCACAAAACATACGCACTCATGGAAAATTGACAGCACACAATTGCACCATTCCTGGGTCAAAGAAGAAATAAAGAAAGAAATTAAAGTATTCCTAGAATTTAATGAAAATGAATACACAACATACCCAAACTTATGGGACACTTTGAAAGCAGGACTAAGAGGAAAGTTCATAGCTCTAAGTGCTCACATGAAAAAAGTAGAGATTACTCACACCAGAGAGTTGACATCACTGCTAAAAGGTCTAGAACAAAGGGAAGCAAATTCACACAAGAGAAGATGCCAGGAAATAATCAAACTGAGGGCAGAAATCAATAAAGTCAAAGAAAACAATTGAAAGAATCAATGTAACAAAGAGTTGGTTCTTCCAGAAAGTCAACAAGATAGACAAAATTTCATCCAAACTAACCAAAAGGCAGAGAGCAAATATGCAAATTAACAAAATCAGAAATTGAAAGGGGGACATAGCAACAGATAATAAGGATATCCAGAGAATCTTCAGGTCATACTTTGAAAACCTGTCCTCCACAAAATTTTAAAACGTAAAGGAAATGGACAATTTTCTCAACAGATATTAGTTACAAAATTGAATCAAGAACAGATAAGCAACTTAAACAGACCTATAACTTCTAAGGAAATAGAAGAAGTCATCAAAAGTCTCCCAACAACAACAAACAAAACAGCCTAGGGTCAGATGGTTTCAGTGTAGTACTTTACCAGAAATTCAAAGAGCTATTACCAATACTCCACTCAATAGAAGTAGAAGTTTCATTGCCAAACTCTTTTTATGAGGCTACAATTACCTTGGTACCCAAACCACACAAAGACACAAAGACTAAGAAAGAGAACTACTGACCAATATCTGTCATGAACATGGATGCAAAAATACTCAATAAAATACTGGCAAACCAAATTCAAGAACATATCAGAAAAATCATCCACCATGATCAAGTAGGCTTCGTCCCTGGGATGTAGGGTTGGTTCAACATTTGAAAATCTATCAATGCAATCACCCATAAAAACCAACTGAAGAAGACAAACAACATGATCATCTCACTAAATCCTGAAATGCCTTTGACAAAATCCAACATCCCTTGATGATAAAGGTCCTGAAGAGACCAGGAATAACAGGAACATACCTGAATGTAATAAAAACAAAATACAGGAAGCCAACAGCCAACATCAAACTAAATGGAGAGAAACTCAAAGCTATTCCTCTAAAATCAAGGACAAGACTAGACTGTCTACTCTCTCCATATCTCTTCAATATTGTCCTTGAAGGTCTAGCTAGAGCAATAAGAAAACCAAAGGAGATGAAGAGGATACAAATTGGAAAGGAAGAATTGAAGGTTTCACTGTTTGCAGATGATATGATAGTCTACATAAGTGAACCAAAAAACTCTACCAGGGAACTCCTACAGCTGAAAAACTCCTTCAGCAAAGTGGCAGCATCCAAGATTAACTCAAAAAAAAAATCAGTAGCCCTACCATACATGGATGATAAATGTTCTGAGAAAGAAATCAGAGAAACATCACAATTTACAACTGCCACAAACAACATAAAATACCTTGGGGTAACACTAACCAAAAAAGTGAAAGACCTGTATCATAAGAATTTTAAGTCTTTAAAGAAAGAAATTAAAGAAGATACAAGAAAATGGAAGGATCTCCCATGTTCTTGGATAGGTAGGATCAACATAGTAAAAATGCCAATCTTGCCAAAAGCAATCTACAGATTCAATGCAATCCCCATCAAAATCCCAGGAAAATTCTTCACACACCTTGAAAAAAAATTCTCATCTTTGTATGGAAAAACAAATACCCAGGATAGCCAAAACAACCCAGCAGAATAAAAGAATTTCCAGAGGCATCACCATTCCTGATTTCAAGGTATATTACACAGATACAATCCTGAAAACAGCTTGGTATTAGCACAAAAATAGACAGGTAAGACCAATGGAATAGAGTTGCAAACCCTGTTATTAACCAGCACACCTATGAATGCCTGTTTTTTGACAAAGAAGCAAAATCTATACAATGGAATAAAGAAAGCATCGTCAACAAATGATGCTGGCATAACTGGATGCTGGCATGTAGAAGACTGCAGATAGATCCATGACTATCGCCATAAACAAAACTTAAGTCAAAATGGATCAAAGACCTCAACATAAACCCAGACACCCTGAACTTACTAGAAGAGAAAGTAGTAAATACCCTTGGACAAATTGGTACAGGATACCTCTTCCTGAACAACAACACTGGTAGCACAGACACTGAGATCCACAATTAATAAATGGGACCTCCTGAGAGTGAGAAGCTTCTGTAAGGCAAAGGACACCCTCAGCAAGACAAAACAGCAGCCCACAGACTGGGAAAAGATATTCACCAACCCCATATCTGACAGAAGTCTGAAGTCCAAAATTTACAAAGAACTCAAGAAGCTCGTCTCCAAAACACCAAATAATCCAATTAAAAAGTGGGGTACATAACTATATAGACAATTCTCACTAGAAGAATCTAAAATGCTCAAGGACACAACAGAAAGTGTTCAACATCCTTAGCCATCAGCAAAATGCAAATGAAAACAACTATAAGATACCATCTTACACCTATCAGAATGGCTAAAATCAAAAGCACCAATGACAGTTTATTCTGGAGAGGATGTGGAGAAAGGGGAACAATCCTCCACTGCTGGTGGGAGTGCCAACTCATACAGCCACTTTGGAAATCTGTATGGTGATTCCTTAGGAAAATGTGAATCAGTCTACCACAGGATTGAGCAATTCCACTATTAGGGCATATACCCAAAAGAAACACATTCCTACAACAAGAACATCTGTTCAACTATGTTCACAGCAGCATTATTTGTAATAGACAGAACCTAGAAACAAACTAGATGCCCCTCAACTTAAGAATGGATAGAGAAAATGTGGTACATTTACATAATGGAGAACTACACAGTGGGACAAATGCAATGGAATCTTTAAATTCCCAGGCAAATGGATGGAACTAGAAGAAACCATTTTGAGCAAGGTAACCCAGTCACAAAAAGACAGGCATTGTAAGTACTCACACATATCTGGATTTTATTCATAGAGTAAAGGATTGCCAACCTGCAGCCCAGGCTGCTGGAGGGGCTGGTAAAAAAGGAGGACCCTAACAGAGAGATACATGGGTCCCTGGAGAAGGGGAAAGGGACAAGGTCTCCTGAGCAAATTGGGAACATGGGGGAATGGGAGAGGGAACTAGGAGAATGAGAAGTCGAGAATTGGAGGGGTGTGGAAGACATGATGGTAAAGGGAGGTTGAGTTCGGGGAAGAACAGAAGAGAGCAAGATAAGAGATAATATAATAGAGGGAGACATTATAAGTTCAAAGAGAAATCAGGCACTAGGAAAATGTCTGGAGAGCTACAAAGAAGACACCAACTAACAATCTAAGCAACAGAGGAGAGGCTACCTTAAATGCCCTCTCCTGATAATGAGATTGATGACTAATTCATATGCCATCATATAGCCTTCATCCCGCAGCTGGTAGAAGTAGAAGCAGACACCCACAGCTAAACCTTGATCTGAACTGAAATCCAGATGCAGAGAAGGAGGACTGATGATCAAAGTGTTCCATATGAGGTTCTTGAAACCCACAGAAACAGCTGACCTGAACAAGAGAAAACTCTTTGTCCCTAGACTGATAGCTGGGAAACCAGCATGGGACTGATCCAGGCCTCCTGAATGTGGGTGTCAGTGAGGAGACCTTGGAAATTCATGGGGCCTCTTGTAGTGTAACAGTACTTATCACTACCATAGGGAAGGACTTTAGAAGCCCATCACACATGGAGGAATACTCCCTGAGACTATACACAAGGGGGTTGGCCTAGGCCCTATCCCAATGTATATGACAGAATTTGAAGCCCCACTATGGAAGGCCTCACCCTCCCTGGTGAACAAAAAGGGTATGGGAGAAGTAGGACATTAGTTGTGGGGGAAAAGGGAGGAGGGGAGGGAGAGGGACCAGGGATTGATATGTAAAATAATTTTCTTTATAATAAAAAAGAAAACATAGCACAGCAAATTGTGATTTTAATAATAAAACTTCATATTCCATCCATATTTCCATGGCATTTGATCTTTGTTTTTCCCTCTTCTATCCCTAAGGACCCCATCACAGACATTTTGGTCAATGAAAAGGAAGGAAGGAAGAGGAGGGGGAAGATAATGAGGAACAAAAAATGAGGAGCATCCATGTTTATCCAGTGTTTCTGACCTACAAAAAACATTGGTCAAGCACTTTGACAGTATTTTGACTGCCTTCAATACTTTCCATTAAGAGTAGCTATCTCATGATTTTGGTCCTGAGCTAGCATAGAAAGATTTGAACAAATAAGTAGCAGAGTAAGGACAGCATTGGAAAGGGAAAGAGACCCAGTCCTGCTCTACCTCTACCTTTTGCTGCTAAGGAAACACAAGAAATCACAGATAACTCTGATAAAATTATCCCTCTGTTTATCTCAACAAGCCTTGAAGTTATATTATATTCATATCTCTGTTGTAAAAAAGGCATAAGCTGAGGCCTGGTATCATTGCTTTGCAGAGCAGGTATCTGAAGTACAAATATAGAAGGGACTGAATAAAACATAGTTAAGTGTTGCTTGGACTCCTATCAGTTTCAGAGTTCTTTTCTTTGTCAAGGGTGCATGTTTGCCAGCCTGTTACCCTTCAAAAGTTGTTGCCTCCGGGTGCTACCTCCTAGGAGGTGTGTCAATACAGTGTCAGAGAGGGAGCAGTCAGAGCTCCAGAGGGGAACATTCGGACTGTCATTGGACAAGGGGGTAATGCATGATCTTAGTTACTTAGGGAGCGTCTTGTGTGGTTGTAAGATAAGTTTGGTGAATTCTGGAAGGGTTATCCTTCTCCATGATATCTGATGGAAGAGAATTTGAGGTTCTAGAGGGAGTAGAATTTTCGCTTCCATTATTCTTTTCCTTGCCATATCTCTTATAACTTTCCAAAAATATATTTAGTTTTCCCTGCTATTTATCCAGATCATAAATTAAAATTCTTACTGTAAAATAAATATAGACATGGAATTAGGTGTCATGTGATTTTGAACTGTATACAACTTCACATATCCTATATTGTGGTGGTTCAGGCATTTGTCCTGTCTCATCACAGCCTACAATAAGAGGATCCATCTTGTCCAGGAGTTGAAGGCTGCAGTGAGGTCATTGCCATTATGGTGTTTCCCCTGGAGATTGCCAACCAGCTTACATGTATGTTGGTGACTTCTGAACAGTCACTGCATTACAGCCTGGACAACAAATTGAGATTCCCTCTCCCTGAAAACATAAAGTGAGTATAAATTTAATGTAATTTTCCAAGTGATTTACAACCCTGATCCAATCTCATCTATGATTCAGTGACTGCTCATGAGCTCAAAAGAGCTATAGGTATGTAACAGAAGAAACAGGAAAAGCCCAGGAATGACTGACAACAAATGTCTTAGCTTTCTCTGGGGAGAAATAACCATGCCTAGAATTGTCTTAACTTCTAAAACAACACCAAATGTAATCTGCCCTTTATAGTTTTGACCCGCCAGGAGCCCCAGTGAGTGTCTTTAAAATACTAGAACCGTGAAGCCTGTAAGAAACATGCATGACTTAAGAAGGGGTTTGTCATGCTCTTAACCCAGGAAACACTTAAAATTATGCAAATCAAGAGATTCCAATCTGCCTGTTGACTTTAAGAAGACCAGTGAAACTGCCTAGGCCATCTAGGGTATGCATATCTATAAAGCTAGCAAGTATCTGAAAGATGTCACTTTAAAGAAGACATAACATTATGCCATCCTGAAGGGTAATGTTGGAGTTGTTAGCTATACCCAATCCAAGCAGTGGGATAGGACATAAGGTCAGTGACCCAACATGTGCTGAGCACAAGGGTTTAGATATAGATTCTCTAGTCGTTGAACACATCCAATTGTACAGAACTCCCAAGACTCACATTGAATTTGCAGAGCTCATGTATACACATGTATATCACTGCATAATCCCCACCAAAATGCAGCTAGAGACCAGGCCTCTCCTTGGCAAACATGTCTTCTGTTTGGCACAACTCTTCACTTTTTTGTACTTGTATTTTTAGCTTATCTATATGAAAATCAGAGAGCACCATTCTTTGAAGCATTCAGTGTGTGCTGGCATTTCATCTACAAACACAGGCAGCATTATATAAAATTCATGACCCCTGTTTTCTCTCTCCTACCAAGGTTAGATACTGGACTTCAAGGGAAATGCTGGAGATTACTGTACATCTTTGGCACTGTCATTCTTATATGAGAATCACATCATTCAGACATAGATCACAAAACACGATACTATCTATTGGGCTTGGGAAATGATCTTCATCTGTTTAATGAAGTTACTTTGTTTACAGTTCTAAGAAAGTTTTTTTTAAATATTGACAAGATAGCATAAATTTTAAAATACTTTATGGGCTGAGATGAGACTGCATACATTTTCTTTAGTTCCTTCATTATATAATTTTAACAAGTAACTTTTGAAAGCTTAACCCACTTTTTAGCTGGATAAACTCCAATTACTCAAAATGCATCATTTTTTTTTGTACCAGTTGGAGTAGCATGTTGATTTGCCATGGAGAATTTTATGTGTTTATACTTTCATGAGGAATGCTTTTTTTCTGGCTTTACTCTCTTTTAATAACTACATTTGATGTTGTCTGATGATGCTCAATATTACTGACCCCATAAATAGACTTGGAAAGGATGTCTCATCTTTAATCTTCAGGAACATTCTGTGTAGAAAGGATATAATATATTTCCTTAAAGTTTGACTGAACTGGTGAGTAAAATAATCTGGAGTTTTCTTTGTTGTAATGCATTTTATCTCATGTTCACATTATTTAGGAAATGAAATTGTTCAAGATTTCACGTTTACTTGTAGCTTATGTTTTGAAAATTTCTGTCTATTTATTATGTTGGTAAAAAGAAAGACAATACTCAGAATATCTTGTTCTTTACTTGTTTTACTAATCTTATTTCAGACATTGCCTATTAAATTTATAATTAAAACTATTAGAACAACTAAATCATAAATGTAGAGACTCTGGTATGAACATAAGCGATAGAAAACCCTAAAAGCTATAGCTAAATAACAAGGAATAAATGACAATTAGACATTTCTATTATCAAATTTTTGAAATTTAAATTTAAAGATAAGACTGAGTGTGGTGGTGCAAACTTTTTAATTCAGTTCTAGGGAGGAGGGATTTGCTGGCTAGCTAGTCTAATCTACTTGTTAAGTGCCAGGACACTAATATATGTAGCACTACCTGCACATATTTGTGTATCTACAAGCACACACACACATATACACACACAAACACACACACACACACACACACACACACACATACACACACACTACACATATATATACAAGCACACAAAATTCAAAAATAAATGATATTTCCAATCTTATCTTTACACTTGTGAAAAATAATTCTTATATATTTAAAACAAATTACAAAATTACAACCGTAGAAATGATGCATAAAATATGTATTAGTAATTAACAGAAAAGTATCATTAACTCTTACCAAGACCTATACAACAGGTTTCAACATGTTTCAGTGTGAATGAGACACACAAACTTTGCAAACAGGTACAACTTTTTGTAAATACATATATAGTTCTTTATGTTATTAGTCAGTTTTATTTCAAAGGTGCTATAAATGTTGGCCGAGGTGTCAGCTGTACTCAGTTGTCCACCTTACTAAAGGTATCATTTGTAAAAACAACATCAGAATATTGAAATTCAAAGAGCTCATGAGTTTCATTCTAGTCTTTGCTCTTCCAGAAAGGAAGTTGTGCAAAGGGATCCTATGGCAGATGCATCCTGTACTGTCAGCTCTGGCATATTATCATAAAATTTGGAGAACCACAGATCAAATAGATGGAATGAATAAATGGGTTTTATTTTCAGCAGTTTAAAAATGAAAATTTTTACATTTAGAACTTGCTTATTTTAAACTTCTTTTGATACATGAGAATATGTATGCACATATTCATATGTATGCACATATTCTAGAAATTTCTAGAATGATTAAGGTACATTTAAACTTTTAAAGGAAGTCTTAAGAATGTGGGAAGTATTTGGGCACTGACTGATATTTTATGCTTTCATGTGATGATTAAATTCTTCATTTTTGGGACTGGATGCTACAACAATATGCACCCTGGTTTGTTTTCCAGAGGATCTCGGTATGATTCCCAGGGCCCATGAGGTATCTCACAGACATCTGGATCTCCAGTTCTAGGGGCATGTGATGCCCTCTTCAGGCCTCTTCACATATCAGGTGAGCAAGTCTTGCATAGACACAAGTACAGATAATAGACACATACACATAAAATAAAAATCATATATATATATATATATATATTATATATTATATATATATATATATATGCACACACATAGATATATCTTCATTGTCAAATTGAGGATATTTGGAATTGCCCAGAAGAAACACCCCTGGATAAGTCTTGGAGGGTATTCCAGAGAAGCTAATGAGAAGACCAATCGTAGATGTAAATGGGTTAGGTTGCAGACAGAATCAGCAGGCAAAAATTAGTCTTCTTACAACCAGGTGGTATTTAATCCCAGCACTTGGGAGGCAGAGGCAGGCAGATCTCTGTGAGTTCTAGGTCAGCCTAGTCTACAAAGCAAATTCTAGGACTCTTAAAAGACATCCAGGACTTTTAAACAGAGAAACGTTGTCTTCAATAAAAACAAAACAACAACAGCAACAAAAAGCTAAATCAAACAAACAAAAAAGAAAAGGAAAGTTTTCCAGCATACCCTTTTTTCTACACACACACACACACACACACACACACACACACACACAAATACACTCAACAATGGTAAAATGTACAGCATTATATTTATATTAAGGAACATTATTTTTATCAAATTGAGAGTAATAAAGATAAAATCTCACCAAATTTAATTTAATTAATTCACTGTGTATTTTAATAAGCATTATATAATTTTGTATGTAGAGATCTAAGTGCCAAGAACAATTTTAATAGTATATAATAACTGGAAAAGTTAAAGCATTTCAATGGTATCAACACAATTTAAGTAATTTAGTATTATTGTCTATTAAAGGTTAATTATTTACTCTGAGCTCATGTGCACTCCATACTTCTTTTACCAACAGTTAAATATGTACAAACTCAGTATCTGGGAAACCTTTTTTTTTTTTTTTTTATCAGACTTCATGAATGAATAATTTTCTTCACAGTCACAAACACTATGTAAACTTGCAATTGATCTTTTTTAAAAATAAACTTATATTTAAATTTAAAAAAATCCTATTTTACATACCAATCCTAGTTACCTCACTGTCCACTCCCATGAGCCCCACCAACCCCCTATCCCACACCCCATTCACTTCTCAGGGAGGGTAAAAGTCCTATGCTAGTTCTCCAGCTGTGAGACTGGGGTCTGTGAACTTCCACTTGCTCAGATCAGAATTTTGTGTTGGCTTCCCAAGCATGGAAGAAATGATCTTTGTAAATGACCAAAACAAAAATAAATCCCAGGGTAAGGGTCTCTTTTGATGTTTCAAATCTGTATCTTAACACTAAAAGAAACATGTTAAAAAATACTCTATGTGGAATAGAGGGATACTCTCTCAGTCTAGACACAGGGGGGAGGACTTAGGCCCTGCTCCAAATGATATGACAGACTCTGAAGATACCCCATGGAAGGCCTCCCCCTTCCTGGGGAGCAGAAAGGAGATGGGATAAGCAGTTGGTGGGGAGCAGGGGAGGGATAGGGAACAGGGATTGACATGCAAATCAAGCTTGTTTCTAATTTAAATTAGAGAAAGGAAGAAAATACTCTTTCACTGAATTCTTATTCACAGGTATGCACACACAAATGCTTATAAATGTTCATATGTGGCAGGAATTGTACAGACAATCAATGGATATTTGTTTCATTAACTACAAAACATTATGGGCTATAGTTAGAAAACCAAATAACTAATAAATCCATGTTTACATTTAAATGTTTGTATCATGAAAGCAATAGCTGTATGCTGCAGGACACTACCATTGTTTTATTATTTTTAGATTTACATTAATGCCTCATTATTCAATTAACTACACTACATATAGTATGTGCAATGCAATGCTATTGTGATATAAGACTCACTTTAGGCTTATTCATGTATACAGCAAATGTAGGGACAAAGAATCATGTGATTTAACAAAGCAAACATATTATTTGGATCATTATAAGTTGAGAAATTGATTCATGTAACAAACATCTTATGAACATCTCATGTTTATAGACTTTTTCTTAAGACCATTCCATTTAAATGTGAATTGTCATCTTCCACTTATACTTGGGGAAGGTCCTTCTTGTAGGCCTATGTGGTAATTCTTACTCATTTATAGTCAGAATGCACAAGGCCATGGGAGTCACAACATAGACATGCCAGGTTTCAAAGTGTGTAAGAAGGATATGGTGATTCACTGGTTGGTCATATAATAAATTGGCCCACCAATTAAATTCAAAACAGCTTTAAGTCTATTTAATAGACCCAGTATAAATGAATTAAAAGTAAAGTCTTGGAATGTTACATATACCTTAAGTGTATACTGCTAACTGTGCCAAGGCAAATTTAATTCTTCTGTAATTCAATCCAATCGAAATAAAACACTGGCTAAAAGACAATTTGTGTGATTAAGGGAAATTTAGTGGATCCCTAACTGCTTTTGGTGAATGCCTTTTCACTTCCCCCCTTTGTAAAGCTAAAAGTGTTACAGATAAACATAAAACACACACACACACACACACACACACACACACACACACACACACTCAATGCTTCCTCACAAGACTCCATTTCCAAACTACTAAATTGGAATATTGTTGTTTTCATTTCTATTAATGTGGTTAAAAAATTGATTAACACCAACTCATGCCTTCAAGGTCACAATGTCACTGAGAGAAGTCAAGATATGAAGGTAAGAACTTCAAGAAGAATCCATGCAGGAACATTGCTTGCTGAGTCATGCTTAGCTATAAATTTTCTGTATCTCAGTGAATAGGATTGCCTGCCATTCACTACATTCTCCTTCATCAGTTAACAATCAGGGCAATGTCCTACAGACATGTCCACAAACAAGTCAAATCTTGGAAATTTCCCAATCCAAACTCTTCTCAGATGACACAATGCTATGAGAAGTTGTCAGTTAAAGCTAAGTGATACAACTGTAAAAGGTGCATCTGACACTATATTTTTACTCTTAACACCGAATTAAAGGAAAATATAGAAAAGTCATGTAAGAAGGCCATTGCACAACAAAGAAGGGTTTTCTTGAGCCACTATTTGTGACTCTGCTCTTACTGATTTTATTTATAAATCTTACAAGCACTCATGTTTCAAACTCACAAATGTGAAATAACTTGGTATGTCTTGGTATGATTATAAGTACTATTTAGATATAAATTGAATTTGTTTCTCTGTGTCACAAGTTATGGACTCAATACACCTGTCCTGTCTATAACCTGGACTAGTGTTTCACTGTGGATGGGGTTGCCCTATGGACTGTGGTAGTCCAGCAGCATGCCTATAGCTTCCCATTCAAATCTAGCACTGTTTCCTTTCACTAACAGTGGTAACAAAAATGCCTCTGTACATTGACAAATATCACTGAAAGAAAGCAATGAGTGTCCTGTTGGAGGACTGATGCCTTTAGAGATAAACACTGGTAGACTGAATAGCACCCTGGGCTACTGCACATTCCACAGTAACTAAGTAATTTTATTAATTTTTATTCTCATATTCTCAGCCATGCAGTCACATGCTGGAAGCTGGCCACAGGTAGGACATGCCTTCAAGGGAAAAGAAATCAAGGAAGTTGTTGTGTGAACTCTGAACTATAAGCTATTCAGCTAGATAGACAAAATGTGGACAGGAAATCTGAAAACGTCCCAGCTTTGTCAACTGATTCACCTTGAAGAGTGGAAAGATCGACATTTATGTGTGCACTTGTGTTTTGTCACTGGTTTGTAATATGTAGAGCATCTTTACATTTCGAAAAGGAATATATATGTCAGACCTTGACAACTAATAGCTTTTACAAGCACAAATCACAAGTATTTATGCCCTTTTAAACAGAATAATGACAGCCAGTTCTCACCTGAAACTTCCAGAATTGCTTGCCGGATAAGGACTCTGATTGCTGTTTGTATACACAAATTGCCTATTGAATTCCTGCCTCCTTCTCTCAATTTATAGCAGTTATTTTTAGGGATATTTCTGATTGTTGGTAGCCAACTTTCTTCCACTTTTCTGATTACAAATTTAGTGTAAAGAAGCTGCTGTCATGATAAAAACATATTCATATAATCCCTCACCCCAGACGAGTTGAATACAGTGAGTGACTCTTGAAGGTGATTTCAAGACATCTGTCAGAAAAGAAAATGAGTGTGGGGGAGGCATTCTTATGTGTCACCAGAAAATTGATAGGTTACAGTGTCTCACTGAAGACTCAAACAAATCTTATTATATCCATTGCTATTTTTGTAACTGTAACAAAACTCTGGATTGAAACAACTTAAACAAGGATTATCTTGGCTCATAGTTGCAGGGGATATAGTCCACTTGAAGGAGCAAGGCAGTCCAGCAGGATGTCCAGCTGATCACATTGAGCTTTCAGTCAGGAAGCAGAGAGATATGGAAACTGCCTCTTAGCCAGTTCAGTCTATTACCAATTGATTTAGTTGGTGATGATGATGACAATTTCAAAATGAATCATCTCTCAGACAACTCCCTGGAAATGCTTTCACAGACAAGCTCATGAGTGTGTCTTCATGAAATAGGTGATTTTAAATCTAGTCATATTACCAAAGATGCCCAAGTTTTATCTGTATAAAGAATAAATTAGGAGTCATTAAATTGGGAATGACAGAATTAACTTTTGAGAAAGTGCAGTTAAAATATGTACAAAGCTAGTTCATTTTGAAGTATGACATCTTTCTACTATGCATGATTTAATTTATTCAATAGTGAAACTGACTAATTGATGGGAAATTATTACCAAGAAGCAAAAGAAATTCTGTCACATACTAACATGGACTATACATATATGTTTACATTTACTTATTTAATATGTGTATGAGAGTGGGTACACTTGACCTGGTTTACACTTGGAAGTCAGAGGACAAATTTCAGGAATCGATTCTCTCCTTCAGGTATGTGGATCCTGGGGATCAAATTCAGGTTTGGGGGCTTGGATGAAGAACTTTTATGTACCACATCATCTCTTCAGTCCTAGATTTTGTTCAATTTATTGTAAAGTGCTTATACATGCAAAAATACATCCAAAACAAGAGTACATATACTCTTTGACATGCAATGGCACTTTCTCTGACAAATCTGTCAACAACTAAAAATATCACAAGTTAAGATATTTAATAAAATAAGTTTCCTGAAAATGATGAACATTGTAAGGTATCATTGTTTACTCACCCAATGAAGTGATTGATTGGCAGCAGCAGCTCTTTGCCTTTGCCCAGAGCTGAGAAGAAGCATCACACTCTAGACCATGATTCTGCAAGCTCAAAAGAGAGAACTTGACTTATCATTTGTACCAAGCACATGTTACTTTCAAACTATTATAAGTTGAACAGTCCAAACCACAACATTCCTGAGGGGGGAGGCTGGCTGTTTATGTTTAGTAGTCAAGGAATTTGTCCAATCTAGTCCCAATTCTGGAATGTTCCCTCATTTAAAAATAATAGCCACTGTTCTGCCTTCTTCAAGATGATGATATGACTTACATTTTTGAGTTCAGCATTCATAATATAACATTACATGCATTTATCTGAATTTCCACTACACAGATATCCTTTTAAATGATCCTTGTTTTGTCATATTCTAGCTTATAAATAAATGAGACTTTATTGCATTCCAGTTTTGGGATTTCAAAAAGTCTATAATTTCTTTAAAAGACAATTATTTTATCTGCCACTTTCATTATATTTTCTTCTTTTTATAATGAATTTAATGTTCTGTTAGAGTAAAATGCAGAATATTTAAAGGATAGGTTTACAAAAATTTTGTTGCAGCATCTACTTTGTATTTAATATGTGTGTTTTTCCACTTTATCTTAATACAGGTGGTAAGAAATGGGATTCTTATATATATAGCTGAACACCTCAGAATACAAACTAGTGGCTTTGCAATCCCAGGGTGTAACCTGAGTTCAGTGCCAGCTGTTTCTGAAGGCAGCCTGCTTTTCTTAGCAAAGAATGATATTTTGAAATTGAAAAACAATGTTTCTGTCTCCAGAATGCTTCCATGATGTCTCCACTCTAACATCATCTTTCTGGGCAGTAGAGGAAAATATATTTCAAACAGCATGAATTACATTGCCAATTGATATTCCAACTTTCAATTGCATTATTCCCTTTACTTTTATATGTTCTTGTTATTTCTTTTTAATGAGAACTTGCTTTCTAACAACAAAAACATAATTACTTAATTTTTTCTTCTTTCTAGCTTGTGTAATTTAAAAATCAACCATTTCTCTTAATAAATCCTCTTAGTGGAATTTAAAATACATTTGCACTGTTTTTTCTTGAACTGTATCTGGCAAGACTGTATGTTGACTATTTTTCATTTCTTTGAAATAAATAACAGGAGTATTGCTCAATTCATAGACCAAGATGAGCCTTTATTTCTCTTTCTTTTTCGTTTTTGTTATTTTTTATTTTCAATATTTAAATTAGAAACTAGATTATGTTAAATGTCAATCCTCATTCCCTCTACCTATCCTCCTCCCCTGACCCCACTAACACCCTATCCAATACCGTTTATACTCTCCAAGGGTAATGTGGATTTCCATGGGGGATCTTCAGAGTCTATCATACCCTTTGGGATATGGCCTAATCCTTCCCCTGAGTGTCTAGGCTGAGGTAGTATCCCTCTGTGTGAAATGGGACTTTGGGATCCCTTTATTTCTCTTTCATTTGGGGAATTTATGGTTTTATAGTTTTGAATGTATCCTAAATTTACAAAGATCAAATGGCAAATGTTGTCTCTCTTGTGTTCTAGTGGTATCTAGCTACTCTGATATATCTTTAACTCACTCCCTCACCAGTGTATAACTGTGTCAATTTTCATAAAGTGTTTGCTGATTTTAGTGAAAATAAGGTATTCGAGAAATTTTATTTCTCATTGTCTCTTATATAAAGATAAAACAGTACCTATCTGTACCTGGCCCTGTTTTACTGTCTGAGTCATTGGGATATCCTTATACAAATACCCTCACACCTAGAAGAGTACATTGATCTTCCCATACCCTTCACAAAAGGCTTCCTGGCTTGTTTCCAGAGAAGCCATCATACAGTGTGTTGTAATGAAGAATATTGTGTACATTGTATTCTACATGTGAAAGAAAATGAAGTCACCTGGATGTTCTGTACCCCATTCAAATGCCTGCATGAAGCTCTTGGGGGCATTTTTCTGTTCACTGTGCCTCCTTGCAACAGAAATAATTATTGTATACAACAGGACTGCTACAGCTATGTTGAAAATTAGATTTTTAAAATAATTTTTATTTTATTAGGGTGGATTATTTAATATCTGTTTAAATAAAAATAGACACATTTATTGCAATCTATTCTTATTTCTTAATTGAAGGTGCATATAGGTGCAAATATGATTTGAGCCCATTTCATATTCCAAAATTGCAACTTTTTGCTAACAATTCCTTTATCACATCTTTAGCAAATATTTTAACTAATCATTGCATTTACAACTGTATACTAGCCATCACTACAAATTTTCCATAAAGTGTGTACATACATGTCATTTCTTTACTCTTTAGATCACATTAATACTCATTAAAAAATGTAGATCAATGCTGCTATGACATGCGGATTGGCACACCCATTCATAACCATGAAAATGACAGTGTCTTCCTCATTAAAGAAATTTTATTTCTTTTCCATTTACAAACATGCTGTGTGGCTAGTGTGTGTCTTTAAGACATGCTACATATCAAGGCATCCGCATTTGTAAAAGAAGCATTACTAAAACCCAAATCACACATAAACCTACACACACTTATAGTGGGAGACTTCAACACTCCAGTCTCATCACTGGACAAGAAAGCCAGACAGAAAATTAACAAAGAAACAAAGGAACTAATAAAAGTCATGGCACAATTGGACTTAACAGATATCTATAGAACATTCCATCCAAATACAAAACAATTTACCTTCTTTTCAGCGCCACATGGAACCTTCTCTAAAATCGTCCACATACATGGCAACATAGCAAACCCCAACAGGTTAAAAAAAATTGAAATAACCCCCTTGTATCTTTTTAGACCACTATAATTTAAAATTAGAATTCAACAACACGAGTTACAGAAACCCTACAAATTCATGGAAATTCAGTCACACCCAATTGCCCAATTCCTGGTTCCAGGAAGAAATAAAAAAAAATTCTCTACAGATTTCACTTACCAAAATTAAATCAAGAACAGATAAGCACTTAAATAGACCTATAACCCCTAATGAAATTGAAACAGTCATCAGAAGTCTACCAAACAAAAAAGGCCCAGGGCCAGATGGCTTCAGTGCAGAATTCTACCAGAAATTCAAGGTACAGCTAATAACAATTCTCCTCAAAGTATTCCACACAGTAGAAGCAGAAGGGTCATTGTCAAACATTTTTATGAGGCTTCAATAACGTTGATACCCAAGCCACACAAAGACATAATAAGAAAGAGAACTACAGACCAATATCCTTCATGAACATTGATGCAAAAATTCTCAATAAAACACTGGCAAATAAAATCCAGGAACACATCAGAGAAATCATTCACCATGATCAAGTAGGCTTCATCCCAGGGATGCAAGGATGGTTCAACATACGAAAATCCATCAATGTAATCCACCATATAAACAGATTGAGGAAGAAAACCACATGGTCATCTCACTAGATGCCAAAAAGGCCTTTGGAAAATCCAACATCCCTTCATGATCAAGGTCTTAGAGAAATCAGGAATAACAGGAACATACCTCAACATAATAAAAGCAATATACATCAAGCCGACAGCCAACATCAAATTAAATGGAGAGAAACTCAATGCAATTCCTCTAAAATTAGGGATAAGACAAGGCCACTCTCTCTATAACTCTTCAATATTTCCTTGAAGTTCTAGCTAGAACAATAAGGCAACAAAAGGAGACCAAGGGAATACAAGTCAGAAAGGAAGAAATCAAACTCTCACTATTTGTAGATGATATGGTAGTCTACATAAGTGACCCAAAAAACTCTACCAGCAAACTCCTACTGCTGATAAACACCTTCAGCAAAGAGGCAGGATACAAGATTAACTCAAAAAAATCTGTAGCCCTAGTATATACCGAGGACACATTGGTGGAGAAAGAAATCAGAGAAACATCACTCTTTACAAATGTCACAAACAACATAAATACCTTGGGGTAACACTAACCAATAAAAGTGAAAGAACTGTACCTTAAGAATTTTGACTTTCTAAAGAAAGAAATTAAAGAAGATACTAGAAAATGGAAAGATCTCCCATTCTCTTGGATAGGTAGGATCAGCATAATTAAAATGGCAATCGTGCCAAAAGCAATCTACAGATTCAATGCAATCCCCATCAAAATACCAACACAATCCTTCCAGACCTTAAAAGAACAACTCTCAACTTTATATGGAGAAACAAAAGACCCAAGATAGGGAAAACCACCGTGTAAAATAGAAGAACTTTTGGAGGAATCACCATCCCTGACTTCAAGCTCTATTACAGAGCTATAGGCATGAAAACAGCTTGGTATTGGCACAAAAATAGATAGGTAGACCAATGGAATAGAGTTGAAAACCCTGATATTAACCCACACACCTACAAACACCTGTTTTTTGACAAACAATCCAAATTTATACACTGGAACAAAGAGAATATCTTCAACAAATGGTGCTGGCATAACTGTATGTGGACATGTAGAAGACAACAGGTGGACCCAAGCCTTTCACTCTGCACAAAACTTAAGTTAAAATGGATCAAAGACCTCCACATAAACCCAGCCACACTGAACCTATTAGAAGATGAAATGGGAAATACCCTTGAATTAATTGGTACAGGAGACTGGTTCCTGAACATAACAACAGTTACACAGACACTGAGATTAACAATTGATAAATGGGGACCCCTAAAACTGAGAAGCTTCTGTAAGGCAAAGGACACAGTCAGCAAGACAATACAGCAGCCCACAGAATGGGAAAAGATATTCACCAACCCCACATCTGACAGAGGGCTGATCTCCAAAATATACAAAGAACTCAAGAAGCTAGTCCCAAAACACCAACAATCCAATTAAAAAGTGGGGTACAGAACTAAATAGACAATTCTGAACAGAGGAATCTAAAATGGGTGAAGGAATCATAAGAAAGTGTTCAACATCCCTAGCCATCAGGGAACAGCAAATCAAAACAACTCTGAGATACCATCTTACTCCTGTTAGAATGGCTAAAATCAGAAACACAATTGAAAATTTATGCTGGAGAGGATGTGGAGAAAGGGGAACACTTTTCCACTGCTGTTGGGAGTGCCAAATTGTATAGCCACTTTGGAAATCAGTATGGTGACTCCTCAAGAAAATGGGAATCAGTCTACCACAAGATCCAGCAATTCCACTCCTAGAGATATACCCGAAAGAAGCACATTCATATAATAAGAACATCTGTTCAACAACGTTTGTAGCAGCACTATTTGCAATAGCCAGAAACTGGAAGCAACCCAGATGCCCCTCTACCAAAGAATGGATAGAGAAAATGTGGTACATTTACACAATGGAGTACTACTCAGCTGAAAAAAACAATGCAATCTTGAAATTTGCAGGAAAATGGATGGTACTAGAAGAAACCATTCTGAGTGAGGTAACCCAACCACAAAAAGACAAACATGATATGTACTCACTCATATGTGGAATTTAGACATAGGATTGCCAGCCTACAATCCACACTGCCAGAGAAACTAGCAAACAAGGAGGACCCTAAAAGAGACAAACATTGTCCCCTGGAGGAGAAAGGGTCAAGATCCCCTGAGCAAATTGAGCGCATGGGAAGAGGAAGGAGGGAGCTACAAGAATGAGAAGGAAAGAAGAGGACAGATGCAGAGGTCATGAGGGAGCAGAGTCAGGTGAAGAATAGAAGAAAGGGTATGTGATAGGAAGGGTTTTAGTTGGGGGCATGGTTAGGGAGGACTGGAAGGAGAAGGAAACTGGGATTGTCATGTAAATCAATCTTGTTTCTAATTCAAAAACAATGAAAAAAAGACATGCTACATATCGGTTCATTTTAGTATCATTTATCACATTTGCAAATGGTATGAATTGTTCTCAGAGGCTACATTTAGAATTGTGGCTACTGGCTAGAAATGGAAATTTCATATTTTTGAGGTCATTTTTTAGTAAAGTTTTTTATTTATTGATGTATACATTAAATATCATAATCTATATTCTCTACAAACCAGGCAAAATTTGTGAAGAATAAAAAGAAACATTGTGAAAAGAACAGTTTTACAAATATCACCAAGCTGAGTTATTTAGGTGTTATTTTAAGAAACACTGTTATCCAATCCTAAATAAATATCCTCAAAATGTTTGTTATAACATCTGTGATGTTGCTGCTCAATATTTATTATTTCCAGATGAAAAACTCTAATAAATGCCTATAGTTACCATATATTATTTTCCTTTAAAATATTAAAACACAGAATATTGATGAATTCACAGCCATACAGATAATAAATACTTGTATTGGGCAATGGAAATGCTACGGTCTACAAAAGTCAACAGAAAACTAAGAAATCACATAAAAATTCCAACTTCAAAGAGCTCATCATGACTTCTCTCTTTCTCTTTATAATCCATCTGAAAATACATATTTTATTATGTCAACGTGACATTTTTACAAAGACTAATAATGAAAGCAATAATAGGACTGAAGAATATCACAGTGGTAGAGGACAATTTCCCATCAATTTATGAGGCACTAGGTTCACTTTCTAGGACTGAAAAAGGAAATTAAAATAACAATAATACACATAAAATTAGGAAATGGGAAAACCTTCCAAATATTTGAGCTTCATACTTTAAAAATCTCAAATTATTAGCAAAAGTTTTAATTAACATAGAGTTCATAACTTGTATTGGTGAATACAAAAGAAAATTTGCTTTTATTCACTATATACACCATTAGCCATCTGTGTTGGCTGACCCTGACAGAGTTATACTGTGCTTATGGCAATGCTTCAAAAGACAGTATGTATTTTTCTTCTATAAAATCAAATATCAGTGAAGAATTAAATGAATTATTTTTGTACCTTCTACGATCAGGTCCTTCTTCTATATGGCAAGGAAATTGAAATATGTGATGCTTAGTCACACTTTAATGCTATAAAAATTTGAAATAGACCAATTTGGGAATTGTGAATATCATATTAGAAATGCTCAAAGTCAATGACAGTCATTGTTTTTCTTTCTGCATAGAGAAAATGGAGTTTTAAAATGTAAACTTAAAAATTAAAATGTGTGTTTTATGTATTTAGAAATACACACATATATGCATATATGAAAATAATAATTAAATAAAAGGGAGGCCATGAGTTTTAAAGAAAGGAGAAGTGTCCCGCGCCCGCTCTGTATTTCTCGCCAGCAAGAAATCATACACGGGACACTCGGATCCTTCTGCAGACAAGCTTTAATGCATCTTGAGAGGAGAGCATAAGCTTCCCAGAGCGGAGACCCTGAGCTAAGAATCCCGTCCCCTAATAAAAGAGGGCAACCGCCGCCTTGGATGTGTCACCCCATGATTGGCTGCAGCTCATCCGGCCATATGACGCCACGGAATAGGCAGAGATCAAGGAATGGAAAATTACCCAGCGCCTGCGCAATAATCTTGTTTACATTCGGTGCCTGCCGGATGCAGGCGCCATCTTGTAATGGAGAATGCAGGGACGGCTCCCTACAGATCCCCCTTTTTTATTAATTAATGATAAGGCTTTATATTTTTACAAGCAAATAGGTCACCCAAATGTTGAGGGATAGAGGCAGAGGTTGTACCTTCCCAATCAAATATTAAGACTGTGTACAAGAGTCGCCATCAGGCTGTTAGCTTGACCCGAAGCGCTCTCGACCTGTCCTCTGCCGTTTTTCTGGGAAAGGGAGACTAGGGCAGGCAACCCTTATGCAGGACAACATGCCTCCCAGAGAAGCCTGCATATTGTGCAACTCTCTGTGCGATGCCTTGCTCGACATCCCTCATGAGCTGCTCAAGCCAGGCACTCTACCCTGTGCAATGAGCCTAGGCTCCGGGTGTGCAAGAGCTGTCTGGCCAGCGGCCTATTGCTTAAGCATAGTTAACTAATATCAGTGGAAGCCCCTTGTTCCAAAGCTACAAGCGCTTGGGCGATAACCACCTTGTCTCTCTTAGTTTGAGCCCTGAGCCTACAGACCAGCCAGAGAAGCAACATCAATCCGCAGCAAACGGCTGCACCAAACAATCCCACCTCCACCCATTTCCTTAAAATAGGAGACAGCTGAAGCTATCTATGATGACAATCTCTCCGTCAAGGACAGGAGTTAATCTGGATAATAGCGGCTCTCAACTCCCGGGGAGAGGGTGGAGTTCCGACTTTTGAGGGTCCAAAGGGGCTCTTCGGGTGAGTCTTTCCGGGATCCACAGGGGATTCTCTTCATCCTGTGGAAAAACACATATCGCTCCCCTGGATCTTATGAGAATAGGATCCGGGCCTCTCCAAAGACCAGTTAAGACATCTTTCCATTTTACCATCTCCTCTGAGGTATGACGCTTGGCCGCTGTATGGCCCTGAGCGTCGGTGTTTAGAAAATTAAGGGTAAAGAGTGCCATGGATATTGCAACTCTTGGCACCGAGGGTAAGGATGCTCCCATTCCCTCCTTTTGTTTGATTAAATAAGACTTAAGTGTGTGATGGGCACGTTCCACAATGCCTTGTATAAGGTAGGCCAGTTAGATGGGTAATTTCCATCTGTCTGTAGAAGTGCTGGAACTTTTGAGAGGTATAAGCCGGCCCATTATCTGTTTTTAAGAAGCACACAGGTGGCTAGGTAAAGTCTTATTTCTGTAATACAGCTGAACTTCCTTAAACAGTAGCTTAACTTCTTTCTGAGGCAGGGTTTTTTTTGTGACTTTGGAGCCTGTCCTGGAATTCGATCTGTCGGACCAGGCAGGCCTTGAACTCATAAAGATCCATCTGTCTCTTACTCCCGAGTGCTGGGATTAAAGGCGTATGCCGCCAACGCCCAAAACTTAAAGGCGTGTGTCACCAACACCCTGAGCTTAAAGGTGTGTGCTACCAACATAATAGATTAGCATCTTTTACAAAACAAGAACTTTACATTGTCAGGCTTTGCTTAAAAATTCTAAATTGAAGCTCTTTAAGTATAAACATTAATAAAATTAAATATTTGAAAACTGGTTTTAAAAAGAAATTTAAATTCCCTTAAGGTCTTTCTGTAATATATAGAAGCATTAACATTTTAAATCTTAACTGAAAAACTTGTTTCTAAGATGGTACCTCTGATTTCCATGCGGTAACCTTTAGTCAAGATGGAACTTTAGCAAAATGGCTACCGTCAGTCATGTGACCAGCTACAAAATGGCCATACCAGGAAATGGAACATTTTAAAACAAGCATACATAAATTACTTGAGCATCTTTAGGATATGAGGCTTTTCCCAGGCACCCCAGGCCTCTAAGAAGTTTTGAATAACATGTGCGGCCTTTTCCCCTGTCAAAGACTGGGAAAGCCATCTGCAATTTTCTCCGCTCCTCTGATGGTAAAAAGGAGTCGGTACCAAATAGTGGGGGTGCTGATGGAAGCACACCCGCTGGCATTTTTGGCAGCCGATATCTATCGGGGTGGTATCGTGCTGCTTCTTTCTCTAGCTCTGCTTCCTTGCTAGAGTCTAAAATCTCAGAGTCTGAGCTGCTCAGCTCCAAGGCCTCTAGTTTCATTGTAGGGCAGAGGCTAGGTTTTGAGTCTTTATTTCTCTTAAATTTACCGGGGTGTGACCGGTTATCTCCTATTTTCTCTCCCTCCATTTTTGTTTCTCCCTCATCCAGCTGAGCTGTTCCTTCCAAAACCCCATCTCTTGAGCTTTTAGAGTCATTAGAGCTATCAAGATTTAAAGCTTTAAACTTATTTACAGAATCATCTAACAAATTATTCACTCCCTTGTCAGTAGACATCCCAGGAGGTCCTTTTTTCTTATTTATTGCTGTTTCTCTTAACAAATTATTCACTCCCTTGTCACTAGACATCCCGGGAGGTCCTTTTTTCTTATATTTTATTGTTAGGCGCGCCCCATCTCTCACCACATTCGGTTTCTGATATGTAATTCTGGACTTCTTTAAGATTGCTACAACAGTGAGAAAAGTCAAAATAGCTCCTAGTAAAAGCATAGAAGCCTCTATATTAACCTCCCACAATAGCAACATTCCCAAGCCAAAGTCCAGAAAAAACATACCTCTCCGAATTTACCACCCTGCAGTTCTGAATCCGCCTCGTTAGAGGGGTCTCCGAGGTGCTGGAGATGTTCACATGTTCCCGGGTTTCGGCACCATATGTCCCGCGCCCGCTCTGTATTTCTCGCCAGCAAGAAATCATACACGGGACACTCGGATCCTTCTGCAGACAAGCTTTAATGCATCTTGAGAGGAGAGCATAAGCTTCCCAGAGCGGAGACCCTGAGCTAAGAATCCCGTCCCCTAATAAAAGAGGGCAACCGCCGCCTTGGATGTGTCACCCCATGATTGGCTGCAGCTCATCCGGCCATATGACGCCACGGAATAGGCAGAGATCAAGGAATGGAAAATTACCCAGCGCCTGCGCAATAATCTTGTTTACATTCGGTGCCTGCCGGATGCAGGCGCCATCTTGTAATGGAGAATGCAGGGACGGCTCCCTACAGAGAAGTGTACAGAAGGATTTGGAGAAATGAAAGGGAATTGGGAAATGATGTAAATATATTATAATCCCCCAAACAATATATAATTAAAACTTGTGCCTTTATTAATTATTGTTAATAAATTCCCTTGTGATTCTACTTTATCAATTGTTTAGAAACAAAAGAAAAAGGAAATACAGAAGGAAAACAAAAATTCTTAAGAGCATTGGCACTGGAGAGATGGAACTTCAGCTAAGTGCTCTTCCTCTTCTTGCAGAGGACTGGAATTTGATTTTTTTCCTTCCTCTTCTTTTTATTGAAAATGGATTTTTTCTCACATAGTATATCCTGATTATGTTTTTTTCTTTCCTCTTCTCCCAGTTTCTCCACACCTGCTCCCATCTGGATTCACATTCTGTCTGTCATTAAAAGGCAAACAGACTTGTAAGGGATAATAATAACATATAATATGATACAATAAAAATAAAACTTAAGATACTGAAATTAGACAAAACAAAGAAAAAGAAAAAAAGAGCCCTAGAGAAGGAACAAGATTCAGAGACCCAATTCTTCACACATGTAGGAATACCATAAAAACACTTAAGCATAATTGATACTATATATATATATATATATATATATATATATATATATACATCGATGACATGGAAGAGTCTTATGCTGGTCCTTTACATGCTGCCTTAGTCACTGTGAGTTTATATTAACTTTGCTCATGTTGACTTTTTTTAAGTTGATTTTTATTTAAATTAAAAACAATCTTATTTTATATACCAATCCCAGTTCTCTCTCCCTCCTGTCTTCCCACTCCCTCTACCATTCTCTCATCTCACCCTCATCCACTCCCCACGGAGGGGTGGGCCCTCCATGGGTGATCATTGAAGTCTGTCACAACATTTGGGGCAGGACCTAGGACCTCCTGCTTGGATCTAGGCTGAGAGATATTATTGCTGAAGACAATGAACACTTAGAATGTAACACATGGTTGCATCATCAAGCTGGATCTGACATGAACACCACTTTCCTGTGGTCTGCCCTCCACTGTATCAGAAAATGGGATGAAAACTGTCAAGGGAGGGTAGCAATTAAACAGTTCTACCCAACCATAACACCCATGAACCACAGTAGTAACCAACATGGTAAGATATATTAAATGTATGTGCCATGTCACTCACATGTCTATGATGACTAAAGGTTATGAAATTGGACTAAAGACCCATTCAACAGAAGAGAAAACATGCCTGATTCCCTGTGACAGGGAGCTCATGGACCTTAGATACGAATCTACTACCAACACTGTTATATCAGGATAATTCATTATTATATACTAAATGTTATCCTTATACCCACAGAGATGTGTAGCTACCACCCCACATCAAAGAAGCCTCTCATTACAGCAAATGACATCACAGAAAACTACAACTGGACACAGTGCAGAAATCAACAAATTTTGCAGAGCTTAGCACCCAACTGTAGCTCAGGGAATATAGAGGAAGAGTGAGCAGTAAGAGTGTAAAAATCACAATACCAGTAAGTCTGCTGAGAAACAGTCACTACTGGAAATAGCTGCATAAACAAAACCAGAACAATGACAATAAAAATGACATGTTAACATGGAAGGCAGAAAATTTCTCAGGGTCCAGCTCCTTGTAAAACATTGCAGATAATGAATAACTATAGGGAAATGAGAATTAGCTTGTTGTAGGGATGAGACCCCTTTCTAGTTGTTAAATGCAAAGTGGTCAGCCTTGAAAATATATACAAAAATAGACACAGCAGGTTGTATTTATATATTTGACACACACATACAATAACTACAACAACAGCAGTACCATCAAAAAAAGTAAGCAAAGAAAAAGAAACTTGAAAGGATATTGTCATGGGAGTGTTTATAGAGAGGGCCATGGGGAGGGCCGAAGGGAGAAAATGGGAAGGGATTGTCATATCATACTATTTCAGTTAAAATCACCACTAAATTTTTAAAATAAAAAGTCACCAGGGAATATTAATATATTATAGGTCTAAATACAAAGCTGTCAGCAAACTCCAATGGCATACCATTAGAAAACAGGAATAAAGTAAAACACAGAGATTTTTTAAAATTATATCAAATTATGTGACAGCAATGATTTTTTGGCAGCAATGTTCTTTTCTCCTACTGTATTCTTTGAACCAATTCCCTGGTGATTTCATCACTCAGAAAGAACCACTCATTGCAGTGTTGGGCATAGAAAATTAGGGATTCAAAACATAGGATCAATGTCTAAAGTTCTGATTGGTAGAATCGCTGAGTCAAAGAATTAATTTAATAACTTATCAGTATTATTAAAAGGATAGTTTTAGTCACTCTTTTAAGTTACACATCTCACTTGTCTACAAGGAAGCAGAAGAGCATGAATACATCAGCATATACATGAATATAAAAAACAATACTCGGCTCCCTGAATCTGGTAGCACCCCACTCTTCCATCCCTTTCTGCCAACTGACCCAGGAACAAGGTGAGTGAGCCTCTGTCCTTACCCATCCCCCGCCCAATCATTCATTCACCCGGACCAACCCAACCCCTGCACATTAGAGAATTGACAGAAAAACTGAAAGCTTTAGAGCAAAAAGAAGCAAACACACCAAGGAGGAGTAGACACCAGGAAATAATCAACCTGAGAGCCGAAATCAACAAAATAGAAACTAGGAAAACAGTACAAAGAATCAACGAAACAAAGAGTTGGTTCTTTGAGAAGATCAATAAGATAGACAAACCTCTAGCCAAACTAACCAAAGGCATAGAGACAGCATGCTAATTAACAAAATCAGAAATGAAAAGGGGGATGTAACAACAGACACTGAGGAAATCCAGAGAATCTTCAGGTCATACTTTGAAAGCCTGTACTCCACAAAATTGTAAAATCTAAAGGAAATGGACAGCTTTCTGGATAAATATCACTTACCAAAATTGAATCAAGATCAGATATACAGTTCAAATTGACCTATAACCCCTAATGAAATAGAAGCAGTCATCAAAAGCCTCCCAACCAAAAAAAGGCCAGGGCCAGATGGCTTTACTGCAGAATTCTATCAGAAATTCAAACAAGAGCTGATACCAGTACTCCTCAAAATGTTCCGCACAATAGAATCAAATGGGATATTGCCAAACTCTTTCTACGAGGCTACAATCACTTTTATACCCAAGCCACACAAAGATAAGACTGAGAAAGAGAACTCAATAAAATGTTGGCCAACTGAATCCAAGAACACATCAGAAAAATCATCCACCATGATCAAGTAGACTTCATCCCAAGCATGCAAGGATCGTTCAACATATGAAAATCCATCAATGTAATCCACCACAGAAACAAACTGAAAAAGAAAAACCACATGATCATCTCACTAGATGCTGAAAAAGCCTTTTACAAAATCCAACATCCCTTCATGATAAAGACCTTGGAGAGAACAGGAATAACAGGAACACATCTAAACATGATAAACGCAATATACACCAAACCAATAGCCAACATCAAACTAAATGGAGAGAAACTCAAAGCATTTTCTCTAAAATCAGGAACAAGACAAGGCTGTCCATTCTCTCCATATCTCTTCAATATTTTACTTGAAGTTCTGGCTATAGCAATAAGACAAGAAAAGGGGATCAAAGGGATACAAATTGGAAAGGAAGAAGTCAAATTTTTACTATTTGCAGATGACATGATAGTCTACATTAGTGACCTGAAAAACTCTACCAGGAAACTCCTACATCTGATCAACACCTTCAGCAAGGTAGCAGGATACAAAATTAACTCAAAAAATCTGTAGCCCTACTGTATAGAGATGATAAACCCAATGAGAAAGAAATCATGGAAACACCACCTTTAACAATATCCACAAGCAACATAAAATATCTGGGGGTAACACTAACCAAAAAAGTGAAAGACTGTACAATAAGAACTTTGAGACTTTAAAGAAAGAAATTAAAGAAGATACCAAAAAATGGAAAGATTTCCCATGCTCTTGGATAGGTAGAATTAACATAGTAAAAATGGCAATCGTGCCAAAAGCAATCTACAGATTCAACGCAATCCCCATCAAAATCCCAACACAGTTTTCACAAACACTGAAAGAACAATACTCAACTTTATATGGAAAAATAATAAACCCAGGATAGCCAAAACAACTCTTTACAATAAAAGATCCTCTGGAGGCATCAGCATCCTGACTTCAAGCTCTACTATAGAGCCATAGTTCTGAAAACAGCTTGGTATTGGCAAGATAGACCAATGGAATTGAATTGAAAACCCTGATATTATCCCACGCATCTAAGAATACCTTATTTTTGACAAAGGTGCTAAATCTATACAATGGAAAAAGATAGCATCTTCAACAAATGGTGCTGGAACATGCAGAAGATTGTAGATTGATCCATACCTGTCACCATGCACAAAACTTAAGTGCAAATGGATCAAAGATCTCACCATAAATCTAGCCACACTGAATCTTCTAGAGGAGAAAGTGGGAATTACCCTTGAACAAATTGGCACAGGAGACTGCTTCCTGAACATTATGCCAGTAGCACAGACATTGAGGTCTGCAATTAATAAGTGGGATCTCCTGAAACTGAGAAGCTACTGCAAGGCAAAGGAAACAGTCACTGGGGACAAAATGACCACCCACAGAATGGAAAAAGATCTTCATGGATCCCACATCTGACAGAGGACTGATTTCCAAAATATATAAGGAGCTCAAGAAGCTAGCCACCAAACACCAAACAATGAAACTAAAAAGTTGGGTGCAGAACTAAATAGAGAATTCTCAACAGAGGAATCTGAAATGACTAAAAGACACTTAAGAAAGTGCTCAAAATCCTTGGCCATCAGAGAAATGCAACTAAACTCTGAGATACCACCTCACACCTGTCAGAATGGCTAAAATCAAAAATACCAATGACAACCTAAGCTGGAAAGGATGCAGAGAAGAAAGAACACTCCTCCATTTCTGCTGGGAGTTTGAACTTGTAAGACCACTCTGGAAATCAGTATGGCAGTTGCTCAGAAAAATGGGAATCAATCTACCTCAAAATCCAGCCATTCCTCTCTTGGGTGTATACCCAAATAGTGCATGTTCATACAACAAGGACATATGTTCAACCATATTCATAGCAGCATTGTTTGTAATAGCCAGAACCTGGAAGCAACCTAGATGCCCCTCAACTGAAGAATGGATAGAGAAAATATGGTACAATTATACAATGGAATATTACTCAGCAGAAAAAAAATATTGGAACCTTGAAATTTGCAGGCAAATAGATGGAACTAGAAGAAACCATCCTGAGTGAGGTAACCCAGTCACAAAAAGACAAACATGGTATGTACTCACTTATATATGAATTTTAGACATAGAGCAAAGGATTACCAGCCTATAATCCTCTTCACAAAAGGAACTAGGAAATGAAGGACTCTAAGGGATAAATGGTCTCCAGGAATGGGAAGTGGCATGAATTCCTGAGCTAATTGGGAGCATGAGGGAAGGCGAGAGGGTGCTGCCACAATAAGAGCACAAGAAGAGGAGTAGAGGAGAGGAAATGGAGGAGCAGAGATATTGAGTAGGAGGAAGAATAGAGGAAAGAGAGCAAGATGAGAGATACCATACTAGAGGGAGCCACTATAGGTCCGAGAAGAGATCTGGAACCAGGGAGATCTCCAGAGACCTACAAGGATGACACGATATGACAATGCAGGCAATGGAAGAGAGGATAACCTAAAAGCCCTTCCCCTAAAATGAGATTGATGACTACTCTTTATGCCATCCTAGAGCCCTCATCCAGTGGCTTATAGAAGCAGAGAGAGACTTCCACAGAAATGCACTGATCTGAAATCTGGAACCTAGTTGAAGAGAGGGAGGAATGAAGATCGAAGGGGTCTGTACCAGGTAGGAGAAACTCACAGAAACAGTTGGCCTGAACAAGGGAAAGCATATCGACCCCAGATGCTGTCTGGGAGGCTAGTACAAGACTGATCCAGCCCCCTGAACATGGATGCCAATAAGGAGGCCCCTGCACTCCAGGGAGCCTCTGGAAGTGGATTAGCATTTTTCACTGATGAAAGAAGGGATTTGTGAGCCCATCCCACATGAAGGGATACACTCTGGCTCTGGACACATGGGGAAGGGCCTAGGCCCAGCACAGGAAGTTTTGGTGGACTTTGCAGAGCCCCTATTGAGGGCTCTACCTTGCCTGGGGAGTGGTGGGTGGATGGGGTGGGGGTAAGTTGGAGGTGGGGCAAGAGGAGGTGTGATGGTGAGGTGAGGGAGAGGGAGAAGGGACTTACATGTGAAACAAGCCTGTTCCTTAACTTGAATATATAAAAAAAATAAGATATTTTCTACTCATCAGACAATATCAAAGAGTTTGACTGAAAATCATAATTACTTAAAACATATTAATATGGATAAAGTACAATTTCATATTGATAAATTCCAACAATATAATATTTTAGGCCTAATCTTATCTATAAATTTGGAATAGTACAGATTCATTGCTTCCTTCTATCTTTGTTCCTCTTTTTTAAAAGGGCTGTCATTTAGGAATTAGCAGCTGTAATACACAGAATAAAAGCAAAAGTCTCTCAGTAACCACTTATTCATTAGCAGTTTCTTCAAGGTATAACTTTAAGAAATTTATTTTCCTTATTATTTCCTAAACAGGAAAAACATGTTTTGCAACTTTAAGAATTTTAAACCTGACATTTTCGAAATGTCCTTGAATCCTGCCTTTTCAAAGATTGGCCTTTATGTTTAGCTCAGGGGGTGTTCTCAATCTAGATGCACCTCTTTTCTAAAACCTATCTTAAATGATGGTTCTTAGGAAGTCCAGAAGCACCATCATGGATGTTGGGGCAGTGATGATATGGGGTACAAGCTAACTAAAAGCAGCCATGATCTTTTCCATGATATCAAAAGTTAAATGACTGTGGTATTTCATATTCAGGCAGTGTCTTTTGGTTTATCTACAAACAGGACGTGTCAATAATTGCAATATTTGTAACTAAAGTGGTTCTTCCTGGGGAGGGGTGATGGCCTTGTTGTAAAGAGCACTTATCCATGCAGAAGACTCAGGATCAGGTTTCAAGTCTGTTAGTAGCCCAAGGGTACTTGTAAACTCCAGTTCCAAGGGATTCAGGCCTCTGGTCTCCATGGCACCTGAATCATACACACATATTTACACATAGCAAACACACAGTCATATAAATAATTTTAGTAGATATTAAGATAGGACGAGGATTAATCTGCACTATGCTTTATTTCAGGATTCTCACCAGAGAAGACAAGAAATGAACTAAGGCAATAGGTAGGGAGCTTATGAATGTATCACCACTATTTAAGCACACCTGAGATATGAACACTGAACATCAGTTCTTTCAGGATAAAATCAGGTTATCAAGTGAAACAGTATGCAGTGGAATCCTAGGAAGACAGATGGAAAAAGCCCTTCATATTTGGAACCAATAAGAAATTAGCTAACTACTGTTTCTGTTTGAAACAAGAATTACAACAATCAAACAAAAAGACAAATCTAGGTTAAATTTGAAAAGCTAGAGCGCCTTTAATACGATGACATCCCCATACACCGATTGAGTTGCTTTGGGGGTTGATATCCAGATAAAGACAAAATAACCTTAGATGTTCAACAATCTACACAAAAACTGCTGTGTGGGCTTGACATATCCTAACTGAAGTTTATTTTATTTCCACTCTTCACAAAGCAGTATTTCACAGTGATTTACACCTCATAAGAGAAAAATAATTTATATATCAACATAATTTATCAAGAGTTTAATGTGTTCCTAGAGTTTGTGATTTTTCTTTGAAGTTCTTTAAATATGTTGATATAAGCCTATACATTATGTTAAAACAATGAAATGAAAAAACTCAGCTGCATTGCTTTCCCTTCTCAATAAATGTGGAATATATTGTTATTTATATCCATAAGGAATGCTGCTATAAATGATCTAATTCCAAATTTAGAAACATAAGATGGAGCCAGTAGATAAGTCAAATTATATGGCATTTACTCATGGGAGAGAGAATTTTATAATAAATTCTGTTTTATAGTCTATTGTAGACTATTAATAGTAATGGAAAAAAACTCATCATGTATGTTTTAATCCCTGAGTTATAGTTTAAGGGTTTGTCTTCCTTGGCCAATTTACTGAGTTTAGAATCATCATAACAATACTCTTTTAGTCATGTGTATAAGAAGTCTTCAGAAAGGATAAACTGAGGAGAGAAGATTGAGCCTAAAAGTGGTTTACAGCATACCATGACCTGGCATGGCAGAATGAAGAAAATGGCAGGTGAGGTAATTGAATGTTGGTGTTCCTTGTCTGCTTCATGACTGCTGCTCCAAAGTAACCAGTCTCATGTCCAATACACCACAACTCTCCTGCCTCAATGGACTCTTCCTTCTAACTGTGAGCCTTAAAAAAACCATTTCCTTAATTAAGTAGCTCTAGTCAGGTACTCTGTCACATCAGTGAGAAAAGTAATAAATACATCTGATTTACAGAATAATCTTTCAATAAATATAAATATTTTGGATTACAAATTACTTTTATATCAAAATTTATCATATAATAATCAACCAGATAATAATAGGGTTTGTATGAGTATATATTCTCATGGCAAAGTGATAAGAGGACCAGACCTAGAACACAGAATAAATGGGGTTTCAAAGGCATTTACCTTTATTCTAAGATATGAGCATCCTAAAATATGAGCAAGCTATTTTGAACAAACTAGAGTGCCTATAACATACAGCTTCATGTATATACTAGGTCAACTAGTTCCATGTTTAAACTTCTGAATTACAGTGTATTTTAAGAAAATACACAGGAAAAAATTATCAACATATCAATGGGAGAGTCACATTAGTTCTTTGAAAATAATTTTTGAGGAAATATTTTGCCTCAGATAACATGCTTAGAGAAATGACATTGCACATTGCCTAAAAGTTTGCATACAAGTTGGATTATATCTGTAATATGACTAGTGTGGTTACTGAAGCAAGTGGATTGTTCTCAGTGCAAGGACAATCTTGGATACATAACCTTTACTACAAGAAAAAATAAAATTAATGTAAAAGAGAACAAGCCCGAAGCACGTGCTTATCATAATTCATCAAGGTGGTGACACAAAGACAACCATGTTTCTACTATATTTTTATTTTTTATTAATACTGTGTGTCATGAAAATGAAAGAAGTAAATAAAATCTTCAGGGCTTTATGAATCAATTATAGATGTAATGCTGCAGTCATGGGTATGGAGAACTCTGGCTTCAATGTGAGCCTGAGTGAAAGAATATGAAGAGGTGGCTGCTATTTGTGGAAAATTCTTCCTACTACACTCAGAAAAACATCTTTGAAGGTACTGTGACTTTGAGCAACCAAACAAAGCTGAGCACTGAAGGTTCTGTCAATTTGAGCAATACTCCACTGTTTGTCACTAGGTACATTTGGCTTTTTTCTGCTGCTGGTTATTCTTTTGATACTTTGACCAAGTGGGTAAATAAAATGTTCTGAAATTAAAGTCTTTTTTAGGCAAGGAGACACCCAAATCCAGTGTGACAGAAGACAGGCAAGGCCAAAAGTCATCTCAGACAGTGGAGGTGCGAACAACCTTTATCTATCACCTTCTAAGTAAAAGAAAATGATATGGCATTGGCAATAGCTTTAGTAAAACCAGAAATGTTTATTTAGCATTTATAGTCTTATTTTCCTTACATTTCTAAGCTTATTTCCTTGGCTTTCTTCTCATTGATAAAATGTTTTCAGAAAGATCTTATTTTGAATATCTTAAGTTGTTCAACACATGCAAAATTAAAATATTATTTAGCAAAATAAAAAGGCACATTTTTTAATTTGTGCAAGCTGAAAACTAATACTATAATTTATATAAAAATATCATTTAATAATGAGCAATAAACAAAAGGAACACTGCCCATTTTTTTTCATGAGGCCACAGTTACCATGATAGCTAGAGAAATAAAAGACCCAACAAAGAAAAAGAATTACAAATTTCCCATGTGAACATATACACAAAATTCTCAATGTAATACTTGCAAAATATATTCAAAAATATATCAAGGAGATCATGGATCATAATCACACAAGGTTCATCCCAGAGATGCAGGAGGGTTCAACATTTAGAAACTGATTATTGTAATCCACCAAATAAACAAATTGAAAGATAAGAACCACATGACAGTTTCCCCAGATACAGAAAAGACCTTAGAAAAATTCCAACATGCTTTCATGAAAAAAGTCCTCAAAAGATTACAGACACAAGGGACATACCTCAATGTGATATATATAGCTTGCAGAAATTCCATAATATAACCACCATTTACTTAAATGGAGAGAAACTTGAAGTAATTACCCTAGCATCAGGAACAGGACATGGTGGTCTACTCTGTTCATATCTATTCAATATAGAACTTGAAATCATAGCTGAAGAATTAAAACAACTTAAAAAGGACAAGGGGATATAAATTTGAAGGGAAGAAGTCAAAGTATCTTATTTGGAGATGGTATTCTAGTATGACACATGACCCTTAAAATTTCACTAAGAAACTTGTAGACCTGAAAAACACTTTCAGTAAAGTAGAAAAGTTAATTCAAAAAAATCAGTAGCTTTCCTATAAACTAATGCCAAAAGGATAGAAAAAACAGGTAACAAATTTTTTCACAATAGCCTCAAAAATATAAAATATTTCCAGGTGATGGTGATGTACACCTTTAATCCTAGCACATGGGTGGCAGAGGCAAGAAGATCTCTATGAGTTAAGGTCCAGCCTTGCTACAGAGGGAGTTCCAGGACAGCCAAGGATATATGTAGAGTAACCCTGTCTCAAAAAAGCAGTGACTAATATATATATATATATATATATATATATATATATATATATATCTGAAGGATATTTCAGAAGATAGAAAGTCTTTAATGCTCATGTATCAGCAGGATTAACATGGTGAAAATGGCCATTCTACAAAGGCAAACTGAAGAAAGATTGAGTGTTGTCATCATCAAAATTCCAACAAAATATTTCACATAATCTTGAAAGGACAATTTTAGCTTCATACAGAAATGCATGCAAAAAAAAACAAAAACAAATCTCAAGGATATTAAAATAATCCTGAATAATAAAATGACTGTTGCAAGTATCACTGTCTGCAACTTCAAGTCATAATACAAATCTGTAGGTATAAAAGCAGCATGATACAGAACAGCTAGGGCTGCTACAGAGAGAAACCCTGTCATGAAAGACCAAAATAAAAAAAAATCTATAAAAAGGGAAGAAGAACACCATTATATTGGCAAAAACCAAACAATGATAAAGTGAATTGAACTGAAGCCCAAAACATAAATCCATTCACACCTGATTTTTTGCTAAAGAAGTAAAAAATGCAACCTGGAAAGAACCTTCAACAAATTGTGCTACTCATACTGGATGAGTAAATATATAAGAATCCAAACAGATCCATATTAATCACCCAGAACTATATCCAACTCAAGTGGTATACATTGATACATTTAGAAAAGAAAGTGGAAAATAGCTTTCAACTATTTGGCACAAGAAAAGATTTTCTGAACAGAATACTATTAAAATATATATGGAGAACAATAATCAATAAATGATATGTCATGAAATCAAAACGTTTCTTTATTACAAATATCATAGTCATTTGGACAAAGTAACAGCCTACTGAATGGGAAAAGATCTTAGCAATTATACATTTGATACAGGAAAAATATCCAAAATATATGAAGAATTCAAAAAATAGATATTAAGAAAAAATAAATTATAAAATCAATTTAAAAATGAGGTATATATCAGAACTGATTATTTCCTCAAAAGTGGAAACAAATTGTTGTGAAACACCTAACAAAATGGGTAAGATCAATAAAAAAATGACAGTTCAATGTGGAAAAGTATATGTAGTAAAGAAAACACTCATCCAATTTTTGGTTGGAATACAAAATTCTGTGACCATTATGGAAATCACTATGAAGGTACCTCAGGAAGATCAGAATGATATACCTCAGGATGCAGCTATGCTGTTCTTGGGCATATACATAAATATGCTTCATCATACTACAGAGACAAAGGCTACTTGTTTAACAATGTCTATTGCTTCTATATTCATTAGAGCCATAAATTGGAAACACCCTAGACATCCATCAACAAATGAATGGATAAAGAAAATGTGAAACATTTACACAATGGAATATTAGTCAGCTGTTAAAAATGAAGTCGTGAAATTCCCAAATAATTGGATAGAGCTAGGAAAAAAAATCATAATGAATTATGTAACCCATACCCAGAAAGACAAACATGTTATATATTTGTTTTTATGTGGATATCAGCTCTTAAAACAATGATTAACTGTAGGAACACAAAGGTTAGGCATAAAATAAGGGACTAGTGAGGGCAGCAGACAGATAAATCTCCCTAGGAAGGGGAAATAGAATAAATGTTTATGGAGTTGGGAGGCATGAAATGGGAGTATCAAGTAGGAAGAGATCAGGAAGAAGGGGATAATGGAAGAAATATGGGGAGAGAAAGCTAAAATAAGTGACATTTGAGTGATAGGATGGAAATCTAACATAGTAGAAGCTACCTAAAATATATACATGTCTGAAATAACAAAATTATTGGGTAGACAGAGCCCCAAATAGACATTTCGGCCAACAAATGAATCAACCAATTTGGAAAATGGGTTGTATTTAATTGAGTTGTTGGTTTAAGCGCCCATAGTGACCCTCAAAAAACCCAGGTTGATGCTAATCTATTCGATGTTCGCCACAAATTCACAGAAAGATCCTACTGCTGAAGATAATACTTATATAATTCCTTGAACATGGAGAAGTTGAAAAGGTGCCCATCTACAGCTTTCACTCCTATGGGCTACTGTTCTTGGTAGTGGAGGGTACTCTGTACACTCTAGTGATGGAGAAATTTAATAATCCAACCAGCTATAGAATCTTTGACCTACATTGGTGCTCTCCCTGCAACATATTTGACGCAATAGTGACACAAAGCTGGTGGGACTAACCAAGAAATAAATGATGTGACTTATAACCCAGTCTACCATGAGATCCATTCATTCTTAATGCTGTTGAGTGACCAACAACTTGATATTAGATAGTTCAGGTTTCTAGGGGAAAACCAAATATTATAGTTCTATTAAAGAAACTTAGCAACACAATGATTTCTAATGGCAATTTGCTGTACTCCTAGATCATGCCTTGCTCAGTTATAATCATAGAAGTTGCCTTTTTCAGGAAATAATAAATACAGACTCATAGCTAGACATCATGCAGAGAGGGAGAGATATCAGAACATTCAGCTGTAAAAAATTTGTTGCTGTCAAATGTGTTTCCTTTCATGGCTCAGGGATGTGTGCTAAAAAGGTGGCAGAAAATATAAGAGCTGGAGGGGATGGAGGACACCAAGGAAGAAATGCCTTTTAACCACAATAGGACTGTTATGCATGCAAACACACCTAGACTGAGGCAGCATGCCTATGGCCTATGGGGATCTGCACCAGGTGGACCAAAAAGGGGACATATGCCTACATCCCTAACCCAGAAACTATCTCCAATACATAACCACTTACAAATGTAAAATTAGTT
Source organism: Cricetulus griseus (assembly GCF_003668045.3). Lineage (NCBI taxonomy): Eukaryota > Metazoa > Chordata > Mammalia > Rodentia > Cricetidae > Cricetulus > Cricetulus griseus. The sequence continues at coordinate 90,922,527 of NW_023276807.1, read as the reverse complement.
TTCTCTAAGGTAGTCTCACTGGGGAAGCAAACTACTCTTAAGCAGTAGCTGACCAATAAAATCAAACTCAACGGCATGTTTGGAGATATCTTGTCACATGTTATGTCTTAGCCTTTTCTTTTTCACTTTTTTTTTTTAAATTTATACACACACACACACACACACACACACACACACACACACACACACACACAAAGACTTACCTTATAGGTTCTCTGCATTATATACTAATGCTTACTATTGTTCTTTTATAGGATTCTTTAATGTGATGTGAAAACAAGTAGGCCTTTGTGTCTATGTCTGTATCTTGTGCTTTTCTTGTGCTACTTTCCTTCTGCCAGTTTTGTCCTTTTCTCAATTTTTCATTTTTGTTTTATTTTATTTTTAGCTATTAGAAGCCTGCTTGTTTTCTAATGTGAGAAAGAAAAGAGATGGATATGTATGTGAGGAGAGATTGCGAGGGATTAGAAGGAGAGGGAGCGAAGCCATAATCAGGATATATTTGTATGACAAAACCCCTTATTTTTATTAAAATCAAGAAAACCTTGATTAATAAATCTGAAAGAAAATCAACATTTGTAATTAATACATTTTTCAGAACTAAGTACATAAAGCCATGTAAATCTGACATAGAAAATGAATAACACTGGAAATTTAGAAAGAGGTTAATGGGTTTAACAAACAATAATAAAGAAAAAATATGTCTGGGATATTACTGCACTCCAGTGAGGAAGAATGATCTGGTAATAAAGATATCTATTGGAAAATTAAAAATAAGCCATGACTTCCTAACTCATACTGCAAATAAATTAATAATGAAAATTACAAGACAATGAGATAGAAAAGACAAGAAATACACAGAACTGTCAAATAAATCACATTCATGAGAATAACCTCTTTTTCATGACACAAAAAGAAAGCAGACATACATAAATAAGATTGAGAAGAGGAAGAAAGACAACAACAGAAGGGAGAGGGGGAGGCTGAAAGGGAGCAGGAGAGAGAGAGAAGGAGGAGCAGAAGAGAGATATTCATGCAGTTGCTAAGTTAATGAAAATATCACTAGAAATTCAAGGAAGTACAAACTTAAATTAGTATTGAGTATAATATACTTCTATCCAGAAGGCTAAATGCATTTAGTTGCATAGCAACTCTTAAAAGAAAATATTCATGGAGCATAGTAAGATGACTGAGATAGCTAAAGGGTTAAGAGCTGTTGTAAAATCCCTGAGTTTGGCTTCTCACATGTTCATTGGGTGGCTCACAGCTTCCTGTTACTCCAAGGATATCTGATGCTTCTAGCATCCATGAGATTATGTGCCTCTATCTGGACACCTATATACACACATAATTAAAAATAATAGTAAAAATTGTGGGGGACCCAATAATTCTGTTAGGGAATATTTTGGGGCCCAGCCTCCAGCTCCAGCAAACACAGAACACAGGAAAGTGCCGGCCCACTATTGTACTGTTAATGCCAGTAGGGCTACTATTGTTTACCATTGCCTCAGGGTAATATGCCTCCTATTTGCATCTCTGTGGGCCTAAGCTTCTGAATAGGCCTGAACCAGGGAGGAGATGGGAGAGGTGTGAGTAACTAGGGAGGACAGGAGTGAGGAGTGAGCTATGAGAGGAGAGAGGAGAACAAGGAGAAAAATGGTAAGGAAAGGATGGTTAAGAAACAGAAGAAAAGAAGGCAAATAAAGAAATGACTCTAGTTCTACAACATGGAACTGAGAGCTCTCTAAATATGACAAGATGCCTGTTTTTGATCTTTATCACCTCTGGGATTGCTAGGAGTTTCCAGGTCCACACATCCCCACTCAGGCCAAACCTCATGTGTTAAGGCTGAGACATCGTAGGTCACGACACAAAATTAAAAGAAAATATAGAGCATGGAGACCATTCAATCACTTCCATTAACAGTAAAATTAATGCAACTAATAATGTAAACCTTATTTTATTATTTGTAGTATATTTGTCTATTCTAGAGCTCAACAAACTCATTTTCATACACATATATTTACAAATACATGTATAAAACTATCTCTTCCTAAACCTTCAAAATGACTCACCCATGCCAAAACCCTGGATTTTAAACACTGAGGCCCCTAAAATCTTCTTGTCTACAATGCAATCACAGGCACAATTTGTAAAGCTGATCTAAGACAAACCTTGTAGAGGGAGCACTGTTGTAATATATTATTCATTATTTATTAAACTTGCCCGAGGATTCAGAAAGCAAAGTCAGCCACAAGTCATAGAAGCCAGGCACACACCTTTAATTCCAGCATCCAGAACCTAGGAGGTGTTGGTACACATATTTAATCCTAGGACTTATGATTAAGAGGTAGATGGATCTCTGTGAGTCCAAGGCCATCCAGATCTACAGGAGGCTGATCCAGCCCTCAAGAGAAACAGCTCACACCAAGGTGATCTCAGCACCTGAGGTCATATGCCTTAAATCCCAGCATTAGAGAAGTATGTATATTAGGTACCTCTTTTGTCATCCTTGAAGCAGAACCATGTAAAGCTACATTTTTCACTTTTTTTTTTTTTTTTGCATTGAAACAACTGCAAAAAAAGGAAATGTACTGAAATGAGAATAGTCTTTGGATGAGTGGGATGTGATTTCCCATGAATGATCACTTGTTAGACAGATTTTGTTTTTTCTTTTTCTTAGGCACCTGCTTACATGTTACACAGTAGAGTCAATTTATATGAATAGATCTGGTACTCTATGCTTAGGAGAAAATCTCAGTCCCTCTTTCAATGCTGCCTATCCTGTTTAGCATGATGAACTGAGAAACATGTATAGAAATAACACATTGTAAAGAAGAACACCAAACACAATCCTGGACATTTGGGAAAACAGTCCTTAGTTGACCTTTGAGAGCCCTGATTCCTTGGCCTCTGAAGAGGTTTAAACAGTGCAAGTTGTTCAGGGGGTCTGGGTCAGTCTTATTCTGCTTTCCCAGCTATCATCTGAGGTCCATGAGGCCTGGACAATTTCTGGGGCCTCTGGCAGTGGATCCCTATTTGTCTCTAGTGTACATACGGACTTTGGGAGCCCATTCAGCATTGAGGGATGATCTCTCAGCCTAGACACATGGGAGAGGGCCTAAGCCCTGCTCCAAATGATACAACAGACTTTGAATATCCCCATGGAAGGCCTCACCATCCCAGAGGAGCATAAAGGGGATGGGATAGGGGGTTTTGGGGTGGAATGGGAGGAGGGGAGGGAGAGGGAACTGGAATTGGCATGTAAAACAAGTTTTTCCTAATTTAAATAAAAAAGTAAAACAAAGAAAAGAGTGCAAGTTGTTTAGGTATGAGGCTATGTATGGGGCAATGATGGTAGAGAAGTGTTCTCCACACAACAGAAAAGGTTTATATATGCTTCTTATTATAGGCAAAACCAAGTAACAAAAAATTTATAATAATTGTCTTTGTATCAATCAAATAATTAAGGAGAGACAAATTTGAATGTATGGTTTTGAATCAAGCTCTCCTCTGAAACAATAAAGTACATAATGCAGAATTTCATTATTGACTAGCCTCTTTTCCCTCATGGTCAGGGACCCCCTAGATACAAGAGCATGGGTTGCTCCTCACCAACATACATAATAATTAATATGCTCTCCTAGAGGTGACAATGCCTTTCCCAGTATTTGAAAATCTAGATAGGGAAGTCAGCAACAACCATTTAAGATAAAACAAAAGTTTAGAAAGATATTCTTCTCTAGTAGAGAGAACCTATATTTAAAAAAAAAATATTTTTCTGCCTTATTAACTAAATTTTTATTAAAGGCATGAAATCCATTTCATTTACTGTTCTCTCATCTCTATGACCACATTTATTCATATGCTGCTGGTTTTTCACTGGAGATAGATGCCAAAACTTCATATTGAACTTCTGAGCTGATACACATTCCAAAACATTCAGATGGCATAAACAGTTTCTGAAATTGTCAACCTTCTTAAAGCAAAATAGAAATAGTTCTCCCTTTAGCAATTTACTGTACTCCATTTCTCCTTTGCAGTCAAATAAGCAAATCCTCTGCTGTCTGTATATATGTCTGTCATACACTGTGGTGTCTCCTGGTTGTGTTTTTATTTTCCCACCCATTTCTTCCTCTGTATAAATGGGTAGCCAAGTGAGGGTTTCCAGCATCATCAACCTCATACTTATTAACATTTTACACCACTTAAACATTTGTTCTTATTTTCCTCAATTCTTATTCTACCCATTTGATTATTTAACTGACTTTCATTCAATTGGTCATAAAATTGACCTTAATCCAATTCTTCCTTTCATTTTCTTTCTGTCTCCCCTGCCACCTACCCCGGAGAGTCACACTTCCTATAACTTTTCTGGGTAAACCACACTTTACACTTTATCTGGTCTTTTGCCGAGAGGAAGACTCAATATATTTACCAGATGGAACACTGATTCATTGTTAAGACTTCGTTGTTTATGAGTTCTCAAAGTTTCCGATTGTAGAGATTCAGGCAACAGTGCGGCAAGATTAAAGGATTGCCATTAAACCTTGTCAATCCCCTTTTCAGGTATCAACACAGAATCCCTAGTACCTTCCCTTCTCTGGCTCAGCTCCCACTGGCAGAACAGTTTATCTTTTGATTCCACCTGTGTTTCTGCATAAGATGTACCTTCACACCTGAGGTGCTCCTATAAACTATGAGTAATGGGAAATCCCACCGTTATAAAAATTGTATCACCCATTCCTCTGCACAGCTTTATAGGAATTCATTCCATTGTGATTCTAAGGTACAATTCAAAGAGATTCTTCTTTTTTGACTAAACCAATCTGAAGTCTTGTCATTCATCTCTTTCAAGGAGAAATGTTGAAATCAGTACAGTCAGATGTGAAGTAAGGAGACTGGACCTCAGTATGTCCACAAAGAAGCTGAGTTACTTAGTATAAAGCAAAATCATCATGTTGTGATATAATTGTATTAGGATAGAAATTATTTATTGAAGCCTTTTTTATTTCTGGTGGGTAGTCTCTAAATTTTAGTTTTCACAATCTCAGGCTGCTTAACAGACTGTGTCATGTGCCACATGTTCAGTATTTTATTTCTTACATTATAGCCCTGAAAACCCTTACTGGATTTTGGGTAGGAGGGGGAAAAAGAGTGCATATAATTTACTGAAATAGTAGAATAAACATTGCATTTATTTTTATTTTTTTTTACAAATATATTAAAATATCTTTCTTAAATGCCAAAAAAACCATGGTAGCACACACCTGTAACCCCAGCATTGGGAGGTAGAAAGAAGAGGATCTAGAGTGCAAGCATAGCTTCAGCTACACAGTAAGTTCCAGACCAACCTAAGCAATGAGACCTTAAACCCATAAAACAAATTAAAAATAAAACCACATATGGAAGCTCAAGACTCATTTCCTATCTACTGATGCAGCTTCTGAGAACAATTCAGCCTCACATCCCGTGTGCTCTCACATGACAATTGGTATATTAAAAAGTTGGGAAAATCCAGGTGTGGTGGCACACACAGCTACCTCAGCACTCAGAAGTCAGAGGCAGAGGCAGGAGGAAATGGTTGGTGGGAGAGAAACATCCCAGCCAGAACTAGTGAAACCCTGTCCCCACCCAAAAAACTTTTTTAAAAGAAGGAGGGACTAGTACACTTGGTAGAGTGCTTGCCTGGAACATAAGAAACACTGGTGTGGTCTCTAACACACCAGTTGGAGGATGTGTCTAACATCCTCTAACTGGATGCAGTTCAAGGTCATTCTCTCAAACATTTCTCTATTCAGGGAAATTAACCTAATTTGATGAGATCAGTACAAAAGTGTAATTTCACATTCCCATTTCATTTTGGTGAGGCAGTCTTTAGAAACAACATCATTACAATTCCAAGAGGCCTGGTAGCTCAGTGGCAGAATATTTCTCTAGAACGAGAAAGCCTTTTTTTTTGTTTCTAAGTTTACAATAAAAAAAAAATGAAGGGCCAATGTCAGAAAGTGCCAACAATAAATGATTCTAATTGTTGTACTTTTACAGACCAAAAGTATAAATTGAACTGTAGATAAGTAAGGTCTTAATAGAAGACACTACAACTTAGGGACGAGACAGACTTCAGTCTACAGGAATGAGTAGTTGTAGCATTATGAGGAACATTCAGTAAGCATATCGCATTCCCAAAAGACCCATTTTATTACAGGGAGCACACTGAGCTCTTTCCTCGAAAGGATAAGTCCTGTTCCCCTTCTCCAGGGTGACAAGTGTGTCTCTTCCGGAATCCCTAGTTCTCTGTACAAGCGATACTTCCCATGCCGGTTAAAGTGTTTCTAGAGATAGCTGTTCCGTTTGTTAAGGTTGTATAAGTCATCGGCAAACATTCTGCTTCCAGCCATTTTCTTCTTTCGGATACAACGATGTAATTCATTTCCTCTCCAGCCTCGAAGCCATACTGGGCCCTTGATCAGTTCTTTTGGGTGCTTTTCGAAATTCCCCAGGATTCCGATTTTGTCATATACAAAAAACAGAGCCCTCTTCTAGTTCCAGAGATCGACCACTCTTGGGGGGTGGAAGAATAAGCCTTACACGGTCAATAGTGGAACACCCTGCAAGAAGTTTCTGCAGGCCAAGGGCATCAAGCCCCATAGGCTCCTTATTGCCACCAAAGGAAGACTCCCCCCCATTACTCTAACACCTGTCCACCTCAACAAGGTAGCAAACCAGCAAGAAAAAAAAAGGGGGGGGACCAAGTGTGCTTTTTAAACAGACAAAGGACACAGTCTCAGCCGGGTCTCACATGGAAGGGACAGTAAGAGAAGCAATCTTGGGCCTTTACCCAGCTGCCTTTGGGAGCAGACCTCCCACTCTTGGCTTGCACTCGGCATTTATTTTTAAACAAAGCCCATTTCTGTACAAAAGCAAACACCATCAAAATGATACATTGCTTTAAAATCTACAAATTAGGATATAAAAAGAAACATCTCGCTTTCAGTTGATATTGCTACCCAGTTAAACTCCCTAAATGTTAATTTGTGATACACACAGAACACCCTAACATGAAACAGACCCTGGGATGATGCTTCTATGTCTGTAAAACCATAGTACACAGTTTACAGAATCTTCCAAGAAACTAGAAAAATCACTAAGTTTGGTTGTTTATTTTTTTTTTCATATGAACTTAAATGTGCTGTTATTCATCCAAGAATGACATTTGTTAGGTAGGCTTAACTCTAGTTCCATGCTCACAGAAAATATTGCTGTTCACTTTCCTCCAGCAATCTAAAGGGTTTCCTGGCACTGCTCTATGTCTTGAAAGTGATTCTATCCTTAGTAAGCACACAGTAGCTTCAGGAAATGGGCAGTTCTGGATAAAATTCTGATTCCCATATGAGTCAAAACAACAACAAAACCCTAAAGAAGACTATCAATATCAAAATCCTGCTTGTCTGTCCTCGTGATTAAAAATATGGATAATTATTCTGATTTAATATGCATAGAACATGATTGCATTAATGAGCTCTATTAGTTCTAGAAATTGAGATACATGTCTTAGGCAAGGATGCCTCAAACCCAAACCTGTGGTCCAAAAGCCCAAAGTACTATGATATCTTTTCACCAGTTTATGTTTCTTTGGTGTACTTCTTTAAGAAATTTGAGAAATGATCCTTTACCCAAGAACTAGAAGGATAATGAATTATATATACACATATATGAATATATATAATTCACATATACACATATATATGCTTGCATGTATATATGTATCCATGTACATATGGTGTATAAACACACACACACACACACACACACACACACATATATATATATATACATAAATCAGTCTTTTTATTCCAATTTATTATATCATTGATTTAATTTATCACTATGTACTTAACAAGTAAGGATGAAATTCTCCAAAGAAATAAATGTTTCCAGAAGGCAAGCAATCAGTAGATGGAGTGCTTTCATATTCCACTCCATTTCTCATTTTAGAATGAAAATGAGATGCTATCTGAGGAAATGCAATGAAGTAATATGGAAAATTTTTGATGAAGTTAATGTAACAATGTCTTCAACTTTTCATTGTCTGCTTTGTGGATCAAAAATCACCCAGAACTGATGAGTTGTATTGACTGTGCATTACACATTGATTTTTTATTATTCCTAGTAAAATTAGTCAAGTACTTATGTTGAAGAGAATACACATGCAAAGGAAATAAAGACAAAACATGTCATCCTAGTCTCAAATTTGAAACAAAAATGGCTCTCTCTGTGAAACTATAGACAAACAACTTATTTTGCCTGAAGCCACAATGAGAAAAGCAATGTATCTGTCCTTTAATTAGGCAATAGAAGTCCATGAAGCTGGATTCACTCAGCTTTCCACTGTTTATTTTGCATCAGTAAAATCCATGGACTCTGAATGAGAGCTCAACCATAATTAAAAGTGTTATTGAGCTAAACACAATTACCAGTGCTTACCTCATTATATAATGCATTTGGCACCAAAAGTAGAGTTCAAACTTGCTTTCTTTTCTGCATTCTGGTCAGACATATTTATGAAATGGTTTAATGTAATTTAGCAATGGCCACTATCAAAATCAAGCATGGAAAATGGATGACTTTTGAGTCATGTCACTGAATTCCTAGGGAGCTTGACAGTGGTTACTTAACTTGGAGGCAATTGAATCTGCTCTGGACTCCATCTCCTATTTCCCTTCTAAAATTAGAAGAAGAAATACATCAAATCTGCCCTCCCCGAGGCCTCCCAGTCAGAATCATGCAATAACTCTGGATAGAAGCACAGTGTTCTGCTTTGTAACAAAGATTAGAACAATATATACTATTCGCACATCCCTTGAGAGTCAATCACATTTGTACTGTGAATAACATAGCCAGGAATCTGCCACCAGGGAGGCCAATTCACCTGAAGACAAGCTAGAAGAGATGGGGACTAGTTATCCTTTTATGTTCCTTTCCAGAAGTTGTGTCTTGGTCCAGGCTTTTAACAGCATCACTCGTGGAGCACAGTTCTGGTCCAAGAAGTACTATTTTTCCTTTCTGTCTCTTTCTTTCAAATTCAGGCCCAAAGCCTAAACAGAATTTCTCTGATATGCTGGAGTTTCTCACCTTTTTTCAGAAGCTGCAGCACCCTTATTTTTCATCATTCAGTGGAAAATATGTGTGCTTTCTTGGACCCTTACTCAAACGCATGGCTTTTTCTCTTCTTTTCTGTCATCTGCCTTTTGACAGCCACTGATGCTTGAAGCTTCCCTGTCTTTTTTTTTTTAATTTAGAGAAAAAAATTTTACATATCAATCCCTCTGTTTCTTCTCAATCCCATCCTCCCACTAAGAACATCCCCAACATGTCCTGCAACAGATTCTCAAAGACAGTAAGGCCTTCCAGGAGGTTCATCAAAGTCTGTCACATCATTTTGGGGAGAGCCTAGGCCCTCCTCCAAGTATTTGGGTTGAAATAGTGTCCTTCCATAGGAAATGGGCTCTGAAAGTCCATTTGTGCACTAAGGGTAAATACTGGTTACACTGTTAGAGGTCCCATAGATTGCTCAGGCCTCCTAACTGGCACCCACATTCAGAGGATTTGGTTCAGTCCAATGATGGTTCCTCAGCTTTAAGACTGTGGTCCCTGTTCTCTCACTAATCCAGGTCAGCTGGTTCTGTAGCTTTCTCCAGCAAGGTCTTCACTCATTTACTCAGCCCTCCTCCCTCTCTACAAGTGGATTCCAGGAGTATAGCTCAGTGCTTACCTGTGGGTGCCTGCTTCTGCTTCCATCAGCTACTGGATGAAAGCTCTAGGATGGCAATTAAGGTAGTCATCAATCTCATTATTGGGAAAGGGCATCTCCACTACTGCCTAGATTCTTACTTGGTGTCATTTCTGTGGATCTGTGACAGATTTCTCTTTAAACCTCTACTGGCTCCCTCCATTAAAGTATCTCTTTTTATTGTTCTCTTATCTCCCCTGTCTCAGTCTTCCAGATCCCTCCTGTTCTCCTCCCTGTTCCCACCTCCTCATCTACTCTTTTCTTTTTTCTACCTCACCCCTTCTCACCCCCTCAAGCTCCTAATTTGCTCAGGGGCTCTTGTCCTCTTCTCCTTCTTTAGGGGGACATGCATTTTTATCTTAGGGTCCTCCTTGTTTCCTAGTTTCTCTGGTGGTGTTGATTGTAGGCTGGTAATCCTTTGCTCTGTCTAATATTCATATATGAGTGAGTATATACCATGCTTGTCTTTCTGTGACTGAGTTACCTCACTAGGATTATTTCTTCCAGTTCCATCTATTTGCATGTGAATTTCATGATTTTGGTGTTTTTTCTACTGAGTAATATGCCATTGTGTAAATTATACCACATTTTTTCCATCAATTCATCTCTTGAATGGCATCTAGGTTGCTTCCAGATTCTGGTTATTACAAAAAATCCTGCTATAAACATAGTTGAACATATGTCCTTGTTAAATAAATGTGCATCCTTTGGGTATATGTCCAAGAGTGGAATTGCTGGATCATTAGTTAGACTTATTCCCATTTTCATGAGAAACCACCATATGGATTTCCAAAGTGGCTGTTTGAGTTTGCACGCCAACCAGCAATGGAGGAGTGTTCCCCTTTCTTCACATCCTCTCCATCACACACTGTCTTTGGTGTTTTTGATTTTAACCATTCTGACTGGTGTATCTATGAGTTGTTTGGATTTGCATTTCTATGATGGCTAAGGATGTTGAACACTTTCTTAAGTGTCTTTCAACCATTTTGTATTCCCCTATTGAGAATTCTCTATTTAGTTATGAACCCCACTTTTTAATTGAATTTTTGATGTTTTGGTGAATAGCTTCTTGAGTTCTTTGTATATTTTAAAAATCAGCACTCTGTTTGATGAAGATCTTTTCCCATTCTCTGGGCAGCCATATTGTCTTGTTGACTGTGTCCCTTTCATTACAGAAACTTCACAGTTTGAGGAGGACCCTTTTATTAATTGTCGATCTCAGTGTCTGTGCTACTGGTGTTACTTTCAGGAAGCAGACTCTTTTTTTGCCTTTTGTAAAAGGTCTATTTATTTATATTTTTGTAGTTTACAACTGATCAAGGCTGTATTGACAAAGAAAAAAAGGATTCATAAGACAAAAATTACTTTTAGGTATTTTTCTTCAGTGCTTTAGGTTATTGTTTTTCTATGGGTCATAAGCACAACAGAAGCAATTACTTGAAAATCATTATTACTGTTCAACTTCTTTCTCACTCTCTTTTACTCTTATGATATCTAGCCTCTAGTAACCACATTCTATGATCAACTTTATGAGATCAACACCTTCAGGGTTCCATACATTAATGAGACCATGTGGTACTTCTCATTTTAAGCTGACTTATTTTATTTAGAATAATCATCTTCAGGTCCATGCATATTTTCACAAATGAAAATCTTTCTTAGTTTTCTGCGGCTGGGCTGAATAATATTTCAACAGGCAGAGATGCCACATTTTCTTCATCTATCCAAAGATTGTCCCTTAATGGCATAATTTTTATAACTATAATGAATCTTTTTTCTTTTTATTTTAAATAGATTCTTCGCATATACAATAGATTCTGACCATAATTTCTTCTCATTACAGTCCTCCAATTTCTTCTCCATATCCTCTCTGTCTCAGAACCACTCCTCTTCTTTTACCCTTCAGAAAAGAGCAGGCCTCCCAGACAGCCAAGCATGATAAAGCAAGATGGGCAAAAGCCCTCATATCAAGGCAACCCAATAGGAGGAAGAGTCCCAAGAGCAAGCAAAGGAGTCAGAAGTCCCACAAAACCATCAAAACGACTTGAAGCAGACACATTCAGACTCTGTGCTTGATGCTTCAGTCTCTGTGAGCCCAAACAAACCCTGTTTCCTTGATTCAGTGAATCATATTATCCTAGTGTCCTTGAGCCATCCGATTCCTGTAATCATTTTTTTTTTTTAGTTCAAATTAGGAACAAGAATGTTTCACATGTCAATCCCTTCTCCCTCTCCCTCCCCTCACCCTTATCTCTCCTATCTCACCCAATCCACCCTCCACTCCCCAGACAGGGTAGGGCCCTCAACCAGGGCTCCAAGTCCACCACATCATCCTGGACTGAGCCTAGACCCTCAGGAAGCAGACACTTGTATCAATTCATTCAAGGGTCCTTTCTACTTTCTCTTCTAAGAGGTTCAGTATGGCTGGATTTATGTTGAGGTCTTTGATCCATTTGGAGTTAAGTTTTCTGCATGTCAATAGAAATGGATCTATCTGAAATCTTTTATATGTCTGCATCCAGTTATGCTAGCACCATTTGTTGAAGATGCTCTCTTTTTTTCCATTTTATATTTTTAGTGTATTTGTCAAAAATCAGGTGTTCATAGGTGTGTAGGTTAATATCAGAGTCCTCAATGTGATTCCATTGGCCTATCTGTCAGTTTTTGTGCAAATACCACTGTGTTTTCATTAATTTATAGCTTGAAGTCGGGGATGGTGTTGATCTGGAAGTTCCTTTATTATGCAGGGTTGTTTTGGCTATCCTGGGTCTTTTGTTTTTCCATATAAAGTTGAGTATTGTTCTTTCAAGGTCTGTGAAGAATTGTGCAGGAATTTTGATGGGGATAGCATTGAATCTGTAGATTACTTTTGGCAAAATTGCCATTTTTACTATGTTGATCCTACCTATCCAAGAGCATGGGAGATCTTCCCTTTTTCTGAATCTTCTTTCTTACTTCAAAGACTCAAATTTCTTGTTATACAGGCCTTTCAGTTGCTTGGTTAGCATTACCCCAAGATATTTTATGTTGTTTGTGACTATTATAAAGGGTGATGTTTCTCTGATTTCATTCTCAGCCCATTTATGATCTGTATATATTGGGGCTACTGATTTGTTGAGTTAATCTTGTATCCTTCCACTTTGCCTGAAGGTATTTATACGCTGTAGGAATTACTTATGTAAACAATCATGTCATCTAAAAAATAGTGAAATTTTGACTTCTTCTTTTCCAATTTGTATACACATGATCTGATTTTGTAGTCTTATTGCTCTAGCTAGAACTTCAAGTACAATATTGAAGAGATATGGAGAGAGTGGTCAGCCTTTTCTTTTTCCTTATTTAGAGGAATTCCATTGAGTTTCTCTCCATTTAGTTTGATGTTGGCGTTTGGTTTGCTGTATAATGCCTTTATTATTTTTAGGTATGTTCCTGTTATTCCTAATCTCTCCATAACCTTTATCATGAAGGGGTTTTGGATTTGTCAACAGATTTTTCAGCACCTAGTGAGATGGGCATGTGGTTTTCCTTTTGCAGTTTGTTTATATGGTAGATTATATTGATGGATTTTCATATGTTGAACCATGCCTGCATCCCTGGGATGAAGTCTACTTGATCATGGTGTATGATTTTTCTGATGTGTTCTTGGATTTGATTTGCCAGTATTTTATTAAGTATTTTTGCATCAATGTTCATGAGGGAGATTTGTCTGTAGTTCTGTATCTTAGTTGTATCTTTTTGTGGTTTGGACACCAAGGTAATTGTAGCCTTTTAAATAGAGTTTGGCAATGATCCTTATGCTTCTGTTTTGTGGAAAAAAATGAAGAATATAGGTATTATCTCTTCTTAGAATTTCTGGTAAAATTCTGCACTGAATCCATCTGACCCTGGGCCAGTTTTGGTTAGGATACTTTTGATGACTGCTTCTATTTCCTTAGGAGTTATAGGTCAATTTAAATTGCTTATCTGTTCTTGATTTAATTTTGGTAAGCAATATCTATGCAGAAAATTGTCCATTTCATTTAAATATTTGAATTTTGTGGAGTACAGGTTTTCTTACTATGACCTCAGGATTCTCTGGATTTCCCTAGTATCTGTTGCTATGTCTTCCTTCTCATTTCTGATTTTGTTAATTTGCATGTTCTCTCTGCATTTTGGTCAGTTTGGATAAAGGTTTGTCTATCTTGTTGATTTTTTCAAAGAACCAACTCTTTGTTTCGTTGATTTCTTTTTTATTGTTCTCATTGTTTTACTTTATTGAATTCAACTCTCAATTTGATTATTTCCTGGTGTCTACTCCTGGGTGTGTTTACTTCTTTTTGTTATAGATCTTTCAGGAGTTCTGTTAATTCTCTCACATGGCTATTCTCCAGTTTCTTCATGTGGGAACTTAGTGCTGTGACATTCCTCTTAGAACTGCTTTTAGAGTGTCCCATAAGTTTGGGTATGTTGTGCCTTCATTTTCATTGAATTCTAGGAAGTCTTTGATTTCTTTATTTATTTCTTCCTTCACCCAGGAGTGAAGCACTTGAGCATTGTTCAATTTCCATGAGTTCTTGGGTTTTCTGCAATTTGTGTTGTTGCTGAATTCTAATTTTAAGCCATGGTGGTCTGATAAGATACAGGGAATTTTTCCAAATTTTTTTTGTATCGTTGACGTTTGCTTTATTGATCAGTATGTGGTTGATTTTAGAGAAGGTTCCATGAGATGCTGCAAGAAGGTATATTGTTTTGTGTTTGGATGGAATGTTCTATAGATGTCTGTTAAAACCAAATGGGTCATAACTTCTTTGAGTTCCTTTGTGTCTTTGTTAAGTTTCTCTTTGGTAGACCTGTCCTGTTGGGTGTTGAAGTCTCCCAGTACAAATGTGTGGGGTTTAATTTGTGATTTCAGTTTTAGTAATGTTTCTTTTATGAATGTGGGTGCCTTTTTATTTGAGAATTAGATGTTCAGAATTGAGACTTCATAGTGATGGATTTCTCCTGTGATGAATATGAAATGACCTTCTTCATAAAAAGGATTAATCTTAGTTTGAATTCTAATTTGTTGGATATTAGGATCGCTACACCTGCTTTCTTCTTAGGTCAGTTTGATTGGATTAACTATTCCCAACCCTTATTTCTGAGGTAACATCTGTCTTTGAAGGTGAGGTATATTTCTTATATGCAGCAAAAGGATGGATTCTGTCTTTGTATCCATTCTGTTAGCCTGTGTCTTTTTATAGGTGAGTTAAGACCATTAATAATGAGGGATATTAATGACCATTGATTGTTGATTCTTGTTTGTTTTCTATTCATTTTTGGAGGTGGTAGTGTATGTGAGTTTTTCCCATTTATGGGTTTTGGTAAAGTGGGATTATCTGTTGCCTATGTTTTTGTGAGTGTATTTAATTTCTTTGGGTAGGAATTTTCCTTCTAGAAGTTTTTGTAGGGCTGAATTTGTGGATATGTATTGTGTAAATCTGGTTTTGTCCTGGAATATCTTGTTTTCTCCATCTATAGTGATTGGGAGTTTTACTGGGTAGAGTAGTCTGGACTGGAATCTGTGTTGTCTTATCATTTGTAGAAATCCAGAAGTTTCTGGCTTTCAAAGTTTCTATGGAGAAGTCAGGTGTAATTCTGATAGGTCTGCTTTTATATGTTCCTTGGCCTTTTTCCTTCACTGTTCTTAATATTCTTTCTCTATCCTGTACATTTGTTGGTTTGATTATTATGTGGCAAGGGGACTTTTTTTTTTTGGTCCAGTCTATTTAGTGTTCTGTAGCCTTCTTGTACTTTCATAGGCGTGTCCTTCTTCAGGTTGGAAAAATTACCTTCTACGATTTTGTTGAATATGTTTTCTATGCTTTTGAGCTGGGCTTCTTCAACTTCTATACCTATTATCCTGAGGTTTGGTGTTTTAACGGTGTCCTGTATTTCCTGGATATTTTGTGTTAAGGATTTGTTGGACGTAAGATTTTCTTTGGTCGATGAATCTATTTCGTTTAGTTTATCTTCAGCATCTGAGATTGTGTCTTGTCTTCCATGTCTTGTATTCTTTTGGTTATGCTTGCACCTGTGGTTCTTGATTGTTTACTCAGCTTTTCTATATTCGCTCAGTTTGTGTTGTCTTTATTGTCTCTATTACAGTTTTCAGGTCTTGAAGTGTCTGAAATGTTTCCTTCAGCTCTTTAATTGTATTTTCTTTGCTTTCCTTAAAAGATTTGTTGATTTCTTGCATTTTTTGTTTTCTTGCATTTTTTTGGTTTCTTTTTTCTTCCATTTCTTGAAGGGATTTTCTCATATCCTCTTTGAGGAACTCTATCATTTTCCTGAAGTTGTTTTAAGGTCATTCTCTTCTGGTTCATCTTTGTTGGGATGTTCAGATCTTGCTGGTGTAGAGTCCTTAGACTCTGGTGGTGTTATATAAGTCTTTCTGTAGTTGGATATGTTCTTATTCTGCAATCACCCATCTCTTCTTCCAGTGGGTATGGGTGGGGTCTCTCCTTCTCCTCTCAACCAGAGAGTGGAGGGGCAACATTGGAATGCCCATTGATGGAACTGGCTGTTTTGTTCTGCTCCCTGGTCTCTTTTCAGGATTTGGTGGTTGGAAGGGTTTTGGGACTGCAGGCCAGACAGGTGGAGGTGGACTAGGATAGCCCCTGGGACTCACCTCTCAACAGGACGGTGGAGGGGCAAGACTGGAATGGCTGTTGATGGAACTGGCTGCTTTGTTCAGCCTCCAGGTCTGTCTTTGGAGTTTTATGGCAGGAAGAGTCTGGGGACCACAGGATGGAGAAGAGGTGGTGGTCTAGGATATCTCCTGGGACTCACTCTCAACTGGAGGGTGGAGGGGTAGGACCAGGGAATACTAACTTTCTAAAGGGATGAAAAGTTACTAATGGTGTCACTAATACAAAGTAAAGGAATACTGAAAAGAAGTACAGATTACAGCTAAAAGGGTGAAACTCTGCCTTATGATTTTTTCCAAAGCTCTTATAAAATTGTCAATGAGCTTCCTTTGAGTCTGTTCTTAAACTCTTCTGATAATAATACCAAAGAGAGAAAAAAGGTAACTCTAATTCTCATGGTAACACAATTATATACTTGCCATTTAACCATGTGAAGTTTATTGAGATCATGATAACTAGTTCAGCATTGATTTCTTTATGCTTTAATATGGTAAAGGTTTTTAGGATGTCAATCCATATACTTTATCATGTAAACTATGCTGTTAATTACACACAAGCAGGCTTTCCAGTTAAAAAGTAAAGCAATACTAAATATTTCAAAAGTACTTATTTTATGAATATAATTACAAGCTTAGAAAATTTTATTAAA
Source organism: Cricetulus griseus (assembly GCF_003668045.3). Taxonomy (NCBI): domain Eukaryota; kingdom Metazoa; phylum Chordata; class Mammalia; order Rodentia; family Cricetidae; genus Cricetulus; species Cricetulus griseus. The sequence continues at coordinate 90,905,417 of NW_023276807.1, read as the reverse complement.
AACCAGATCTATGGCAAAAAAATATAATATCACAACAGGCACTGTACTTTCTTTTTCATAAAATTAAACAAAAATTTAAAAATATACTTACTGTATTAGTTTTACATATTCTGTTTTGGAGTAGAAATAATAAAATGAAAATGAAATAATTGGGATATGACTTAAAATATATAGTCTTTATAATATTATAAGAAAACACATATAAACATTTAAATGTTACCAACTACACTTGTAACAGCTAATTATTATCAACTTGACTGGATTTGGAATCATTAATAAAATAAGTCGTGAGGCTCATCTCCAAACTTTTGCAAGAGAGGCTTCACTAAGGGAGGAAGGTTTAGGTTGGGTGTGGGCAGCAACAACCCATGAGCTGGAATTTCATATTGAATAAGAAAGGGAAATGGTTAGAACCCATTGGCACCAACATTCATCTCCTACTGCTTCCTGACTGCAGCTGCAACCCCATACTGGCATGCCTGCCCACCAAGACAGAGTGTATCCACCTAACTACAAATCTAAACCAACAATTCCTTACATTGCTTTTCTCAGTCATTTTATCCCTAAAATGAGAAAAGTGGTTAATACGTTGCTTATCTGATTTCTCTTAAACAAAGTATGAAATATAAAACTATACAGGATTATCTTTTATTCATTCAGACTAGAAAATACATAAAAACAACTGGGAAGTTAATTCTGCCATCTTTATAAATGTTCCTAGAAGTCAAGAAATAATTTCTTGCTTTGGTTGATTCCTTGGAAGGCCCAAAGATGTTATGTATTATTATAGCACTAACTGACCAGTGTTACAGATGCATCCCTTCCTGTTGGCTGGCTTTTTATCAGCATAGACATACAACTGAATCCCATCCAGAACTCGGCAAATCTGTGTCTGATGAAAAGTGAGAATTTTAGCTCCTCAGGAAAAAAGAAACACATAAAGCTATGTTACAATAAATCTTTCTGCCAAAAGTCGCCTGAGCCCCACCACCACCACGTGTGCACTTTATGACAGCCGCCCACCTGAGTTAGGCCCAAATGAATACACAGAAACTTGTATTAGGTACAATGCTGCTTGGCCAATGACTAGGATTCTCATCTGTTAGCTCAGTCTTTATTATCTTAAATTCATACTTTATGAGATTTATCTTATCGGACACCTTATTGCCGTTCCTCCTTGCTGGTGGATCACATCGTGCCACTGCAGCAGGAGCAGAGGGGAAAAAGAGGGCCCTTCCTGTTTCTCCTTCACTTAAAAATGAGTCTCCTTGCTATTTCACTTCCTGCCTGGATCACCACTTCTCTACTACATTTCCCAGAATCCTCTTTGAATCCTAGTCCTAATTTCCTGTCTCATTGGCCAAACAATATTTTATTTAACAATCAATAAGATAAACATACAGAGAAGCAAATTCCCCATCAAAGCTACCTCCCTCTACCTATGGCAGTCTCAGATCATCTTTCATTAGGCATTTGTTTTGTTGCTGGTTTTAAACTTGCTTTTGTGTTTTGTCTGGAAATTTTTATTTTACATCATTATTCCATTTATCATATACTTATGCATTTCTAATTTCATTATGCTACAAAAGCACTGAGTCTCTGTTTTTTTTTTCTGAATACTTAGTACTATCTGCCTGCCATATAGTATCCATTATGTAGGTAAATGAATGATCCTAAAGTACAGTGTGAAGGTTAATAAGGTACAATTCACTTATTAAAGCTAAATTAAAGTACAGCAGAAAATCTGAGGTATTGAAGTATCTCTATATGAAATTTTGTATCAGCAAATAAAGAAATTGGAGAAGGTACTAAAGGATGACAAAAAAATCCTCTATTCTAGAGTCAGAAGAATGTATTGTGTCAAATAGCCAATTACTGCTAAAATAAATCTTTAGAATTAGTGTAGGTTTCATCATTTCCACCCATTTCCAATGGAAATTTTCATAAATCTAAATAAAGCAATACCCAAATTCACATGAAAACATCATAAAATGAGACCAACTCATGTTTCGTAAAATGAGTGATGCTGGAGGCCTTGTGATATCTCATTTCAAACTATACTTCTGAGTGTAGTAACAAAACAACATGGTATGGACACAAAAACACACAAAGGAAAGTAGACTAAAATAGGGGACACATAAAGAAGAAAATCATGACTATACAACTTTCTGATTTCTAAAATTCACCAGAAATATGGTTATTTCAAATGTGGTGCTAGGAAATCTGCACATTCATGTGCAGAAAAAAAAAAAAACTAGATAAACTTTTATGCAGAAGTAAAACAAAAGTGGATCAAAGAAATGCATATGAAAGTTGACACTATGGAACTAATAGTTGCAAACATTACAAGACTTAACCATAAACTGGAACTTCATGCTTAGGATATTAATTAGTGCAGTAAATAATCATTAACACTTACAAATTGAATTGTATGACATTAGTTTCTTCACAGCAAAGAGAACAGTGCTGTAATAAAGTGATTGACTAAAGAATGTAAGAAAAATCTTTGTCAGTTAATCATTTGACAGGAGATTGATGGTTAGAAACATAAAAAGTGCAAAAAACATAATGCCAGGCATGCAGCACAAGTGCCTGTAATCCCAAGAGAGGGCAGAAAATGGCAAGAAAATAACTTTATGGTTTTGATCAGCAAAACATGAGGAATTATATTAAAGGGTTCCAACATTAGGAAGGTTGAAAACCACTGTCAGTGCCAACAAATGGGAGCCAAATGTTCAAATACCTAAATCTGTGGGGGATATTTCCTATTCAAATCACAATACCCAGTCATCTCAACTTCTAAGAAAGTATAATGAATTCATTATATATTTATCTCTGAGGTATGTATTCAAGATAACTTTTACTTTACTTTATTTTACCAGTATTCAAAATAATAGGGAGTTATGAATACTTATTTTCAAACTTATACTCTTTACTTATACATATTCTTAATTTTATTGTGAGAATTATTACTGTATTGGATAGGTTTATATCAACTGGAAAGAGGCTGGAGTCATTTGGAAAGAGTGACTCTCAATTGAGAAAATGATCCCACAAGACTCGCTTGTAAACAAACATGTGGGGCTTTTTCTAGCTTGATGATTGATGTGGAATGGGAACAGCTCACTGTGGGCAGGTGATCCTGGGTTTTCTAAGATAACAGCTTGAGCAAGACATGGAAATCAGGACAGTATGCACCATCCTCTATGGCCTGTGCTTTAGTTCTTTTCTCCAAGTTCCTGCCATGCTTGACTACCTGCACTGACTTCCCTCAGTTATGGGCATTTACCTGAAATTTAAGAAGGAATAACCCCTTTCCTACCCAATTTGCTTTTGGCCACTGTGTTTTTCACAGCCATAGGAATTCTGACTAAGAAAGTGACATAATAGTGTATGACTTTAAAAAATTAAGGCTCAAAATGCAACTGGTTATAGCACAATTAAAATTATAGAAAGGCAAGTTACATGGATCAATATATCCCCATAATAGCATATAACATGTGAATGCATTGAGTCCCCCAGACAGTTAAATATGAGTATATGCAATGATTGAGGGAGGGGGTTAGAAAACATAGGTACTTTTAGTTCACTAACACTGATGATCTTAGAAGTAATTATCATGTTCAGTCTTGGGATAATAGAACTAATGGAAGAACATGAACATATAGCCATCAAATAGTACTATTGGAGAAAGATCTTATGTTTATGTGGTTACAGATTTCCTCAGAGGGAAGATATTCAGAGATGGACAAATCTGGTTCATATCTTGGCACTTTACACAGAGAATGCATCTGGTACATTTTCTACAACCCTGAATAGACTAATAGGATTTGATTTCTAATAAAACTCTATGCATCCTGGCAAGGAACAAATTTTATAGGACACTGGAAATTTTTCATGAGGGTGAAAAAATATTATGTAAACTACTTTGATCATTACTGGATGAGGTTCTAACAGATTTTAAGAGCTGTGAGCTCCTAAAGTAATCTTTTATTATGATAAATATTCAGCACTCACTATTTATTAAACAAAAAGTTAATTAGAGCCAGGCAGAATTGTAAAACAAAAATGATTAGGGATATGAGATGCTGGCCTTCACTCTCCTTGAAATCTCGAACATAAAATACTTATTTGCATTCTTGATATAGAAAATATATACTACACTTTTTCGGTTAACCTTCACTGATGAGACTCCAAGCAAACAGGTTAAACTGTAAAGGTTCTAAGAAAAAGTTCAAGCTTTAACTAGTATCGAATTTCTGCCTTTAAGTAATATCAAAAACTCTATAGGTGTTTCTTTTTAATGATGTGGGAGGACAAAATAATCATGTTTTGTATATGAAATCTGAAATCAAGTACTTACTCATGTTTTGTGTTGCAGTTTCTGTAAGATACATTTATATTACACACTCATCTTTTCATTCTACCAGACTAATATATACTGAATGAAATTGTTAAGCCATATCTATTAAATAGTATGTCTTATAGAATAAGAAGTTCATGGTTGTTTCTTTTATTTTTTTCTTTCATACAACCCTGGTTCTCCAAATATGCAGAACAGATAGATTTATGATAAAGGCACAGTGATATGGGCTCTGCATGTTCTATAAGAAGATACCATTTTGTAGAAAGGAGTCTCCACACAAAGACTGATAATAGTTGTTGTCTCTGAGTTAATTTTCAGTCAAAGTGACTGACTCAGAAGTACAAGACTTACTGTCCTTGGTGTGTGGAATACTCCATAAACTATGGAGAGGACAGTGTAGAGAAAAGCACTAACAGTATAAATATCAGAGATAAGACCTGACACAGTTGTCAATCTAAGTTTTAGAAAGATGTACTGTGATTTTTTCTGCCTCCTCTGTATAACCTATTATCTAAAGATGTAATGAAAGCCAACTGTTTAATGTGCTAATACACTGTAGTCTCAATTTGCTTTGTGTATGAGTAAACCACAGCATAAAGATTCAGTTCTGATTTAACTTATTTATGGGAAGAAGTAGCCTGTGTTTAAATTTATACAGCATATTTTCAGCTAAATTTTAAGGAGTTTGTCTTTCCACATATAAACTCATGTGGGAAGAAAGAATCATGCTAGGTAATTGGTTTTGAATAGCACCACTGATCCTCTAAAGGCTACAGGAATTACATTTATAAATGGGAGATGGAAAGCTGCTTATGTTATCCATCTACTACTGGTATCTTGATTTGGAATTTGATTTGAATAGGCTGTGACCATTGGAGAATTCAGCAACAACAAAAAAATGATTCCTTGATATAAACACTAATAATGTACTTTTAAAATAATTTGAAAAAAATCAAGATATTCTCCATATTGTGTTAAATGTCAAACTTGAAATATACTTAATTATCAGACAAAAGCAATTAATTGTCTAGTAATTAAATGAATGACAAATTAAAAGTCTTCAGAATTGAATCAAGAGAGTATGCATATAAGAGACTTAAAACAAGCAAATAAAAAACTTGCCAGGTGGTGATGGCACACAACTTTAATCCCAGCACTCAGGAGGTGAAGACAGGCAGATCTCTGTGAGTTCAAGGCCAGCCTGGTCTACAAGACCTAGTTCCAGGACAGCCTCCAAAGCCACAGAGAAACCCTGTCTTGAAACACAAAACAAAACAAAAAACCCAAAAAACTAACAAACAAATACAAAACTTGAAGAACATCCATCCTGTTAATAACTATGTTTATTGGGAAATAGAGATTAGGTGACAGATTTCAGGGATATTATTAGAAGAACATGAATGATGAAGCTATTTTAACTACGGTATTGGGAATAAAATTCTTTATTATCACTATAGCAATGAGATTACTTGAATACTGATTTTTCATTGCTATAGTTGCTATAATGTTGAAAAGTTTCTCACACACATACAGACACACACTCACACACTTATCTCCACACACAGAGAAAGAGAGAGAGAGAGAGAGAGAGAGAGAGAGAGAGAGAGAGAGAGAGAATAGATGACAGGGAGAGGGAGAAGAGAGGGAGAAGATTCACTTACAACACATTTTACTCCCATGGAAGAAGAAAATGTCCTGGTTAGTCAAGATTGACAGGAGTTTTTCATTAAAAATAGAGTGTGTCATGTAGGGAAGTAATGTGATGACAAAGTGTCCTAGCATTTTTAATGGGTAGATTGTTGTATGATGCTTTACTCTTTTGTCTTTTTTGAGGGGCCCACCACCCAGATCCCAAATAAATCATACATGGAGGCTACAATCTTAATTATAAATGCCCAGCCTTTGCTTGTTTCTTTGCAGCTTTTTGTTGTTGTTGTTGTTGTTGGGCTTTTTGTTTGTTTGTTTTGTTATTTGAGGCAGGGTTTCTCTCTCTAGCTGTGGAGCATATCCTGACACTTGCTCTCTTGTTCTGTAGACCAGGCTCGCCTTGAAGGCACAGAAATCTGCGGCCTCTGCCTCCCAAGTGCTGGGATTAAAGTTATGTGCCACCACTACCCAGCTTCTTGACATCTTTTCATAACTTAAATTATCCAATCTATTTTTGGCCTTTGGGATTTTACCTATCTCTACTCCTGTAAACCTTTTCTTTCCTTCTTACTTTGTGTCTGGCTGTGGAGCTGCCTTGCTGAGAGGCTGGCCCCTGAAGTCCTCCTCCTTACTCTCTCATTACGAGATCACATCTCCCCAGATGTCTCTTTATATTTATCCTCTTTGCCTGTGAGTCTACCCTGTTTCTCTATCCTGCCTCACTGTTGGCCATTCAGCTCTTTATTAGGCCATTTGGTGTTTTAGACAGACACAGTAACTCAGTTTCACAGAGTTAAGCAATGCAACATAAACAAAAGTAGCACACCTTAACATTATATTCCCCAACAGTAGTTTTTTTTTCACTATAAATTCATATATAAATATAATCCTTCAGAGTTTTGGTTATTTATATTATAGATGTGCTCCCATCCTAAATTTAAATTACTAATATAGGTGGGGATTGGCGCATGCCTCTAATCTAAGCACTCCAGAGGCAGAGGTGGGGGAATCTCTGTGAGTTGAAGGACAGCCTGGTCTACAGAGGAAGTTCTAGGACCAGCTCCAAGGCAATACAGAAAAACCCAGTCTCAAAAAACAAAACAAATTTCCCAATATATTATATGTTGTATTCACAGATAGAAGTCTGTTTAGCCTGGTTTTAGTGGTGAACACCTTTAATCCCAGCACTTGGGAGGCAGAAGCAAGCAGAAACTCTGTGAGTTTGATGCTAGCCTGGTCTCCAGAGCAAGTGCCAAGATAGGCTCCAAAAGCTATAAATAAAATCCCAGTGACAGATATTGGGGTTCAAACTACAACTGAAGGTTCAGAGAAGCAAAGCAGCTAGCCACTAGCTTTTGCCTCTACTTCAGACCAAAATGCTGATCCTTGATCAATCAATCCTAACAGGGCAATGCACTGCTCTCCAGCAAGTCTCAGAATGCAATTCTCTGAGTTCATATATCGTCACTGGGATTTTATTATTTGTGTTACAAGGAGAGTCATCAGCTCCTCACTAAATGCTAAAATGAACCCACCTCCAATCTAAAAGCAGAAACAACTCATATAACTATCCCAGGGGATACAATAAAAATCTAGAAATTTTGTCATAGTGATGGAAATTGAGTTCCATTGAAGAGTGCTTTTCTATAGTTTGATCTTGAACAATATATTTGTGAACATACAAATATTTGTGGAAAAAAAACTCAAAATGTCCAAAACGAAAAACAACAACCTTTACAGTCTGACATACAACATAAAAGAAGTTATTCAATCAAAAGTAACACAAGTTTGAGATTTAGCAGACAATAACTTTAAATCTTCATTTTAATTATATTACAGGTGTTCAAAAACTTAAGAAACATTGAATATAGATGAGCTCAATCAAACATTCATAAGACATAAAATTACCACACTTGATGTGAAAATTATTGTAGTGAGATTAATGATAATTTACAAGTCTGAAGAGAATATTAACAATCCAACAGGGAATAAAGAGGCTAATGTTTAAAGGGACAAAAAGGATGTTCAGTAACCTATGAGGTAACATAAAAATTCTTAGTTTGTGACTAATTTAAATCATTGGCATAGGAATACAGGAATGCATTTGTTCATGGAAGTGTGTGATCTGGACATGACATCAAATAAAATATTGATGCAAAAAAAGTTGACAAAAAATGAATAGAAACATCCGAAGTCTTTAGACTGAAAGAATTAACATTTTTAAAATGTTAGCACACATTAAAAATATTATGTAAACAGTACAATTCATATAAAGTTCCAGCTCCATTTTCTCAGGAAATTGTTAATGTTTAATATCATATAGAACAATAGGAGACCCTAAATAGCTACAGCATTCTTTGATTACTATTTTAATAAGATAACCCTGTAAAATTTGGAAGTTTATTTGTCTCTGAAATTTCTAGATCATAGCTAACTCTCACCATGTGTTCCTAAATATTCTTCCATGTTTCCTACATTTGACATTATAACATCTAGCATTTAATCATAGTTGCATTATATTCCCTACTTGATAATTTCAAACTCTACATGGCATTTAAATCTATTGTATTTGTTTGTTACTCAAGCATTTTTTTCTATTTTTAAATTTTAATGAAAATATAATTTAATTATTTCCTTCCTTGCCTTTTCTCCTTCCAATGCTTTCATGGCCCTCCTTATTCCCTCTCAATTTCATAGTCTATTTTCTTTAATTATTTTTGTTACACACACACACACACACACACACACACACACACACACACACACACACGAATATATAAGGACAACCTCATTTGGAGTTGCTTGTATATATATGATTTCAGGGCTGACCACTTAATATTGTATTACCAATTAAGGCCTTATTCCCAGAGAAGACTAACACTCCCTCTTTCTGCATTCCTTGTTTTCCAGTATTTCTCTTGCTAGGGATTGGATCTCATGAGCTTCTTATTCCACATTAGCATAAAATTTGACATTGTCATTGTTCACATTCTTTAGACATTTATTTTTGGGGTATCAATGGTGTGGCAACCTTGTCCTTTCAAGAAGGTACAATCTCCAAGTATACCTCCTGGTCTCTGGGTCTCACAACAATTCTACCCTCTCTTCTGTAATGCTCCTGAACATTAAGAGTTATGTGGTAGAATTATTTATTTGGCTGGGCATACCAGGATCACTTGTTCTCTGCATTTTGACCAGTTGTTATTTTCTATGATGGTCGCTGTCTCCTACAAAAAAAAAAGATTCTTTAATGAATGCTCCATATATCTGTAGGTATAACCATAGGGTGTAGTTAGGGTGCTCTAGTTAACTAATAGTAGCGATTTCTCTACTAGGATCAATGACCTTAGCCAACTACTCAAACAGTTTTTAAGTCAACATCTTTTACACAACATATAAATTATGGTGAAAGTTCAGTGAGAAGGGAACAATGGAACTGAGATACTTAGATGTTTAATGCCATGTTAAATGTTAATGTGATGAGGAGTAATGATGTGTTTAGTTTAGTCTTGTTCTAGGTATTGTGTGCTTCTTGTAAACCTTGCTTCTTAATTTTCTTTAACTTTTTAAATTTATTTTAGTTTTTCAAGATAAGATTTTTCTCTGTAACCTTGGCTGTTGGTATTTGTTTTTTATTTATTTGTTTTTCTAGAGCCACAGAACTAACAAAGTGATGTCCCCTCACCCATGTGTGTATATCTATATCTAGATATAGATATAAACTTGAGGCAGGGAAAAACACTTCTAATCTGGGCCATACCTTATTCTGGAAGCCTATAAAGACATATTATATATGCACACATTTGTTATATACAATATAATACAATATAATATATACATACATTATAAATTATATGGGATTTATTAGAATGACAAGCTGCAGTCTAGCTAATCCATCAGTGGCTGGTTGAGAGTGGAAAGTCCAAGAATCCAGTAGTTGCTCAGTCCATAGTTTAGATGTCTCAGATGGTATTCAGTATATGTGTGAATCCAGAAGAGGTAGGCTGTAAAGCCAGTGAAGGAATGGACTTACTAGCAAAGCAAAGAAGACAAGAAGGCAAAGATACTATTTTCTTTAACTTTTTAACTCTAGATGCTGTTAGATTTTCCTAGGAATATTTTTTGTGGGTGGGGGGAGGGCAGGTTTTCTCTGCATGACAGCAATGGCAGTCTTGGAACTTGCTTGGTAGAACAGACTGGCCTCAAACTAACAGAGATCGGCTTGCTTCTGCCTCCCAAGTTCTGGGATATGCCATATCTGCCCAGGTGGAAGGGTAGCATTTTGACATTACCTTTATATCTGTGTACCATAAGGATCTGAGAAGAGTAGTTTTCCTTGAAGTGCTGTCATATTAGATGCAGAGATCATTGTACAGACAATAGTTGCTTTCCCTCTTTCCTAAATAAAGAGGTTTATTTTTTAAAAATTGTGAGACCCTAACAATGGGATTACTGGAAATAAAATACAAAAAAGCCTACTTTCTTCAGTTCTGTAACTCTAGAAGATTTTAATGATCAAATAGGTGGCATTCAGCCTCCAGTACATGTCACATTTGTGAATTGCCCTCACCTGAAATTGTTGGATAGTTAACTCCTGGTAAGCTGAACACAGCTGTGAGTTTCTGCATTGACAGTACAGTGACTTCAATTTCTTGAAACTATTAAGACAATTTGCTAATTTTCAATTTTTAATTTCTTGCTGAAGGATGATTGACAACTTTTGGACTTTTCTTATGTTGAACCTAAAAACTATCAGTTTTTGATTGAACTTTTATTGTATGAATTGCCCATCATTCTGCTAGATTGTCCATCTCCTTTGCCCTTCAGTACAATATGTTTTATTAAACATCACTGTAATGTACTTTAGGTCAAGAACCTCTGGCTGTCACTCAAACCTTGCTGCTCATTATGATAATTGTGCTTCTAACAGTTAAGGTCTGCACCCTGGGCCCTATTATTTCAACAAATCACCACATTTGGTGTTTCAAAAAGTTATAAAATATTCTTTATTAATTCCAGCCTTACAAACACAGTAGCTATGGTTCCCCTCAGTGTGTAAGATGCTCTTGTTACAAGAGCATTCTATATAAGCAATGTGTGTTAAGGATCTCCCAGTGATCTTTGTGAGCTGCTAGTCTTCTACCTCAGGAATAAAGCTTCTAGTAGGTTGGGCTTTCACTGTCCATAAAGAAAGAAGAACCACTGGTGTTTAATGTAGAGCTGGGAGCTACTTCTGAAGGACCTTCGTCAGATATGTCAGAGCATTGGAATATCCAAACTTGTAAGTGCTTGAATCCATATCTGACATTTACACTTGTTTGGTTACATTCCTTACAAATCACAAGCTTGAAATTGATGAGAAGTTGCAGAACTGAAAATTGTGTCTTCACTGAAATCCATCTAAACTCATAATTGTATCCTAAGTTTGGCATGCAGTTTACTCATTGTTCTTCATACAAAGGGTCAGACAACCTCCTTAGAAAAGCTTCCAGTGACGCCCCAAGTTAATACTCAATAATCTACCTGCACAGCTTCTTCTTTTTTTTTTTTTTTTTTTTGAAAACACAAGTAACACTCACAGTATTTAGAAGAAATTCACCTGGGATGTAATAGTCATTATTATATGATAACTCTTCACCAATGAAATGTTAATGATTTACATCTGCGCTGCATCCCAGAGTCTATTTTACTCTATCTGCCTTATGAGTGAGGGCAAATGAGCTAATAGAAACACCACTCCAAATCCTGATTTATAGTTTCCTTCTTGTTTCCCTTTTTTGAACTAAGTGCTTTAGAACTCATGCACAAAGAAGTCTCTGAGAGAAAGCACTGCCTATAATTTTATTGAAGTTCTCTAAGAAACAGCATCAATATGGAATAAGCATAGTAGGAGCATTAGGCTAAGCAGAAATAACTTATAAACAATATGCATAATAGGTGACATCTGGGATGCCCTGTTTGCTTGATAATCAGAGTTTGGATTGGAAAGTTATCAACTAAGAAGGCAAGTCACATCTAGTACAATCTTCTATACACATGTATACTTTTACACATTAAAGCATATAAACAGAGAGAGGGAGATGGGAGGTGAGAGAAGGGGAGAGAGAGAGAGGTTAGTTGACTAATCTTAAGAAGAGATTTTACAATGGGGAATCACACTTTAAATAAGCCTTCAACTGTAATATAAGGATTTTTCCCAATCTAATTTCCAACTAGTAATTGAAAAAAAATATTTGTCAAGGAGCATGATATCTTTTTAGGGGATGGTGTAGGGAGGAACTTCCAAAGAAGAATGTGACTTTGTCTTTAAAGAAAAATATTCTGGCAGGAAGAGGAACAGATACTTTCATATAACAGATGCTTTTGGTGGCACATAGCGCCCAGCCACTCTTCCACAGAGATTGTGATCTTGTTTTAGAGTTGTCATTAAAACCTTACACTGATGTGACATAAAACTTAATAATATATGGGAATTTTTTAGGATTTTGATATTTGACCTCCGATTATACCACATTTCAGTATTTTCTCATCAATTTCTATCCAATTCTAAGCTTCCTCAAGAAAAGCGTATGTGCCTTCCTTGGAAAACATCTTATAGGGACTCAACCCCTGAAAATATTGGTGAAATTTATACAGTATTAAACTTTATGCAATAGTATGATTTAATATTAATTATTTTTATAAGTGCATTATTTAAATGTCTACATAATCCTGTTTGAAACAGTAACAGACAGATAAAGGAAGATATGGTAGGTTAAAATGCTTTTGGAAAGGAATATGAAATGGTGATTATAAATTCAATTACAGAACTGTTCTCATCACAGAGTTGCTAATGGTGGTATTTTAAATCATTAATTGGAGTAATGGTAGATCATTTGCTTTATTTTTTCACGACTACCATCCTACACCAGTTTTAGATTGCTCCAAGAAGTCCAGGTACCCACATTTCTTAGTTAATTTTCTGACATGGAAATAATGATTCTTGAGTTTGCCATCATGTCTCCTCTGTTAGACCTGTGTTTCTTCTGAAGCTGAATCATCCCTTTGTTTTTACAGGGCATACTATAAAACATGCTAATTAAATATAGAAGTGTTAAGTTTTGAAATACTCTATTTTTGATTAACATCAAGTGCATGCCACTTTACTTCCAGGTGAGTGCTTGTGGAAGATCATCACTGTCCATTTTAATTTCAAGTTGATTCAGTGGAAAAGATAACTGAAATGCTGGGCATACGTTTGTCATCAAAGTTGGAATTTAAAGCCCTGTAATGGGAATGTCATCAGCCATAACACTTAAAATCTATGCATATATCTGAGATAAATAGAAAATAAAATAAGGACAAGGGAAAGAACTTCACTTACAGTGTGCTGCTAAATTTGAGATCTAATGTGCAATTAAAAAATCTTAAGTTAAAGGTAAAGAGAATAACACAGAAGATAGTCTAACAGCTAAGACAAAGTTTAGAAATGTAAATTCATATCGCTTGTCTAGGTAGCCTTCCAGTCAGCTGGAGGATATTGGGTAATCTAGTGAGGACTATATACATTCAAATGTCTGTAAATCTGATTCACTTCTTCATAGGGTCCACACAAGAGTTTGTCTGTGTTTTGTAAATTAAATCAAATCAACACATTTATGATAATGAAGTAAGTAAAATGGATCTGTAGAATGGGGAATTTTGAAAAAAAACTTGTAGTTCACTTTTTTATTATTTACATGTAAAAATAGAGCATTTTATTAAAAATTGTCTATTTCTTCCATGATTGTAGTAAAACTTATTTTTAAGTTGAAGATAGTCTAAAACTCTAGTTGTTAGAATAAAGATGTTATCCATTCTGTCTCTCCACACTCCCTTCAAGGAAAAAAATGACATTGCTAACAAGTTAATAGATGGATTTTATTTTATTTACTTAATATGTTTTATTTTTGAGATAGGATCTCATGCATTCCAGGGTGGCCTTGGACTTGCAATGTAGCCAAAGATGAATATGCATTCCTGATCTTTCTTCTTCTACCTTTCAAGAGTTAGAGTTACAGGCATGAACCACCTGGCTGGTCACTGTTACTTGAAATGGAACATTATACATTCCACCCAGGTATTAATTCTCCAAACTTATTTGTTCTTTCACTCTGCTTTATTTCTCCCAGTGTATGATTTTCCAAATTTTACTTTCAATCTACTTTAAATGAATCAAATTAAGCTGCTAAAGTATTTTCTTTCTCTTAGCTGTAGATCTTTATGTTTTCATCAAGAGTCCATTCAATTAATTATGCTTTATATCCTGAGTGTTGACTTAGTGGCTAAAGAGAAATAAACAGTTAAAAGTTTTTGTGGCAAGTATCCATAATAACGATAAAAATAGAAAATATCTAAAACAATATGCACCCTTCTTATTTTTCTCTGTGTTATCAAATGTTTGTGTGATATTATTTTGCATTTTCTATTGCCACTAGTTAATTCCAATGCATTTCTAGTTCTGTGCTCTGAAAATATGCCATCAGGTACACGTATCTGATGAAAGACGTAATGAAGAAAAATTATGCTTCATAATTCTCAGTTTATAAACTTTATCAGGATCAAGTTAGAGTCTATCAGGCCCAGCCCTTGGTACCTCTGACTCAGTGACCAATGTGTCTCTCTCGACATAGAAACCATAACAATACATAATGTCTGGCATTAGTCAAATCAACCACCAAGTTTGGATAAGTTGAGGTAGCCCCATTGTTGTAATGACCTTTCAGAGCAAGAGAACATACTCAATTTATATTGCATCAATTATTAATTTGTGTATAGAAATTATAAAGAATTTTTAAAATTCTACTTACCATAAATCTTGACTTCTTCAAAACTGAAGGTTGAGAAATATAACAATTTGGAAAAGACAGATAAAATGATACTATCTGGGAGGTAATGCTAAATGACTGAATTTGTCTCAGTGGTGTAGACAGCAGATACACCATGTTTGTGTAGAAACTTCATTGTCTAATACTTAAAGACAAGAAATCATGAACAATCTATCTCTACAACTACATTTAAGGGGTCTTTAAGGATAAGAAAGAAGAAGGGTATTCAGTCTCTCAGCATCCTTGGCTTGGAATAATACACAACACTTCTACTCAAAATTCTGAGAGAGAAGCTACAGATTCAAAAGGGACAAAAGGAAGCTTGGTGAAGATTAAATGTCTTAGTGATCACAACTGTACACATTTTTCCTGATTTTGAAGACATCCATAATAAAACATGTATTTATATAATATACTAAATGTATGTGTTCATATTATTACACATTTACATATAATATTTATATGGTTGCATATCATTGATTTGAATTAAGAATTAATTTCAGAATTTTATGAAAAGAGTAACATTATCCAGTTCTCCTCCCTTTTTTGTGGTCCTGGGGTTCAAACTGTGAACATTTTAGTCAATGGCTCTACTCTTGACTATCTCACAGGCTCTTGGGGTTTTGGGAAATGAAATTTTGACATAAAGCTCTGTCAGGTCTTGAATTAGACATACAACCCATGGTGACCACAGGATTCTCTCTGTCTCTCAGGACTGGGACTACAGATGCTAATTGATTTATTCAAACTTAATTGTATATATTCTATTGGTAAGATCTATTGTAGAAACTGGTGATTTAGAGAAATAAAAGAAAAAGAAAATTTCCATTACTTAACAAAGTATATATCTCTGTGGATGACTCAATTGCTGCTTGGGGCTGTTTTGTTTATTATCATGCATTAACTATAAAATACGAGTTCTCCTTAGGACATTTCTATATTTACATATAATATTCTATGATCATATTCATTTTCCTCTATTACTCATTCTTTTCTCTCCTCCACCTTCATTTTCATGCCTCACTCTTCCATTTCTTCCTCCACATGTGTATTATTTCCCTTTTGTGATTTTATATCATTACCCCACTGAGTTTCACACATGAGAAAGGACAGCTTTCAAATACCGACCTATTTCACTGCACATGAATATCTCCATCCATATATAACTTCCCATTCTTTCTTGATTAGGAAATATGCACATATTGCAGATGTTGCATTTCCTCTATCCACTTCTCTGTGGATTTACAACTAGGCTGATATTTTGCACAGTGCTAAAATAGACATGATTATGCAGGTTTAAAGTGTCTCTGAGGAAAACTAACTTGGATTCTTTTCATTGTATACCCAGAAGAGCTGTGAATGAAGAAAATGTAAATTTATAATTTTGGTTTTAAAGTAATGATTCATATTGATTTTTGTAAGGTTTATCTAAATAAGCTCTTAATATTGTTCACATGCCCCTGCCATGTCATCAGCACTTGTGGTTTTCTTGATGATTTATTGATGATAATTGATTTCTTGATGATATTTCCTTTCTGATTGAAATAATTGTAGTTTGATGTCCATTTATTTTATGGTTAAGCTTCTGAAATTTTTTTCATGTGTTGATTGGTTACTGTACTTCTTCATTTGAAAAATGTTCAACTCATTTCCCATCATTTCTTGGTTTTATTCATTGGTTGGTGGTTTTTATTTATTTGAAAATTTCTCAGTTCCAATTGCATCATTTCTTGGTTGAATTACTCATTCAAAATTTTTAGTCTATTGTATATTCTGATTATTAAGCCACTATCAAATGAAAGCTGGCAGTCTATCACTTTGTCCAGTTGATGTTACCTTGGGGAAGTTTGCAAGAGACAGTCTGTTCTACAATTAGCTCAGAGTTGATATGTTGTGTTAGTAAGAATCAAGGGCATGTTGAAGATTTCAGTAAAGTATAGTGGATTTGTGGGTAGCATCATTTTGTTAATCCTAATCTGCTGCAGATTTTTGGTTAAGTTTTGTTATGTAATTAAATGCCTTTCAAACCATTCAACACTACAACTAGTGACATAAAAATTAACCTCCATTTTTCTTAATCTGTACAGCAGATAACCATATTTTATTATTATGTTGTGGTCATGTAAACATTTTCCAGGGAAAACTAAAGATCTTTTTGAAATTTACCCATCCTGTTTGTAAGCATTTATCAGAAGGCTAAATGGGTCTGAATGTTACAATCTATAACTACTTCACAGATCCACAGAAATGAGAGTTTCACAACTGCCTTCAATTACTTGTGTTAAGAACCAGTAA
Source organism: Cricetulus griseus (assembly GCF_003668045.3). Taxonomy (NCBI): domain Eukaryota; kingdom Metazoa; phylum Chordata; class Mammalia; order Rodentia; family Cricetidae; genus Cricetulus; species Cricetulus griseus. Next base: position 90,888,263 of record NW_023276807.1, on the reverse strand, counting down.
ACATCATAACATAATATGTCATAGCACAGCTGTAAAGGAAGGAATTGTCCTTAAGACATCCATTAGGATTCAGTGAGATCTAGAGAGATAATGGGGCATGTGCAGTATGTATGCCTGCAAGTGTCAGGATGCTTTTCACCAGACTGCTTGACTACTTGCATCCAGATAATACAGTGGCCACTGTGACCACTCCATGTCTCTGCTTTTTACTTTATTATTGCCAAAGCTTATTTTTTCTTTCTTTGGAAATTATTTATTTACAAATAATGTAAGTGGATGACTAATACATGATAACTAGTGATAAAAATTAACCTGTCTAACACCAAATATTTACAAATAATGTAATTTCCTCAATTAACTTCTGAGAGGAATTAGAAAGGATGTTTTTCCCATCATTCCTTAATGCTATTCATAAGCTCTCTAGCAAAATGCACTGAACCTTCCCATTGAGAAAAGTAGTATAACAAAGCAATACATTACAGATGTAAATGATAGAAAAGAAATTTGATATTGTAATAGTAAGTACATTTAAGCAGAAGTAAGCTCACTTTGACAGAGAAGGACGTCGTTTCTGATTATATGAACCAAGAAGCCATTATAGCTATTTTCTTACACTCAAATTGTGTTTCAATTTCAAAGTGTAAGATAAACATTGGTTACTTAGAATTTTAACAGAAATACCAAAGAAATAACTATCTAAGATGTACACATTTATAATACAGGCATGTGTATAATTGTGTATGATTATTTCCCACCATGAAGAACCAAAATCATTTTTATGTTATAAAGAAATAAATTTGAAGTATTAGCAATATATACTACAACAATAGGTAAATATAAATAGAAAATATTGTCTTACCCTATTCCATTTTACCTTACCTATTACCTTTCCTTTTCCCAAAAACTCTACAAAGAGAAAATTAAATTAAATTTACCATAAAACAAAATCAGATAATGAATTGGTGAATGACAAAATTTGCATACCATTTTAAAGGAAGTCATTAGGATTTGAACATCACTGGCATACTACTAGAATTATCAAGAAAAAATAGTAGCTGAGAGAGAAAAGGCACAAGTTAATGAAAGCAAACATATTAAAGGACCTTACAAAAATGAAAAGGATAATGTCAACAGTATGAAGATAAACTAAATTGTTTGGATAAAACTGAGAAGTTGATACAAGGAAAGAAATCAAAAATCTGACTCAAAATTGAATAAATAGTATAACTAAAATATAATCTATCAAGACATGATCAAAAATATATTCCCTGTGTTAGTTTGGGTTTCTTTTGCTGTGAAGAGATATCAGGAGCATGGCAAATCTTACAAAGGAAAACATTTAACTGGGCCTGGCTTACAGTTTCAGAAGTTTAGTCCATTATTATCATTATAGGGAGCGTGGTGGCATGCAGGCAGATGTGGTGCTGGAGTAGCAGCTCAGAACCCTACATATTTCAGGCATTAGGAAGTTGAATGAGACACCGGGTGGCATCCTTAGCAGAGGAAACCTCAAAGCCTGCTTCAGCATTGACAGTCTTCCTCCAACAAAACCATACCCACTCCAACAAAGTCATACCTCCTAATAGTTACACTCCTTATGATCTTGTGAGGGCAGATTACATTCAAATGGACATATGCCCCTAACAAGCCAATCCCAAAATGGATTGACTACTGAATTATGCTAAAAATTGGTGGCAGGATTATTATCAATCATTGAAAAAATGAGAACAGCTTCCTTCTCTGATGTCAACATCATTTATCAAAAATAGACAAAGATGACATAAAAAAGTCATACACTAAAATTTCTGATGACTATCAATACATAATGCTTGTATACATAATTATACAACAAGAAAAATTAACTGTTTATCTCAGGCCAGTGACCAATGGTGGAAACTACATCTCACAATAAAACTTCAGCTACAAAGGGCTGAGGAGATATACCAGTTGGTTTGGTGATTTGAATGAGTATTACCCCAATAGGCTCATCTATTTGAATGTTTAGTGGCTAGTCAGTGTAATTCTTTGAATGTATTAGAAAGATTAGGAGGCATTCTTGCCAGACAAGTCTCTCTTTTGTCCTGCAGACTGGGATATTGCTCTCAGCTACTGTTTCAATGCCTTGTGTGCCCCCAAGCTTCCCATCATGATAAAAACAGATGGAACATTTCAAATGGTAGCCAAGCCCCCATAATTAAATGCTTGATTTTATCTTTGGTCATGTGTCTCTTCACATCAATAGACAATAGTGACAAAGACAGTGGGCAAAGTATTTGATTCTAGAATGTATTTAAAAACTAAACCTGATGCAGGAAAGCATGACAATGCTGTAACCCCAGCTCTTATAGGACAGAGAAAGATATATCTGTGGGGCTTACTGTCTGGCCAGTACAGACAGTTCCAGACCAGTGACAGAGCCTGTCACAAAAATAACAAAAACAGAGAAAAAGGTTGAATTAAGATGTCATTAAGGAAGAGTATCTGAGCTTTCCTCTGCCTCTACATAGCTTTACCTACATAAAAGTGCACTGGTACACAAATTGCATCAATAAGTAAAATTCACGTAATATAATACAGATATCCACAGAGAAAATATGAAAATCTATTAACATCACAATAGATGGAGAGATATTACTTGGCCCATCACAAAAGTCTTACATGATTGGAAACATTCATTTTTAGGAAAAAAAAAAAAAACACCAGGGAAAACCCACAATCAACATCATATTGAATTGTAGAAGAATGTTTCATTATTCCATGAAAAGGAACCCTGTTCTTGGCACTGTTCAGTACATCTATTATGTACTCAATGCTCTGATGGGGGAAGTACTTCTGTGTATGTTTATCTTATTGATTGTTTAATAAAGTTCTGTTTGGCCAATGAAACAGCAAGCTAGGCAGGACTAGGAGTCAAAGAGGATTCTGGGAAATGTAGTAGAAAAGTGGTGATCCAGGCAGGAAGTGACATAGAAGGAGACTCATATATAAAGAAGGAGAAACAGGAAGCATCCCTCTTTTCCCCTCCGCTCCTGCTCCAGTGGCACAATGTGATCCACCAGCAAGGAGGGACGCCAATAATGCGCCCGATAAGATAAGTCTTATAACATATATAGATTTATGATAATTAAGACTAAGCTAACAGATGAGAAGTCCCAGTCATTGGCCAAGCAGCTTTGAACCTAATACAAGTTTCTGTGTGTTCATTTGGGCCTAACTCAGGTGGGCGGCTGACATAAAGCACACACGTGGTGGTGGTGGTGCTCAGGAGGCTTTTGGCAGAAAGATTTATCATAACAATGCTCCAATTGAGTCATTAGGTAAGTTAATGAGAAGACTTGCATAGAAGTAAATTATTCTGTTCTAAGATAAGCATAAACATATGTATGGAAAAATCTTGGTGAAACAAATAAATCAAGGCATTAGAATATAGGTTGGCCAACAACACTCCATGTTTGTACAAAAGGTGAAAGTTATGAAATATAATTAAGAAAATAATTCATTGCATGATGCTCTCAAGATAATAAAATTCTTTTTTTTCTTCTCTGTGACCTTAGCTTTCCATCTAGTGGTTTTTAAATTTTAGAGATACAGAGAAGCCTGAAGATTGTCATTTACTCTGAGAACTGCTTTAAAATAATGGAACATCAGAGAATATATTTGAAGTATAACAATCCCTGTAGTTGGAACCAAAGTGTCATTCATAGATCCTTAGCAGAGAATTATATTTGCTATTATTCTAGTTTTAGATGGAATACCAGTATTCACATGAATTCCTTATAATGGCCATGCATACCACCAAAGTAATTATGGATATCATTGCTGACATACATGATGCCCCAGATTCATATATGAAAGTTTTCATGTCTGTATCTCTTTAGAACATAAAACATCAATGATATAAAACCATTGTCAATTGAGACATTTGAATTCATTTTGGATCCTAGTTAAGAAAGCATTCTAGCCAGGTGTTGGTGGCACATGCCTTTAATCCCAGCACTCGGGAAGCAGAGGCAGGCCAATCTCTGTGAGTTCAGGGCCAGCCTGGTCTCCAGAGCGAGTTCCAGGATAGGCTCCAAAGCTACACAGAGAAACCCTTTCTTGAAAAACCAAAATAAAATAAAATAAAATAAAAAGCATTCTAGAGTCCAGCCTAATGGATCCCAATTATGTCATGAACAAGGCTCTAGGCACAGCAATGCTTTTTTGTTTTGTTTTATTTCTATGAAAGTAGGAGAAAAAATAATGTTCCTTTTATTTCTAATCAAATCACTGAAACATTCCTGAGATGCCTCTTGTAGCTGTGTTATTCCTAGATTTATGGTTCACAATAGCCATATGTGACCAGTAGTAAACTTTCAGAATAGAACGGAGAGAAACTACAGTAGAAAATAAACTCTTGGCTTCAAAGTAGAGGCAAATGGTATATTCTACATTTGATGTGCCTTATGGCCTTTCTGGAGTCAGATGGGAAGTTTCAGCCATGATGGGATTCATTAATATTGGAAAGACTATGAATGAATCAGGAATTTTGGATTTTGTTGTATGTACTTCTGAGCTTTCTAGATCCATGTGGTACATGACAACTCTAGCCTGATTGGTCAGGATATTCATTAAGAGCTAATGAAAAATATAAGCCACCAGATTATTACTTCTTATACTTCAGACAGTTAAAATTGATGTCATTTTTATTGAAGAAGAAAATCCCTGGTCAATCTCACTTTAATGATGTCTTTTGTGTGAGAACTAGGAGAAACACTAATTTAAATTAAAATGAATACTTGAATGGTTTAAAGAAAAAAGGACTTGTCCCTTTATACTTCTCAGGGGATCCATGTATGTCACTCTTAGGGATGTCCTTGTTTACAAGGTTCTCTGGGGTTGTAGATTGTCAGCTGGTTATCCTTTGCTCTAAGCCTAGTATCCACTTATGAGTGAATACATACCATGTTGTCTTTCTGTGCCTGGGTAAGCTCACTCAGAATAGTTTCTTCTAGTTCCATCCATTTTCCTGCAAATTTCAAGATTTCATTTGTTTTTGTTTTCCCAGTTGGAGTATTCATTGTGTAAATATACCACAATTTCTTTATCCATTCTTTGGTTGAGGGGCATTCTTTGGTTGAGGGGCATCTAGGTTGCTTCCAGGTTCTGGCTATTATAAATAATACTTTTATGAACATAGCTGAACAGAGGTCCTTGTTGAATGTGTATCCTTTGGGTATATGCCTGAGTGGAATTGCTGGATCTTGAGCTAGTCTGAATTCCATTTTCTTGAGAAGCTGCCATAGTGATTTCCAAAGTGGCTGTACAAGTTTACACTCCCACCAGCAGTGGAAAAGTGGTCCCCTTTCTCCACATCTTCTCCAGCATAAGCTTCCATTAGTGTTTTTGATTTTAGGCATTCTGACAGGTGGCATGGGGGGTTGGTGGAGGAATTAGGAGGACATAAGGGAGAGGGAACTGGGATTGTTATGCAGAATAAGATTGTTTTTGACTTAAATACAAATTAATAAAAATGATTCAGAAAAAAAGATGAAAGTTGCTATCTGGCATCCTGTGCCTCATTTCACATGTGTCTATGTGAGATTCAACATGTTGGAGATGATGTTTGCTAATTGGGATTAAGTCTTATCAATATGATTTGCATGACTATAATGGTACTTTTCTGGCTCTGACTTACAGAAAAGCCAAATTTCCAGGGCAAGTGTTGTTAAATATTGTGAAGAAACCCCCTACATTTCCTAAAGTATATTGTATAAAGGGTTTTGTCTATATTTTTACCAGTATTTTTCATGTCTCTGGTTTAGAAAATAAACTCTTCCACAGTGGATAGAAATAAGAAACTTTACAGCAAAGCACATTGTGATAACTCAGATATTGTTGATCAGTCTTAGGCATCCAGAAATACTGAAAATGAAGATGTTGAAGAATGTCAATGAATGTCAAGCATGTTGGGTCCAACAGAGGCTGATGGCCTTGGTAGTGACTCAGCTTTATTAAGAGGTGAGAAGTACTTGCCATGAATGTCCAAATTTTCATGTTACACTTGAATTTTATTTAAAGAAGTTAAGGATTTAAAGAAGATAGTTTGACATTTTGATGACTAATTGTTAACCTTTCAATATCTGCATCAAGTACTAAAAAGACCACATGTCCTTGTTCTTCAACACACTGAACAGCATTGGTGTGCTTAAGGATTCCATATTTGACAGCATTGATGACAGAATCTATCACATTGTTCTGTTTCTCCCAGCAATGGTGAAACAAAAAGAGTTTCCAACAAGATTTCTAGGTAAATGAACAGCAAAATCATTGTTACATAAAGAGCAAAAACTTTGAAAATCTATGTAAATTGCTTTTAAAGGCACAGTACATAGAGTCTTACTGAGCTTAAGAGACTAGTTTATATACAGTGTTGCAGTGGTTTAACTGAATGAAAATCAATGCTCCTATGAATTTGTTAGATGTAAAATTATGTTGATTCTGTCAACATATACTGAGCAACCATTTCTGTCTGTATGGATTTCCTAATAAAATTATGGGAGTATGTAGTGATTTTAAATCTATTTTAAAAGCCTTTATTAAGTTTGCTCTTTCTAAACATGTAGATTTAAAAAAATATTCTACACTTCAAATTAAATAAGTAATGCTTCCCATTGTGATGAATGTTATTCACTGACTATATTTCATGCCTATTGCAATATTATATATTTATGTATTTACATATACACTTGAAATTATAAGGGATATGAGCTGCAGTCCCTATCTAAGAAAAGATGGTCCATTTTTAATTTACTGGGTACTGCAGTTGCTTCAAGTTATATGTTCACTTCTACAGATTTGTAACTAGGATCCACAAATAAGGGAAACTATTTGTTATTTGTCTTTCTGTGTCTGGGCTAACTCACTTATTCAGAATCATTTGAGTTTTACCAATTTACTTCAAAATTTCATGATTTCATTTATCTTTACACATGAAAAGTACCCCATTGTGAAAATATAGCACATTATCATTATCTGTTAATCAGGTGAGGATTATTTAGATTTCTCCCATTTACTAGCTATTGTGAACATGGTGGCCACTGATATGGCTGAGAAACTGTCTAGAGTAGAATGCTGAATCATTTGGATATTCATCAAGGAATCCTACAGCATGGTTATTTGGTAGGTATGCTTTTAGCCTTTTGGGAATGAGAAAAACATAATACAGCACAGAGAAACATTTTCCAGTACCATAAAAAAGCAATAATGAGTATGAAATTCAAAACTTAAGCACAACAAATAAACAATAGCATTATAGAACAAGAAGACTAGAAAATGATAGACGACCTTTGTCAGCTGTACATCAGACAATATATTAATATTTAGAATATATCAAATACTAAAACCTCAAGCACTATAAAAGCTTTCCAATCCATGAATGCACAAAGGCACTGAAGATGTGCTGCTCAAATGAAGAATAAATGTCAAAAATATATTTTTAAAGTGCCCAACATCCTTAGTCCTCAGGGAAACCCAAAGCAAAGATACAATAGGATTCCTTTATACCATAGTGAAAAGGAAAAATTGTGATGATATTAAATACTAACTACTGCAGAGTAGTGAAAACATTATCTCTCATAATATGATAGAAATGTAGGTTTCTCCTTATACTGTTAAGATGTATATGAATCTATGTAAACAATCCCAAATTAAGATTATTTTATTATCATATGGCATCCCAGGCTTGGTGTTCCAAAAGGAAATTATATCAACATATTACAGAGAAATATTCATATCCACATTTCTTATTTATATAATATGCATAGAAACTATAACTAGCCTAGATATTCATTAGCAGTTGGATCTCCAATGTTATATAAATGTTATATATTTGGATACTAGTCTTCAAATTTGGGGTTAATGAAAATCTTTTCCCATTTTTGTAGGCTGCCCTCTTATCAGAATGATAGTGTCCTTTGCCTTACAGAAGCTTTCATTTTCATGAGATCCTATTTATTAATTGTTAATCTTAATGCCTGTCTTAATAGTGTTCTGTTCAGAAAGTCTTGTCCTGAGTCTATGTTTTCAAGACTATTACTCACTTTCTCTTCTACCAGGTTCAATGTTTTATGTTGTTTTTGAACTACTTGGACTTGAGTGTTTTGTAGGTTGATAAATAAGGATCTATTTTTATTATTCTACATACAGACAATCAGGTAGAACAGCACTATTCCTTAAAGAGACTAACTTCTTTTCCAGTGTGTATTTATGGTTTCTTTATCAAAATAAAGATTTGTGTCTGGGTCTTCAATTCAATTGCAATGATCCATGTTTTTTTTTTTTTAGATATCAGTGCCATGTGGTTTTATTTCTATAGTTCTGTAGTATAACTTGAAATGAGGAGTGAGGAGAATCCCAGCAGTTATTTTGCTGTTCAGGAATAGTCCTCAGATGTTTTTTTGTTTTTCAATATGAAGCTAAGAATTGTTTTTTCTTGGTTGATGAAGAATTGTGTTGAAATTTTGATGGGGATTGCATTCAATATGAAGATTGTTTTTGGCAGGGTATCTTTTTTTCCTCATCTACAAGGATGGGAGATATTTGAGCTTCTGATATCTTCTTCAATTTCTTTCTTCAAATACTTGAAGTTTATTATATTAGTCTTTCTCTTTATTGGTTAGTGTTACCCCATGATATTTTATAATATTTCAGGCTATTTTGAAAGGTATTATTTCACTGATTTTTCCTCAGTCTCTCATTTGTACATAGGTTGGCTACTGATTTTTTTTTTTTGAGTTAACTTATTATCCAGGAATGTTGCTGAAAGTGTTTATCAGATGCAGGAGTTCCCCCATAAAATTTTTAGGGTCATTTATATATGCTATCATATCATTTACAAAGAATGACACTTTCACTTTTCCTTTACAAATGGATATCCTTCCCCGCATGCCATTACTAAGGAGACCCCTTGAGTTCCTTTAGTTTTCTTATTGCTCCAGGTAAAACTTCAAGTACTATATTGAAGACATGTGGAAAGATCAGACCACTTATTCTTGTTCCTGATTTTAAGGAAATTTCTCTGCACTTGGCCTACAATCTGTCCTGCTGGTGCAATAATGACACAGAATTTGTGGGAGTAGCCAATGGAATTGCTGGATCTTGAGGTAGACTGATTCCCATTTTCCTGAGGAACACAAATACTGATTTCCAAAATGGTTTTACTGAGTTTGCACTCTCACCAGCAGTGGAGGAGTGTTCCTCTTTCTCCACATCCTCTCCAGCATAGACTGTCATTGATGTTTTTATTTTAGCCATTCTGACAGGAACAAGATGGTATCTCAGAGTTGTTTTGATTTGCATTTCCCTGATGGCTAAGGATGTTAAGCACTTTCTTAAATATCTTTCAGACATGTTAGATTCCTCTGTTGAGAATTCTCTATTTAGTTCTCTAACCTACTTTTTAATTACCTTATTTGGAGTTTTGGTGACTAGCTTCTTGAATTCTTTATATATTTTGGAAATCAACCGTCTCTCAGATGTGGGGTTGGTGAGTATCTTTTCCCATTCTGTGGGCTGCCACTTCATCTTGTTTACTGTGTCCTTTGCTTTATAGAAGTTTCTCAGTTTCAGGAAGACCCATTTATTAACTGGTGGTCTAAGTGTCTGAGGTACTGGTATTATATTTGGGAGGTGGTCTCCTGTAAGATTTTTTTCAAGGGTACCTCCCACTTTCTCTTCTAAGAAGTTCAGTGTGGCTGGATTTATGTTGAGGTCTTTGATGCATTTGGATTTAAGTTGTGTCCATGGTGTTTTGATTATTATGTGTCAAGGGGATGTCTACTTTATTTGGTGTTCTGTAAGCTTCTTGTACTTTCATTGGCATGTCTTTCATTAGGTTGGGAATGTTTTCTTCTATGATTTTGCTGCATATATTTTCTGCATCTTTGAGGTGGGTTTCTTTTTTGTTTGTTTTTTCTTCCATTTCTTTAAGGGATTTTCTCATTACCTCTTTTTCTTTCTCTTCTGCTTCATCTGTATTGGGATGTTCAGTTCTTGCTCATGTGGAGTCCCTAGACTCTGGTGGCATCATATTGATCTTTGTGTTTTTGACTGTGTTCTTATACTGTTATATTCCCTTCACTTCTTCCAGTGGGGACTGCTGGAGTCTCTCCCTCTCCTGTTGGGTAGGAGACCAAGGTTCTTTTCTGGTGGGTGCAAACAAGTCCAATACTCCATTGGCTCTCCTCTTCCTGTAGGTGGAGACGAGACTAGTATTGTGACACTGTCAGACTCTGGATGGTCTAGTCTACTGGTATGGGTCCCCCATGCGCAGTCCCCAGTCCTCAGGAGGCTCCAAGCAGGGCACAGGAAGTCGGGCATGAAACAAGCCCATGCCGCCTTCTCCTGTGGTTGGACATAGGACTTGAACTGCAATATTGGCACACTCTGGATGGGCTGGTCAACCAGGATGGGTTCCCCAGTGCACAGTCACCAGGCCTCAGGAGGCTGTGAGCAGGGCACTGGAAGGCAGGGTGATTCATGACATTTTAATGAAAGTATCCCTTCATGTGGTGGTGGAGCTGAAGGTAGTGTTGGAATTTCCAGTTTAGTGTCAAGGGCCTGTATTACCACATTCCAGAGAGAAAAAGTTTCCACTAGCATTCCCTCATCCTCTTTAAATGTTTACCAGCATTGACTGTGACTCAACTCATCCCAATGTGAAGTCCTGTCCACATGACAAAATCAAGAGGCTTACTTCCTCAGGAGCTTGTTCCGGTGGTGCCAACATTCTGGAGTTCACATCACTGGAGTTCCGATCCCAGAGAGGATGTGTGGAATCAGCCAGAGAATGGAGACTGACATGATCTGAGGGTAAACAGAGATGGCTGCCATTTATTGAAAAAAAAAAAAGTCTACATCTTTTGTAGTTCACAATTGCACAAGGATTAAATGGGAGTAAGGGACATATGAACTGCAAGGTGGCTTCTGAACAGGGATTCAGAAACCTAACATTGAGCTTGAGAAGTTTATAGGCTTCAGTCATATGTTAATGAAAGGGCCACAAGTTCTCCATGCCAGAGATAGGAATATCTCCCTTTTAAGGTTGCAGGAACTTTAAGTCCCTGAGGAAATGGGAACTTTTGTCTATTTGCCTGACCTTGGCAAAGGACATTCTTGGCAAAGGACATTCTTGGGGATCAAACCTTCATTATAGAAAATTGCAGGTTTTGGTTTTTGTTGTTGTTGTTTTGGGGTTTGGGTTTGTTTTTTGTTTGTTTGTTTGTTTTTGTTTTTTTCTTTTTCTTTTTTCTTCTTTTTTTTTCCATATGGCTTAGTTTATCCAAATAGCTAGAGCTTGAAGAGAGCAAAGACAAAGCTTGACAATATTACTATGAACCTGAGCTGAGTAGACCTTGGGAATTTATAAATCTTGATTATCAAGCAAATTTTATAGAAGCTTGGTGTCAACTTGTGTGTGAGTAGGCAGAGTGATCACACTATGTGGTTCCATGGTGTTGGGAATTTTTTTCAAAGAATTATTTTGTTTTATAAGACTGCCATTGTAGGGGTCCATGCATTTATCCCTTAGAGTCTTTCATGTTTCCTAGTGTCTTTGGTAAAGAGGATTATAGGCTGGTAATCCTTTGCTCTATGTCTAAAATTCATATATCAGTGAGTACATACCATGTTTGTCTTTTTGTGACTGGGTTACCTCACTCAGGATTGTTTCTTCTAGTTCCATCCATTTGCCTGCGAATTTCAAGATTCCATTGCTTTTTTTCTGCTGAATATGGGAAGCGGCAGGAACTCCTGAGCTAATTGGGAGAATGAGGGTAGGGGAGAGAGAGCTGCCAGAATGAGAGCAGGAGAAGAGGAGAGGAGAGTAGGAAATGGAGGAGCAGAAATATTGAGTTGGGAGAAGAATAGAGGAGAGCAGGATGAGAGATACCATATCAGAGGGAGCCATTATAGGTCCCAGGAGATATCTGGCACTAGGGAGATTTCTAGACACCTACAAGGATGACAAGAACTGACAATCTAGGCAATGGTGCAGAGGATAACCAAAATGCCTTTCCCCTGAAATGAGATTGATGACTACTTTTTATGCCAACCTAGAGCCCTCATCCAGTGGCTGATGGAAGCAGAGGCAGACATCCACAGATATACACTGAACTGAACTCTGGAACTTAGTTGCAGAGAGAGAGGAATGAAGATCGAAGGGGTCAGTTCCCGGTTGTAGAAACCCACAGAAACAGCTGGCCTGAACAAGGGGGAGGGGGAGCACATCAACCCCAGATGCTGTCTGGGAAGCGAGTATAGGACTGTCCCAGACCCCTGAACATGGATGTCAATGAGGAGGCCTCTGAAGTCTAGGGGGCCCCTGGTAGTGGATTAGTATTTTTCCCTGGTGTAAGAAGGGACTTTGAGAGCCCATCCCACATGAAGGGATGCACTCTTGCCCTGGACACATGGGGAAGGGCCTAGGCCCAGCCCAGGATGATGTGGTGGACTTTGCAGAGCCCCCATTGAGGGCCCTACTCTGCCTGGGGAGTGGTGGGTGGATGGGGTGGGGGGTAGGTCAGGGGTGTGGGAGGAGAGGTGGGGTTGATGGGTAGGAGAGGGAGAAGGGATTGACATGTGAAACAAGCTTGTTCCTAATTTGAACTAATAAAAGAAAATTAAAAAAAAGATTGCCATTGTATACATTTACATCGTTCAAAACCTGTGAGAACCAAAGCTACATTTTAAGTTTTGATTACTATACCAAAGAGATCAATGAAATAAAATGCATCTCTTCTATAAGCCTCTCGGTCAAGGACACACAGTTTCTAAAATGCTGGAGGCTTGTTCATGGGAAATAAAATGTTACATGTTTTCACTTCCCTAAACATGTTTGTTTCACCCATCTGCACTGAGTATGCTTAATCACATGCAGGCAGGGGGTACCTAGGCATCAGGATGTATGCTTGCCGGGATTGGAACTGATGGGAAATGCAGTTTAAGATTTTCCATCTTAAGACCTTACAAAATTTGATTCTGGGTCATTTCCTAAAAACCTGAGTATGGACTTGGCCAGACTCCATCCACCTGGCCCATATTTAATTCAAGCTTGCTTCAAGTTTAAATTGTAATAGTGGGTGCTGGAGAGATGGCTCAGAGGTTAAGAGCAGTGACTGTTCTTCCAGAGGTCTTGAGTTCAATTCCCGGCAACCACATGGTGGCTCACAACCACCCTGGATGAGATCCGGTGCCCTCTGCTGGCATGCAGACAGAAGACTGTACACATAAAAAAGAAAATCTTTAAAAATAAATAAATAAATAAATAAATAAATAAATAAATGAATAAATTGTGATAGTGACCTTATTCTCAACCAGTAGGATAAACAGCCTGCACAACATTACCTAAAAGAAAGTGCACAAGAAATCTCCCATAGTACATAGTGAGCAACACTAAAGATGTAAGTATAAGGGTGCTGGAGAATTGTAATCCACAAGGTTGAAATGCTGGAACTTTGTCATGCAGTTGGTTGTCATGCAGTTCATGACATCAGTTTCTTGGCTATGATGAGGAGAGATGTCATGCCATCCTGCTATTCAGAATAGTGTGCAATGTAAGTATGTAGGTACTGTTTTTTTTTTCTGAAAATTTTCAATAGATTATTTAGAACTGCTGGAAACTGAAGCAATGAATTTGAAATCTAGATAAGGGTTGTTGTGTCAATACTCTACTTTAAGAGACTGAGAGTTTTGCTAATTTTCAAGAAATTGCCAGTCAGGCTAGAGAATGTTATTGCCTAACTTTACAAGCAGCCTTGAGAACAAAAGCAGATATAGCCCATCACTGTCAAGAAAATGTTGAACTCCTCACAGCAATGAGAAAAGAAGCCTTTTTAACAGCCTCCTTGAGTGAAGACACAAAGTTCCATATGTGAAAAAGTCAGGTATCAACAATAGTACTCTTAATTTTCAAACATATTAATTTTCACTTTTGAAATTCTATGTAGAAATTACAGTTAAATTGGGGTAGATTTCTAACATATAGAAACAGAAATAAATGTCTGTAGCCAGACTTCTTTGCAGTAAAATAGACCTATCACTGAAAGAATACAAGAACACAAGGCTAGAGAAGTCATGGGTGGGATGGGGGGAACCACTACTATTATTGTGCTAAAAGAACATAAAAATAAAGTGACTCTTAATGAAATGTATTTATACTCCTGCATCAATGAATAATTAAGGCCTTGTCATTCTGTAGTGCTATCATAGAGAACCACAATATGATAATGTGCAGAGAGTGAGAGATTTTAGACACTCAGTCATAAATGGAGGGACTTATAAAATATTCTCCTTGGTGCTCAGTGATTTATGCAGTAGAGGGGATAAAAATTATATCAGAATTTCATGGAAATAGCATTTACCAGACACAACAGTTCCCATGCATACATTAACCAAAAGAAACTCTGAAAGACCTCCTTAGACTCAAGACAGACAAAATCCCAAAAGGTAGAAAAGGAAGTGGGCACATGTCCGATCTTTAACCAAGAAGTTTTATTTATTTATTTATTTTTTTGCAGTGAATAGTTACTGAATACATCAAAACAACTTCAGAGCATACCTCAAGCTTGAGATTAATTGGCGAACATAGACTGAACTCTATGGTTTTTTTGTTTGTTTGTTTTTGCAGATTTTTTTATTTGAATTAGAAGCAAGATTGTTTTACATGTCAATCCCAGTTCCCTCCCCCTCCATTCCTCCCCTACCACCCCCCAAACTAAAACCCTACCTATCACATATCCTTTCTTCTCCCCAGAGAGGGTGAGGCCTTCCACAGGGGCTCATAAGAGTCTATCATATCCTTTGGGATAGGGCCTAGGCCCACCTTAGTGTGTCTTGGCTCAGGGAGTATCCCTCTATGTGGAATGGTCTCCCAAAGTCCATTCCTATGCTAGGAATAAGTAAGATTTATTAATCTTATGAAAATTAAAATGAAAATTAGATTGCTCCAACACAACTTGAAATAGATAGCCTCAATGTGTCACAAAAGTAAAGAGAAAAATAATTAGTGTAAAATATAAACCAATGGTCTAAATGTCAGTTTTATAGCCATAAATTTATAGCAACAGTAAAAATATGACAAATTAAAAGGTCAAGCACTTCAGGTGCCAATCTTAACAAGAACACACATCATGAGTAGAACATCCAACAAACATAAGCATATAAAACAAAGTATTCCGAAACTAACCAGACATTTGCATACTAAGAGCTATTAAAGGAGTGTGAAAAATGATGGACCAGAGATCTGTGTGATTGTGATTGTAATGTTTGTATCAGGAACATTGTAATAAATGATTATTGCCATTTTTAAAATCTGATTTAACTAGGACAATAGCAAGTAATTATTTAGATATTTTCATTCTAACATTGCTACAAAAATAGTTCCATTTGTTTGTAATTTTTCCTAAATCTTATAAAATATTTGCAATGATTCAGCACATTTTCTTCTTTCCCAATTGATGGTGAGCCTTTTGAAAGAAGACTGTTCTCCATTGATTCATGAATGGAGTTCATTGATTCATGAAGTTTAAATTAAGAAAGTACAGAAACTTTGTCCCCATGTTGGTGTCACTCTGTGGAATTTATGAGATTTTTCGGATGTAGAATTTTGTTAGAAGTAGTCATTGAGGGTAGGAATGGGAGTTTATCCTCTTACCCTAAATGGTTCACTCCTTTTCTTTGCTCTCTCAGGATCTGCTGAAATATTCCCACCATTATGGAGATTCCCTCTATAACCTGTATGCAAAATAAAGAGTTTATTCTATAAATTGTTTTTGACAATGATATATCACGGCTATATTGTCTATAATTTGATAAAAATGTTGAACAGAATATGGCTAACAATATGAACCTAAAATTTATATCTTAGGTAATACTATCTTCTGGGCATATTTTATTGCTAACTACTCTGTGTTCAGGACATTTTTAAAAATTTTATTTTAGGTTTTGCTATCACCACAAGTATAAGCATCCACAAATCCAAAGGCAACTCAAAAATATCACTGTCAATATTCAGATAAGCTACATATCATAGTAGTCTGTTTGTGAAATTGTGGGGCTATATAAATTTCTCATTTTTTTTTTTAAAAATCTGCTCCTTTGGCAAGACTTGAGTGTAGCTAGTTGTAGAGGCATGCAATTTTTGACTCTGTTAAAATTTCATTGAAATACTGTGGTTTTGTTTCATTTTCAAATTTTCACTGGTATTTCATGTTTATTGACACATAATATACATAGTGATGTATATACTTTTCATCCACCAAGGCCCTAGGCACAAGTTAAAAGTAAGTCATCCCATAATTAGACATTTTTCCTAGTCTTCTTAATTTCACTTTCTTGCTTTATTGTGTTAAAGTAACAATGATAGTTCCCATATTTTACAACTCCATTCAATGTTGTTTCCAAATCTGATATCAAAGTTAAATTTGCATGGACCTATCCTTCCAAAAATAAATTGGTTTATTAGAATTAGTTTCTAGCCACAAAGTTTCACACATTTAAACTGGTGAAATGATGCTTCTAGGACAATGGTGTTATTTATTATGGTGTGTTATCCAATTGCACTGCACCTGTCTGGATCAGAGGCTCACAATAATGCAATGAAAACGATCTGAATGGGTCACAGGTCTAATGTGTTAAGCACATAAACAAAGACTGCCCATGGAGAGTGTTAATCCATGCTCATTAATTTTTGAATTCACATTCTGCAAGTTCATCCAAAAATTTATGAAGCAAGTCAGAGTTTGGCTTCAACAGCAATAGAGACATACTGGAACATATGGCTGGGGGGCAAGACAGAGTCCTTGGCAGGTCTCCTGCAGGGAGCCAGGTGAAGTGAAACCCATTAGACCCTCCACCACGGTCGCCAGAGTTACAGCCCACAGAAGAGGAATGTCTCCAGTGTCTCTGAAAGCGTGAAAGGTAAATGAGACTCATTTCAATTACTCCCATCCAGACTTGTTCTGTCCTAGCCAGTGGGTTCTGTTTATTAGAGTACATCATTACACATGGCCATTTAAATCAAGTGAAATACATCCACCTTACTTTTTCATGTCCCCAGGATATATATACCCAGATGCATGTGTATATGTTTTCTACATACATAGCCATTGTCAGCACACTCTGAAAACAATACTTTTCATTTATAATAATAAACATATATTCTCTTTTATTGCATGACTTAGTAATAGTATAAGCATCACTGACATTTTAAGATTTTTTTTTGTTTTAAGAAAATGACATTAAATATTACCTATTTTTCCATATTTGACACTTAATAGCATATATTAATCTGGTTATTTTCGTGTGGTACTTTCCCCCTTTGACTGTCCCTGCTTAAGACAATAAGTTACAAAGAAGAAAACAGAAAATGGAATCATAATGATCATTTTTGGTAATGAAAGCTGCTATAAAATTTAATCAAGAATATCTGTTTTCAATGGCGTAGATTTGTCTTCAGAAGATGTGGAGGTTCCTTTAAAAATGAAAAATACCTATACAAAGAAATTCCTCACATTTTTGTCATGAAGTTGGAGAAGTAGCAAGATCTAGTCATTTCCATGGTCTCACAACGATAGGTCTTTTCTGCTCTCCCAGCTTGTTTCTAGCCCAGGGGTAACATGCTCCAAACCCAGAGATCTCTATGCTGTGCTGGCCTGACTACCAAGTATAGTATTAGACTCTGCTTTCTAGTTGCCAACATGAGCTATATTTATTTTTAATAATTAGTTATGGTCTGACTGCGTTTCACTCATATCCTCAGGGAGATATCCCTAAATCCTGGTCTTGAGATTATCCTTGTAAATTTCTCTCCAGAATTTTCAAAAAAAAAAAAACAAAAAACTTATCTTCTAACCATGTGTTTCTTCTCTTCTGCTGTATGTGTGGGTTCATTTGCCCAGGCAGCTATGTGTCTTGTTCACCAATTCCCTTTAGTGACTATTACCTAAAACCAAAGTACATCAGCCACTGAACAAATCAAGTACACAACCAAAACCAAAGAGAGTATTTTCAAAAATGTATAATTTACTACAGGGATTGATTAGGAAAACTATTACAGATATGATAACATTTTAGCAAAGAAAGCATGCTTTACCTGAGTTGAATGATGGAAAGAATGTTTTCACAGGAATACCTTCTATTTTAGGGAAAGCATTTCTCTCAGACTGTACAACACATAAACAGACTTGCTATATTCTCATGGCATAATAGTGGTGCAAAAATTATTCTTCAATACTTGACTCAGTTGATAATCAATTAATAAAGTGCCTTTGTAAGGAGAAGACCAATCAGTGCATGTATTCTGTGTGCCTAGTGAAGCACAGAATCCCAATTTTCCCACACATACTCCCCTGTTGACCCATACTACACTGGCTCCATGCTTCCCCTGAGATAATGAAGTGCACCTCCTTCTCAGTACTTGCCTAAATTTAATTTTCCTGGCAAGAATGCTATTTCACAGAATCCTATGGTTCATGTCATGACTTCTTCCCATGAATGTATATCCTATAATAGAATATTCCTAAATACCCTATTTAAGGTACCCATATATTCAAGTACAAACTGCACAAAAACTTACCTTATTTTCTTTATAGTATATGCCTGCTTGTATCATACTGTTATGCTATCTTATAACATAAAAGATATATACATTTATTACTTTGACTGTAACATGGCAGAGTCCCTTCTATCTCCAATTACACTGAAGTGTCTGCCAGGCAGGTGATAGTTAATATTTACTGGATGACTGAATGAATTTGGCTCATGATGATTTTATCTTGCCATAAAACATATGGCAATAGTTGTGTTCACTTGTTTTCCACAGATTGTCATAAATGATTATATTCTAAAAGAGTTTCAAGCTTGACATGCTAAGATAAAACTCAATATATCATTTACAGTTTAGTACAGTTTAAATATTCACAATATTCTGTTTCTAAGAACAACAACAACTAACTTCACACTGTCTTTTCTCATCCTCCCTCTGTAATATACAGAAGGAATTTTAAATTTTCTGTTTATCTTTATATTTCGTGGTTCATTTTCTTTGTTTCCTTGTATTTTATTTTAGGAGCAGGGCTTTATTGGAAGTTGAATCCTCATGCTTATCCTCATTAGGGCTGGAAGTAAAGGTAGTCCATTATATTTGCTTTATCAATTCATTTTTTAAGGAATTTTCAAGGTGCTATGTTGAAATCTTAACCAAGTAGTGGTTTTATATGATATGTATTCTTCTGAGTTTACCTATTAATAAATGAATTCTTTTAATAGCAATTTGTCAATGACCAGTATTTAATATTTATCAAAGACTATACATTTTTCTAACATACTCAAAATATTTATGGACTCTTTTGTGTGTTTGTATGCAATTTCCCTTAGTTTTTGTAGTGGCTGTTGAGAAAGTGATTGGTGGCTTCCTGGAAAGACATTGCTAGAGATCTGTATTTTGTTTCTTGTTTTATAGGTCATTCTGCCAAACACCTTTGTTCTGTTTTATTGTTTATTCCTTTTTGTTTGGAGACAATGTTTCCTTGTATCAGAGGCCTTGAACTTACTCTTCTGTTCTTCAATGCCAAGTTCAGATGTTACAGGTGGACTCAACCATTATTTTACTTGTCTTCAGATTTGTTGTCTTGTAAATGGGAGCCAATTTGTCTTCTACTATGCTAAGTTCTGTAAATATGTCAATTTCTCACATGCTGTTTTATTTTTTTTCCTGCTAAATCTGGCACAAGAACTCTTTGCTATTGGCAAACTCCCTGGTCTTTTCTGTTCTGTGTCATGTATTCCAAATTTTCTTTCTCTTGGGCCACACCTAAAAGGTCACTTGTGTAGGGAATTTGTAATAGGACATTTCCTGTCCCATCTACCTGATAATTACCACACAGATACAGTATTATTTATAAATCCAAGGTCAGTAGCCCAAGCTTATTACTATCTTCCTCTTACATTTTATATAAACCCGTATTCCATATTTATCTTCTGCCACATGGCTGTGTCTTCATTAATATGGCACACTCATCCCGCTCCCTCTGTGACTCCTGGTGTTACATCTGACTCTGCTATTCTTCCTTCCAGAATTCTTTCTATATCAGGCTGTCTCCCCCAATCTCTTTCTGCACAGCTCTTGAACAATCAGATTTTTATTAACAGTGTGAGCCATGCACATTTGTATTGTGCAAAGATTGTTCCACAGCAGGAATTATTGTTGATGTCTTATTTTAAAAACATGTTTAAGTATACTACTTCTTGTTTTGACTCAAATACTCAAATGTATTCAGTTTAGTCTATGTGTAGAAGTGTTCATGTGAGTTCAGTTGCCCTCTGAGGCTAGAAGAATGAGATCTCCTGGAATTGGAATTGCAGATGGTTATGAGCTAGTGGTCCCAAGCAGGTGTAAGGACACGAATTCAGATTCTCTACAATAACTGTATGTGCTCTTAATCACTGAACTATCTCTCCTGTGCTAATCCTTTCTTTTTGACTTTTTAAAGAATTAATTTAACTAGAAATATGCTTTAATAGTAGAGCACATACAAGGTATGTGTAGGTTCTAGGTTCAAGTACTACAAAATGCACTAAATTAAACTAATATTTGTGAACAGAAATTTATTTATAGACTGTATCTAGAAGCTGATTCTTAAATTTTTAATCAGTTGATTTCCAGAAATGTGCAAAATTTATAATTTCCTTCAAGCAAAACTCTTCAAATTCAATGGAATTGGACAATTCATTTTATATTTTACTCAGTACAAAATGACACTGATATGTTGGTAATTAAGAATTTGTCTTCTATTGATACATTTTTAACCTTGTAAAATATGGGGGATAGGAAAGAACTGGGAAAAAGAGATGTAGGATGAGAATATACTGTATGATTTTTTTTAAGTTACAATATAAATAATTAAATAAATAGAAAGGCAAGTCTTCTACAAAGGATATAAAAGGCCATGAAAGCAAAACAAGTCAAACATATTTTTAGGACAGACAAATATAGATTGAAATCCTTTTCCACCTCTAAACTTTTACAATAACTTTGTCTTCATTACTCCTATCATACTCTTTTGAAATAAAATTCATTCATGCTTGTAAAAGTGTATGTGTGTAAGTTCAGTGTCTGTGTGCTGTTTATAGAACCTGAATGTGTAAATGCAGAGCCCACTGGTGTATGCAGAGCCCAGAGGACATCGGTTTTCTCCTTTATCACTATTTGCCTTCCTTGAGGCAGAGACTCTAACAGTGTCTGGGGCTAGGCAGGCAGGCAGCAAATTTCAGTGATCCACCAATCTTTATACCTACATTTCTGCCTGCCATTAGTGCTGGGTACAGGCATTTGCATAACTATGCCTGGAGTTTTATGTGTGTTCTGAGAATTTTAATACAAATCTGTTCCCTTGTGAAACAAGCACTCTTTCCTACTGGACCTGATCCTAGCCTACATTCTACCAATAAAAGCTTTTAGTTTTGTATTTCCATTTACCTGTTCAATATGTATTAGTTTCCTCTAAGAACAAAGGGAATTTGTTTGACCCAGTCATCATGTCATACATCATTTATTTTGCATTGCATATTTAAAATTCTTGTAATACAAAATGTAAAATTTTACTCAACACATGACTAATGAGGAGAAAAAAGGTACATATGTGTGTGATACCAGGTATACAATATCTCTATAAATTGTTGTGTAATATATTTTTATTGGCTTTGTGTGCTGCCTAGTTTTGTGTCAGTTTGAGTCTTTATGAGAAAAGAGAGTCCCAACTGTGAAATTTCCCCACCAGATTGACCAGGCATGTAGTGCATTTTCTTAATTAGTGATTGATGTGGGAAGGCCAAGTCTAATTGTGGGTAGTGCCACCTCTGCATGGGTAGTCCTGTATTCTATAAGAAAGCAGGCTAACCCAGGCATGAAAGCGAGCCAGTAAGCAGTGTTTCTCCTCATCTTTGCATTCTAAATTCAGACAAATGCTGATTTGACCACATATTTTAATTTGGAGGCCTACTTCCATTTGAACAATATATGAAGTAAACAAGTATGAGGGTCTGCTACACACAATCAAGGAGTTTCTCAGGTCTTTTTTTAAATTGAGAAGTTCTGGGCCCTTACTGATTAATCGTTTTTTCACCAGTTACTCTGATTTTTATTTCCCACTATCCTATACTGAGGCTCTATTTTTCCTCATATTTTCTTTTTACTCATATTTTATTTTATTTTTGATTCACATTACAATGTGGTTATTCATTACTCTATCACCACATATCTTTCATTCACATCCAATGATATATTTAATTTAATCATAATATGCCTTTTTAATATTTGAGATTATTGTATAATTACAATTCTCCCTACCACTCCTCCCCTCTAAACTTTCTGTATATTCTCTCATCTCTCTTGGAAATTCATGGGCTATTTTTCCATTATTTTTTATTGTATGGGTGCATACATACACACACACATACATACATACATTTCTATTTGTATATTTTTAGGTATGACTCTTCATTGTTAAAGCCTGCTTCTTGCACTCTTAGCATTCCTTAGTTATGGTTAGTAAGTATGCTGGTTAAAATTCAAGTGGCAGCTGTATTATATCCTTCATGTCCATGACTTCAGTAGTGTTGGATATTAGGATAGATTTCTGGTAGCAGAAACGATTGCCTTTATGTTGAGCAGTCTTACTCACAAATAGAGAGCTTGGTGCTTATCAGCAAGGTATAATGACAATACTGTACTCTAAGGATCATCATGGCATGCTGTTCAATTTTATACAATTCAAAATTACCTAAACTTGGATGAAAATAACCATATATCCTTCAAGATCAATCATTAATCAAAAAAACCTCACATATTTGTCTAAAAGGCAATCATGATAGAGGTACTTTATATGATGCTCCCTTTCCACAGATGAATCTTGTTTGTGTGAAGTTGATTAAATTTTAACCACCAAACAGTGTGGGTTTAGATAGAAAAAATAAATAAATGTATAATTTCTAGACCCAAGTCTGATTATAGTAGAGACTACTACAAGGAACTCTAAGCTGGTATGAATTCAAGTGATAAGGGATTCTCATAGTTTACAGAGATAACTAAGCCTGACACACTTAACTGGTGAGATCTACACTGATGCACGTAACTGCAACTCAATGTTCTTCCTTTGATAGAAAAAGTGGTGACTCTACTTCCATTACTTGTTTTCTTTCAATAAAGAAAAAGCTATTAGAAGAATTTTAGAAGGGAAAGAACAGAAATGGTGATAGTATTATACTCTCCTCATAGTTACCATACACTAAGACCTCAATTACCTGTCATTTTTAAAGTCAGGGACTTTGACAGGAGAAGCATAAAAATGTATTTGAGCTGAAGGTTAAAATGGAGGTAAATAGTTATATGGATATCCTGATTCCTGAATGAAAGCAAAATAAATATTTTTTTTCTTCTGTGGGAGACAGGCTTAATAGTATTTTGAGTAACACAGAATGTAACAGGAGAAAGGCTTCCAGGTTGCATTTTCCTAGTCTAATGTAGATTCAAATAGTGATGATATTTCATCAATAGTGATGATATTTCATCAATATATGTCACAATTGCAGCTGAACATATTTTTTAACCAGTAAGACAAAAGGCTTTAATAGACAACGTTGAAGTAGACAGAAGTGGATGGAAACACTGTCAGCATGGAACAGAAAGAACACTTTAATTCTCATGTACTTTGTGCCCATCCTACAGATTACCAAATGAAATACTAAAATGCTATGATTCCAATCTACAGCATAATGCACATTGCTTTGCCTTTTCTTGACGGCTTTGAAGAGAGAATCTGAAGGGACATACAGTCTCAAAGGATTTATCTCTTGGAAATACAAGATCCCAATAAGGTCACAGACATGAAATCGGTATGCTGACAAAGTCCCCAGTCCCTGAGTGGAAGAGCTCCCCATACACAGCTCATTGTGTCTAGCAGAGAATTGGAGTGCAAGGTTTCACAAGCGGACCAGGCTGTTATTCTGTATAAATCCTTCAGTGAGCACTGACAATACTTGCTGGGTCTTCAGGAAACCTCGTGGTGGTGTGAACACCAACTGGATAAGACTTCATGGCCAAGTTGCACAGAGTGATCTGTCTCTTCACATGGCTTATTTTGCATGTCATCACTCACCAATTTGCCAATGAAACATAAGCACCGTGCCTTCTGTCCTCCCACCAACTCTGTATTGACTCCAGTTTTCTAGATTGCAGACATATCACTAACAGAGAAGATTGTATATCTAGCTCTACTTTAGTATCTCATAGTCAGAACCACAGCACATGTGTTAGTTGGAGATACAAAATTTATTTGTGTCTGTTTTTGAAAATGCTAAGACATAAAAGAATGTGAATATTATTCAGATCCTCACACTTGAAGTAAATGAAACCTCCTTCTCTGGAGGAATTGTGCAGTCTTTCGTGGTCCATTCATGAATATATTCCCATCAGATATCATAGAGAGCAAGTGTTCTGACTTTATACCATGTAGACAACACCAAGAACATGCTAGTATTTATGGAGTAGATTTGCAGTTTTCCCTTCATAACTACTAATAAAGAAAGGGATCGTGACTGTTTTCTCAGAACCTTTATAATAACAGCCCATTAGTAAATTCTGAAAACAGAAGCAATCCCATCCATGTCCTACACATTTAAACTACACATATACATAAAATTTTAAGTGGATGTGCTTGTGCTTCTGGCTTCAAATAATTAATAGTGTTTTAACTAGAGTATAGAGAGTTTGAGATAGTATATTACTTCTAAATGACACAGCAGTGTATACTGTGAAAATGCCTTGCCCCGAAGAGAAGCACAGTGCTCAGCATGAACACTTTTCATTGTGATAAAGCTGGTATCATACAGGAAAACCACTTGGAGCGTGAGAACCTCTACTCATTGTTGCATTCCTTTTCTTGCCATGCATTATTCTTCATAACTTGAAAATTGGAGTTTTCTAGTCATTTTGTGTTCTCATTATAAATATGCCTATGGACATACTTTGGGCCATGCATTAACCTTAATCATCAACAACACAGTGTATCAAAACAAGATCTGCCACTCATTCCTTCCATCACCACCTATTTTAATGAAAAACATCAAAAACTGACACATAAAACAGAGCAGGATTTGAAGTTAAATTATGTCATAAATATTCACCAACATAGAGAATGGACACATAAATTTAGAGGAAACTATAATAAAAACACAGTACATACAAATATTTTATTTTTACTCTGTGTTTGATTTTAAATGCAATAATTTGGAAAATAAAATTGTGCATACACATAAATTATTCTGTCTAAAATGTGTAGCTGATGCAATATGTCTATGATGTGTTTATAAATGATTCAGTGCAGGACTAATTATTTTAAAGGAGGCAAGGCCCACTCACTACCTTTAAAATGGGAGGTGGTATGAAAATTTTTATCTCCCAGAGATGGAATTTATAGCACTGATTTCTAAAACATCCTGAGCAGTTTCTTTGTAGGACATAACCAATGAAATAACACTATTAATATTTTACTTTGATGTGCGTAAATTTTTCCATCTTAAGACTCATATTTGAGTTTAAAGGAAAGCAACACACACACACACACACACACACACACAGTGTAAAAAATGCCAGTTTTATGAATAACCTATTTATTCTAGACAATTTTCACAAGTCTTGGTTATGTTGCTTTCTATTCAAAGATGCCAAATAATCTCTATTTTCTTCAGCACTGTGTTTACATAGCAGGTGTTTTGGTAACTCCACTGGTTTTAATTCACTAAAGGCATTTCCTTGGCTTCTAGTTTGACCATCTGTACATAATGCTCTAATGATCTTATTTTATTTTCATGACATTTGAAGATACTTAAGGGCTTATCGCTAAAGTTTGGAAAGCACATGCATTAAATTTCAGCCAATTGGAGGTATTAACAAAGAAAGTAATTGAACACCTGAAATATGTTTCAAACTGTGTGCGAAGGAAATTATCTTAAGGGGGTTAGACTTTCTTTATGTTTTAAGTTAAACATTCTATGAATTACAGATGCCCCATAACACTGAGTTGATGAGCACTGAAAGTCAGAGGGCATTTGAGCAGGCAGTGAGGTCACTCATATTGTAAGGATGGCTTATATTGTTCTTCTAAACAGGGTAAGATCAAAAACAATATGTAACTGGTCATTGAAGTATTATCACCCAGTAATAGCTAGTGTCGCTTTCTCCAAAAGTAAAGGAATTTCTATAATTAAGAATTGAATTTTTTTAAAAAATAGCTTAATAGGTTGGAGCATAAGAACATACATTTAAATATTATGCATTTTGTTGTTTTAATGTTCTGAACCTATACATTATTGGGTGAAAAAAAATGATGCCTATCTATGACCTTAATTGAAGCAAGCATTGTCATGTGGTGTTTAGAGAAGTTAAAATTTGTGCCATGGATCTTTAGAGAGGGAAGTAGAATTAGGAAATGGTGCATATCAATGCATTTCTCTCCTAGCCAAGCCTAATTTGAATCGTGTGTGTGTGTGTGTGTGTGTGTGTGTGTGTGTGTGTGTGTGTGTGTGTGTTATATTTTTAGTGTTTGGGTGAAATATCATGTCAAAGTCTGTAAGGTCCTTTTCACTCAGTATGTCATGTACCTATTCTGACTCTGTTTACATTTTGTCTGGATGTTGTATTTATTAAGGAGATTGGGTTATTGGAATAATTTTCCACTGTAACTGTGTTGGGGATTAACTTATGTTTTTATATTTAATGATGCTTATCTTATAAATTGTTTAAACTTGTTCTGTATTCACTTTTGGATTGACATATCCTCTTGATAAATTATTCTTTACTGGCTGTGAAGACTAGTGGTGGTATGAAGTGTATTTTGTCATGCATTATTTTTCGCTTTTTTTAGTTTAAAGGAGTCCTTTTACTGTGAACTGGGTTAGTGGTCACAAATCCCTTTATTTTTATAGTGGGGATATCTTATTTCTCTTTCTCTTATGGAACAGCTTTATTTAATATCATATTCTGGGTTAGCAGTAATTATGATCTTTCACAACTTGGGGTTCATTTTTCTGTGACCTCTTAGCTTAGACTCCATCATATATGTTGTTATTATAAAGGCTCTGCCTTTATGTGTGGCTTGGCTCTTCTCTCTTACAGCTTTCAATATCTTTTCCTTACTCTAATTTTTAGTTATATTTTGTCTATACTGTGTCATGTTAAGTTTCTTTTCTTTACTATTTGATCTCTTTAAGCCTCCTTTACCTGAACTGTTATAACTTTTTTAATATTTGGGAATTAAAAAAAACTTTATTGAAAATATTTTCTATGCCTTTGATCTGAAATGCTTCTCTTTCTACTATGGCCATAATTCGTAGATTTATTATCTTTTCAGAGTTTCAAATAGTCTTTACATTTTTTTCTTTTATTAAATTTATTTTCTTTGAGTAGTTGATCCAATTTCTTACCTTGTCTTTAAGCCACAGTATTCTGCCTTCCAAATAATTTATTCCATTGGTAAGGCTTTCCACGGATAATTTTATTGACTAGTTTAATTTTTTCATTTTTAGCTTCCTTTCAGTATATATCTCTGTATTGAATTCTCTTTTTAAACTGCTAATTGTCTTTCTTTTTCCACCCAGATGTATGTATCTTCTGGAGTCTCAATCAATTCATTGCTCTCTTCTCTCAGTTCATTAAGGTTTTTGCTTATGTTCTCTTTAAATCCTTTGAACACGTTTGTAATAATTCTTTTCAATGCCATTTCTTCAGTTTCACTTAAGTCATTCCACTTGGTGCCTATTTCAGTGGAATTGGTACCCCTTGGGGGGAACATATTGTCTCAGGATGTCATGTTGTTTGTATTTTTATGATGAGATCTGAACATCTGGTTTCAGATTAATAATTGTGCCTAGGTTATGCTGCTTGTGATGGGTCAGCGGGAAAGAAATCCTGAAACAGAGGAAGAGGACAAAGATGATTCAGTGCAGAGGGTTTTGTTGCCAAGTACATGCCAAGGTAGTCTTCTGGAGAGTGCTCCCAGCATGAGTAAGCAGGGGGGTGGTTTAAAGTGGAGGTTCTGCCTTCTGAGGTCAACACCCAGCTCAGCTAGGCAGTAGTTTGGCCATAGGGAGTACCCAGTGCTGTGGAAACCCTAATGGCAGTAAGTGTGGGGGCTATTTTTCCTGGACTATGACAGGTTGGGTCACAAGCAGCATAACCTAGTGCACACTTGGTAAGATAGTCCCTTCAGGTAGACCACCTCTGCTGTTCTCATTCTCCTTCTGTAAACCTGTTCCTCTGCCCAGGTCTAGGTTATGGCTCCAGGAACAAAAATCACATGCAAGAGGCACAATTAGGGATTGATCTGTTCCTTTGGATTTATTTTTTTAACTATGTGTGTGTAAATCTGTGTGGCTGTGTGAATGTGTGTGTGAGTACTCTCAGATGCCAGAAGAAGGCCTCAGATTTCTCTGGAGTTGTAAAATAAGCAATTATGTGCCACCTAATGTGGGTGCTGGAAACTACCCATAGGTCCTCTTTGTCAATATAAAGTGCTTTTAACCAGTGAGTGGTCTCCCCAGCTCCCGTTGGGTGGATCTTATTAATAATGAACAATGCAGTAAACAGCAAAAGTAGTTTTCCTTAAACATAATATGAGTAATATTACAGGAAGGAATGTGTGAGGCTGTGTTCTGATGTGCATTTCAGAGCATAAATACACACATGGAGATTTTAATCAAAGCAGATCAATCCCTAGACTCTCACAGAGAAAAGCCTGTGCAAAGGGCCATATATGCATACCTGAGAGTGAAGAAATCCCTCCTCTTCTCCCTAAACTGTTTTAATAACCATAACTCAATATGATTTAATATTGTAAGGTTTTAAAAAAGAAAAATAATTTGTTGAACTTAAAAATAGAATATTAAGAAAATCTTAGTAAAGATAAGCATTTATTCTATGTTTGCTTTTGTTCATAAGAATTACTATTTATTATCAATATTCCTAGAGGTTTGAACGTGCTGATTTCCCCCCATTGAACTGAGAGATCTCTTTCTTGATTTCATTGGATACAGATATGTCACACCAGTTAGATACTCACATGTCAGCTGTGCAACTCAACTTGTTACACAATAGCCCCAATTAATGAAATACATTCCCCATTTAGTCTTTCTTTCTAGAACAAAAAAGCTTTCCCTCAAACAAAGAGCAACATTTCAGGTTACCTTCAGATATTATTTACTAAAGACATAGCAAGCAGATATACATCAATGTAGGTAGTGCCATTGTCAAGAGGTAATGGATGTTACCATTTCTCACAAATTCTATGTACCACTTATGACATTTACATGCAGTTCACATCTTACAGAAAACATGTTAGATAAATGGTCTTAATAGAGTGACTAAAATATAGGTATTTCACTTTTCAACTACTGGAAAAAATGTCTATTTTTAGCAAATGTGAATTGACATTACTTACATATCATATACAAGAATACATGCAACACCTAAGAAACAAGAGATACTGCCTCAAAAACGTTTTGACCAATACATGAGATTATCCCTTGAAATCTGCACATGTTTCAGGGCATGTAAACACATAGAAGTGCATATTCACATACAGGGTACAAGTGAGAGTATCCCTGAATGAAAATCCTTAGAAGATATTATGTCACACAGGGAAATGCATGTTGATACTACAAAGAAAGTAAGGAGCCTGCAACAGTGTACTTATTTGAAGTTCAGGAAAAAAAACCTAATAATTTGTTGAACTTAAAAATAGAAAATAAAGAATATCGTAGTAAAGATAAATATTTATTCTGTTTTTGCTTCTGTTCATAAGAATTATTATTTATTATCAATAAGTACAGGTAAACAGAAATATCATGACCTGGTATCAGTGTGGCAATAAAACTCACTATTTTCTTCCTAGAAAATCAAAGCTAAATTACCAAAAACATAATAAGGACAAAAAGATTTGTTTTCAGAAAAAAAAATAAAGATCTGGTCAATTTCAGGCATTGACTCACTCTACAGACAAGTCAAATGTTATGAAAAAAATCCATCCTCTTGAATGCTCCACCCCCCAGTGTGTGTGTGTGTGTGTGTGTGTGTGTGTGTGTGTGTGTGTGTGTGTGTTTGTGTGTGTGTATAAGCATGTGTCACTGTGCATAGGCACATGCCTCTGTGTGTGTGCAGAGTTCAGAAGATAATCTCATGTATTAGTCTACACTTTGTTTTAAGCAGTTACTTTTTTCTTGTTATTTGGGGGAGGGGCTATATATAACAGACAAATTTCCAGAAATTTTCCTGTCTCCATTTCCCATCTTCTTTTAGGGGTACTTGGATTACAGAACAAAATTATATTATAAAGCTTAGAGTGAGATTTGGGGATTAGAATTTAAGTCATTAATCAGCACAATAAGCATGTTACCCACTGAGCCATCTCTCCAGGGACAAAGATCTTTTAAAACAAGTGATAAAAATG
Organism: Cricetulus griseus; assembly: GCF_003668045.3. Classification (NCBI taxonomy): domain Eukaryota; kingdom Metazoa; phylum Chordata; class Mammalia; order Rodentia; family Cricetidae; genus Cricetulus; species Cricetulus griseus. The sequence goes on along the minus strand of NW_023276807.1, from coordinate 90,857,727 downwards.
TTGACAAGAGAAAAAGGGCCAACAAAAGTAGTCTTGAGAAGCATGTATGTTGTGTAGTATTTGGGCAGAGGATTTTGTAGATGGCTACAAAATTTATTCGAACTATGAGATAATTTAATTTCTGTGTATACATTTATTTTCTCTCAGAAATATCTGGTACTCCCTGTCAGATAGTGAGAATGGGGTATTGCTGGCATCCCTTACCAGTTTATGCTTAATCTTTGCCTTTACATCTACTTGTAATGGTACCAGAGTCTAGTGAGTGCACTTTTAGGACCAATGCCCTCTTGATGGATTTTTTTCCCCTTAATCTATATGAAGTTACAATCCTTATCTTTTCTTGCTAACTTTAATGTTGTTCTACTTTGCTCTCTGGTGCTGTAATAAAAACATCCTGAAAAACAAACACAAACAAACAAACAAACAAAAAACAGGGATGAAAGGGTTTATTTGGCTTATGCAACTTGGGGTGGAAAGGGCTTATTTTGCATTACACTTGTAGTTCTAATCAATCATCGGGGGATGTCAGCACAGTACCTAAACCAGAAGCCATTGAGGGACAATGCTTACTGGCTCACACACTCTCTGAATCATGCTAAGCCACCATTTTGGGAGGTAGTTATGCCTACCACTACACAACTAATACTAAGCCAGCTTTCTTATACAACCAAGGTCACTTTCTCAGGATTAGTTTTGTGTATACTGACATGAGCTTTTCCATATCAGTCAACAATTTAGAACATTTCCAACCCTCATGGTCACAAGCCAATCTGATATGGACAATCCTTCAATTGATATTTCCTTTTCTCAAGTGACTCTTGGTCCTGGCAAATTAATAGTAAAAGCTAGCTGGGACAGAAGAATATTTTGTAGTATATGAGAACAATGGCACCTGCCTGTTTTCTAAGCCCATTTGCTTGGAAAACACATTTCTATCCTTTCACCCTTAGGTAATATCTGTATTTTATGGTGAGGTTATTTTCTGCAGGCAAAGAAATACATTTCTGGTACAATTTTCTAGTCTGTGTCTTTTGACTGGGGAATTGAGAACATTAATATTCAGAGTTATCACTGCATGGTGTTGATCAATTCCTGTCATTTGGCTGATTTTGTACTGTTTTCTTTTATCTTATTCTTGTCCTGTTTCTACATTATTCTACAGGGATTTATTCTTTATTTTGATCTCATTGATGGATTTATTTAACTCATCAATATAAAGTATTTTTCCAAGTATTTGCTACATAGCTGATTTAGAAGCCATAAGTACTTTTATTCTACTTTTTTTAGCATGGAAGACCTTTTCTTCATTATGAGTGTTAATTTTGATGGGTAGAGTACTCTCAGTTGAGAGGCATGGCCTTTTATGACTTCAATATAGCCATATAAATTATACTGACATGTAAATTTTCAGCTATGTAATCAATCTGATCCTTCGGATGGGCCTGAATTTATATGTGATCTGGCCTCTATCTCTTGCTATTTGTATTATACTTCCTTGGTTTTATATATTTAATATTCTAATGATACTATAACCAGGGAAGTGTCTTTCCTAGTCTTGTCTGGTGTTCTAAACATCACCAGCTTCTGGATTTACATGCTTTTCAAAATTATTGGGAAATTTTTATTAGTGTGATTTTTTAAAATATTTCTACTACAAGAGTAAGCTTCTCTAATGATGAATGAGTGAGACATGGACATACAGGTATAGTTGAATAACTTTAGGAGTCACTGTTATGTTCCTTTAGTAGCACAATAATACTGGTTATCTCCAGGCATATGGTCAATCTAGTCTCAAGTTCTTGGTCACTGTCAGACATGGATTCTTTCTCATGGAAAAGTCTTTTAATCCAATCAGATAGTGGTTGGTTACTTCCTAAAAATTTGTGCCACTATCATACCACAGTATCATGTAGATACCCAAGGCTATTTTAAAATAAATTTTTTTAGAACTCATTTTTGAAATTATTATATAATTAAAACATTTATCTCTTCCCTTTCCTTTCTCCATACTTTCCATGTACCCTGCCTCACTGTCCTTCAAATTCATGGCTTCTTCTTTCACCAAACTTATTGCATACTGTATATATATATATATAGATGTTTATTCATAAATTAACCTTCCCAGCTGAGTGCTGGTGGCACACACCTTTAATTCCAGCCCTCAAGAGGTAGAGGCACAAAGATATCTGTGAATTCCAGACCAGCCTGATCTACAGAGCAAGTTCTAGGACAGGATCCAAAACAATACAGAAAAACCCTGAAACCCTGTCTCGAAAAAACAAAAAGAAAAAATTTAACCTTCCCACTCCATATAATGTTATTTGTCTGTACATTTTCATTATGTTTTCAGGCCTTAACATTTGGCACTGGATAATCAATTGCTGTGTTCTACCCTGGGGAAGACCGTCTCTCCTGCTCCCAGATTTCCTCAGGTGCCTGTAGTTCTTTGTTTGGGGTGGGGGCCTCACAGGAATTTTCTCATCCATTTTGACATGTCTGTTGATGTCACACTTGTTCAGCTCATGTTTGGCAACCCACCTAACTACTATATACAAATGAAGTCATGATCAGTAATTGAAAGAATATCTACAACTAGTAACTTACTAAATCAGTATAATCTCTAAATCTAATCTATATTTATCTTTATATCCCCAGAGAAGTATAGTCTTCACCTGTCATTGAGGAAAGTTTTCTTTAAGACAGATGAAGACCACAAAAAGACACAGTTTTACCATGGTGTGTCTTTCCAGAGCGTTGAGGCAAATCGTGATGGAGCCCATAATTTTTTACACCTAATAGAGCATGGTGTTATAATTGCCATACAAATATTCCATATTAAATTTTAACATTAGGGGTGCACACAGTACATGTTTAATATGTTTTGAATAAAACACAAAATATTCCACATGTGAAATATGCATTAGAATCTCTCTTCCTCATGTCTTCATCATAGACAACTATAACCAAATAGAAAACAGGCAATTAAGCCATGTTTTAAATGAGGACACTGAAAAGTCTTACATTGGTTTCCTAAATAGTGAAGCCATTGTTAGTATCATTATTAGGAAAAACTGTTATCTTTCCTCACCAAGACACCTTCCCCCCATAACAGAGGATGATGCAGAAAAGAAAAGAATAAGGGACTGATAGTTGTCAGTATAAAACATACAAAGCATTGTAGGTTTAAAAAAAGACATTCAAGCATTTTGTTTGAATTAATTACTGAACAAAGAAATGACTTTTATACCTGCATACATATGTAGAGAACAGAAAAGAAGTGAAAAGCAATTGTATAATTATCTGCGATTTTAAAGATAAAAATACGTCAAGAGAGACTGCATTGTCAGAATCACATTACTAAGAAAATCAAGTCATTAAAATTGAAGATATTTTAGAAACTCAATTTAATTGTTCAGGTAATAGCAACAGTCATAGAGTTGTAAGGATTCTTATTCTCTATAAATAAAATCCCTTAATTTCATTTTGTAGACACACAAAATCAAAATTTGTAGATAACTGTATGAGAATAGCCTCTCATGACTTTAAATCTCTCTCATGTTTTGCACACCTTTAGTAATTTTGTACTCATTATAACTGTTTTAGGAACAGCATTTCATGAATTATCCAAATATAGTTTGGTATTCAATGTGTAGTTCATGTTGAAGTCATAAAAGTGATACAGGCTCAGTACCCCCACATGGTCAGTTTTTATTCATTATCTCCACATTTTGCTGGTCACTTTGTTATTAATTATTTTTTGCATTTATTTTACATACCAAGCATAGTTTTCCCTCCCTCCTCTCCTCAAGTTCCCCCCCACACCGCTGTATTTCATCTACCCCACTCACCATCCACTCCTCCTCCAGTAACAGATGGAAGCATATGCAGAGATTCATAGCCAAGCACTGGGCCAAGATAAGGGAGTCCTGTTGACGAGAAGGAGAACATGAGTGGGATCAAGGTTATGAAGGGAATCCCACAGGGAGAGCTGACCTGAGCTCCTGGGAGCTTTTGAACTCTGGAGGAACAACTAGGGAGTGTGCATGGAACTGACCCAGGCCCTCTGCCTCTCTGTGACAGTTACATAGCTTGGTCTGTTTGTGGAGCTCTTAGCAGTGGGATCAGGACCTGTACTTGTAGTGGTAGTTTGAGCTGACTTTTGTGAACTTATTTCCCATGTTGGGTTGTCTTGCCCAGTCACTTTTTTTTTTTTAGATTTGATTTAATATTATTTACATTTGTCTACAAAAACTGTGTTTTAATTTTAATACTTATGATGTTATTTTTAGCAAAGTATTTTATTTAATCAGCATAATTTATAATTATATTTCTGTGATGGATAATATGAAACTTTAGGATAGGAAATAACTAGGAGAAGAGTAAATTACATCTTTGGATGTATCTGTGGTATGTTTCCAGATATGATTAGATCATGAGGTCTCCAATTTAGTAAGTGGATTAATCCCAAATTGCACTTTTTGTGTTTTGGTATTACAGAAAAATTATGAGAGGAGGAGGAACCTAATTGGAGGAAGTATGTCACTGAATTTGTACTTTAGATGATTATATCTTTTTAAATTAATTTCTATTTAAATTTAAAACAATCGTATTTTACATACCAATCCCACTTTCCTCTCCCCCCACTTGTCCCATTCCCTCCACCATTCCCCCATCCCACCCCTCATCTATTCCTCATGGAGGGTGAGCCCTCTCTTGGGGGATCATCAAAATTTGTCACATCATTTGGAGCAGGACCTACGCCCTCTCGCTTGAATCTAAGCTGAGATAGTATCTCTCCATTAGGAATGGGCTCCCAAGGCCCATTTATTCACTAGGGATAAATACTGGTTCCACTGCCACAGGCTCCATAGAATGCCAAATACAACAACTGACACCCACATTCAGGGGTCCTGGTGCAGTCTTATGCTCATTCCCCAGCTGTCAGACTGGGGTCCATGAGCTCCACTTGCTCAGTTCAGCTGTCTCTGTGGTTTTCCCCAACTTGGTCTTGACCCCCTTTGTTCATCACTCCTCCCTTTTTAAAACTGTATTCCAGGAGTTTAGATCAGTACTTAGCTGTGACTCTCTGCTTCTAATTCCGTCAGCTACATAATGAAGGCTCTAGAATGGCATGTAAAGTAGTCATCAATCTCATTATAGGGAAAGGGCATTTAAGGTAGCCTCTCCACTATTGCTTAGATTCTTAGTTGTGTTCATCCTGTGGATTCCTGTAGATTTACCTACTGCCAGGTTTCTTTTAAGCCTGTAAGTTTTCCAACTATTAAGAAATCTCTTTCCTTGCTCTGTTTCTCTGTTCTTCTCCCAACTCTGATCCTTCATGTTTTCCTTCCCCTCGCCTTCTTCCCTCCTCTTTCTCCTACCATTCTCTCACTCCCCCATGATCCCATTTACTTGGGAGATCATGTACCTTTCCCCTTATCTCTTCCTGGAGTCTTTCTATATGCCTTCTCTTGGCTTCCTGCTAGCTAAGAAGTTAAGAAAGCCCATGCCTATTATGTTTTTAATAATATAATATTGTATCTATTACCATGAAATCAAGTGACACTGTACTGAAAATCAAATCCTTCCTCCCTTTCTATCTGATATCTTGGTTTCACCTATGCAAATATAACTATCTATCTATATCTATCTATCTATCAATCTATCTATAGATATATTCTAACATATATATTGTAGTAAATTTGTTCCTGATGCTTTCATCCACTTGGGAGGAGAAAACATGTGTTTATTTCAGCTCAAGTCTTATCTCTCTGTGTGGAAACACAATTGTTTTCATACAGTGCTGTCACTGAATTCCAAACACAACATACTCTTATCAATGTCAAAAAATTTATCATATTAAATGGCTTATGAGAAAATCTTTTGAGACAAATCTCCACATGATCACATACACATCTTATGAGAACCCTGTTTCAATTTGATATTGTTCATGTTGTTTGTACTTAAATTTGAATAAATTTGCAAACCATAAACATATGTAATTCATAAATGCTTATAATTTGCCTTGATCACATTCACTCAGGAATACCCTTTGTCTTCTTCCCATTGTTTCTGAACCTCTTTCTGTTCCCAACTATCTGCTTACAGCTTTCTCACACTTGGCTCCCCTTCCTAATTTTGTGAACCAATAACTTTCATTAGTATTTCTTTGAAAAAATTGGGTGAAACATAATTTATAATATGTTAGTCATTTCACAAAGGACTTTATCAATGAAGAAAATGTCTATCCATGCACTACTAATCATTACCTGCCCATAGAGCTTCAGGGGGGAACAAAACATTCCCAGTTCCATCCCCTTCCATGACAGGATGTTGACAGAATCTTTTATAAATAATGTGCAGGTAACACAACTGGTATAATTTCAAGAGTACAATGGCAAAGCCAAGCTTGGAAACAGTGTTTCACAGCATTCCACACCTTACTCTAGGTTTTAATATTTTCTCTGCCCCTTTGCTGTGGTGGTCATTAAGCCTTGATGGACATCAGAGCATTCTATTCAGGGATTGGTATTTAAGATTTACATAATCTTATCACATTGCTTGGTTGGAATCTCTGCAGTTATTGTATTCCTTTACAAAGCAAAGTTCTTGTAATCAAAGCTGGTATCAGATATGTCATAAAGACAACTATTTACAGGCCAATTTGTCAGATATCTCATGTAATTTTAGCAAAAATAAACAACAGATTTAATACTAGGATAAGTGACAACTGAAGCCATAAACTTCTGGCCAGGTTTACTGTGTCAAATATGAAGTACCTATGGTGGAACAGGTCACAGATCCAATCAGAATGTGGGTGGTTTTCTTAATGACCAATTACATGCTATTGCACATTGGGCACATATCCCTTGCCTGATTAGTAATTTGGCATGTATGATGAATAGCTGAGTAAGACAATTGATGAATATCCATCCCCACCTGTGCTACTAAGGCTAACAAATAGGAAAGAATCTGGTAGCTCAGTTAAAGCTTGATGTATTATGCTTGATGATAGAGCATCAGGTATCATTCCTTATAAGAGCTTATGTTCTGGTTGGTAACTAACTACGAGGGCAAATGTCTGTATTGTTTTCAGGGACCATGGAGCTTCCTTGACCAGCAAATTAAAGGGAGGTATCTTAGCCAAAGCACTGGGGTTGTCACTTAGTGTCCCAGAACTGCTGCAATAGTGATTGATGTAACAATCCAGTGCCAACCTCAATTTTTCTACTTAACAAATGATTTACACATATCACATCTTAAAAACATGCATCAAGTTTTCATTAATTTAGCATTTACTTTATGCCAACTGAGTTACTTTTTGATATAAAATTACTTTTACCTTCAAATGATAAAAAATAGGTGAATTTTGAAAAAAGCCTTTAAAATCTTTGCCATTTGTAACATATTTTCCTGACATCATTTATATGACTAAATTGTGTTCCCTCAAAATATCTAATTGTTCCATCTTCACAGAATGATGTTTGTAGGAAGGGCCTTTAAATGAAATTTATTTTCTTAACAATATCTCAGCTCATAGGTGTCCTAAAAGGAAGAGAATGTTCAGCAGAGAGAGAGGTATCAGATCTACAAGAAGAAATTAGAATTATAACCTCCAAAAGAATGAGGAAGTAAATTTAATGTGCTTATGATTTCCTGAATTGATAAAGATTTTTCCTAAGATGCCTGTTTGTGATGAATTCTACACTCTTAAAGCTAAGACATATATAAAAGGTAAATGATTCTGACAATGAGCAAGCATATTTATTTCTCACAATTGGATATCTTCATATGACGTGAAGCTGGGGCAAAGCTTATACTCCCATAGCCAGGAACTAAATTGGCTCTACTGGAAAAGACTTCTTGGCAAGAGTTTCTTTGAACCCTTTGTTGTAGTCATCATGAACTGACAGCTTCCTAGGCTATTCTATGCTTCATGATACTGATTCCAAGTGTCCTCATGTTACAAAGCCCATCTCAGTATGGGTAGATTCTCTTGCAGAGGCTGGCACCTGATCCAAACTCCTATGCTTGCCATTCTTTTTGTTATAAATATAATTACTTATCCATTTTTCTCTCATATATTACATTCTAACAGCAGTTTCCCCTTCCTCCACTCCTCCCAGTCCCTCCCCACTGCAACCCCCTCCCCAGATGCGGTTCTCTATAATGAAAATCACTTCACATAAGTGGGAAGCTGAAGTACTCCTTAACAGCTGTTGCTTATCATTGATTTTTTTTTTTAGTGTAGTAAAGGAAGATTCTGCTTGCTGCTAATTACTGACAGTTTGTTTACTCATGATTTGAATTTTTCATATGCAAAATTAATAAGAGCTATGTTCTAGATTTAAAGCCTTTGAGACTACAAGGTTATTCTTTACAATTTATTACTTAAAAATAATATGTAGAGTCAGTGGTGGTGCACACCTTTAATCCCATCACTCAGGAGGCAGAGGCAGCCAGATCTCTTTTATTTCGAGGTCAGCCTGGTCTACAGAAGAAGTTCCAGGACAGAATCCAAAGTTAAACAGAAAAAAGTCTCTCTTGAAAAAAAAATCTAGAAATACTGATGCTGTTAACAATAGTGTCAACATTCCATTTTTTGCTCTTGAATGTTTGAGTAGCACAAGTTGACCTTCATGGGACTAAAAAAAAAAAAAAAAAGATAAGTTATTAGGAAGGAAAAGACAGTGATCTGGAAGGACTTGAGGGAAGGAAAAATGATCATAAAGAACAGTTAATTTCATACATTTTGTAATATAGAATGGCTTTATTTTAATAATAGCCCAAATAACCAGCTATAATACATTAAAACAAATAAAGTAGTCAAATATTGTTCTGCATGTTACCTTTTGCTTCCTTAGTGATATTCTAATGAATGAAAACCTTTGACAAAACCTTTATGAGAATATGGCACATAGAATTGATTACCTCCATAAATGGTCACGGCTATGTTCACATGGAATGAGTTGCTCTTTCTCATGAAAGCACTCGAAAAATTGCATGGTTATACTGACTTTGCTTTTACTCTTGGAACAAAAAGAACTTATTCAAAAATTCTTATTTTGATGATTTAACTACTGACTCTTTTGAATGAAATCTTACACAAAACATATTTGTTAACCTAGTAATACACCTTCATTTCATTTTGATATAGTTTGATTAAAAATATTTTGTTGTCAGGTGTTGGTGACATGCCTTTAATCCCCGCCCTTGAGAGGCAGAGCCAGGGAGATCTCTGTGAGTTTGAGGCCAGATTGGTCTACAGAGTGAGTTCCAGAACAGCCTCCAAAACAATACAGAAAAACCCTTGCTCAACCAAAAATCAAAAAAAATATATATTTTCTTGATTCTTTGATAATTAAATATTTTGTACTTGATTATATTTATCACCCCCCCAATTTCCTTCTAGATACATACCCATTCCATACGCAGCCAAATTTGTATCCTCATCCTTTAAAAACATTCCACATACTATTAATATTGCCTATATACTCTTAGGTGTATGGCCATATATTAAAGCATGTTAGCCCTACCAGGAGGTACACATTTAAGGAAGACTAACACTTCATTCCCTAGAATCTATAAATTGCCAAACAGCTGCTCAACTAGTGGTGGTGTTTTGCCTTTCTACCTTTCCAATGCCAGGGAAAACACAGTTTCCCTATAGTCATCTACAACCTCTGGCTCTTACAAACTTTCTGCCTCCTTTTCTGAAATTATCCCTATCTTTGGGGTTATGGGCTTGTGATACAGATATCCCATTTATTCCTGACCATTCTACACCTTGTCCAGTTTTGAATCTCTATGATAATTGCCACCCACAGCAAACAAAAGTTTCTCTTATGAGTTCTGAAATATCTATGGATATAAAAATCAATCATTAGTAGTTGGTTCAAAACTATATCCTGTCAGCAGAATTAGTAGTAGGTTCTCCATAGGTTCTTAGTACTGTTAACTATACAGTATATGGTTTCTGCTTATACAGTGAACCCTATATCCATTCAGAAAATTTTTGGATACTCTTATGTCATGCATCAAGCCATTTGTTGCTGGGCAGTATGTTACTTTACCTCACAATGCTCACAGTTAGATAAGAATGGTGATAACTTTCCTCCACCAGTAGCATATATTTCACAGCCCAGCAAAATAAAAATTTATTCAGCATATTCTCCTTCATTTCTAGATTGATTTTTTCCTATGTAATGATTAAGTAAGTGATATCTTCAGCAGTGAATTAATGTAAGAAACCATGTGGGTATCTTTTAATATTACTTACAAAGTTTAGTGGAAATACTTCTGTCTCATCATCAATTTATGCCTTCTCATTCTCATATCATAAGTCTAATAATAATATAATATTAACTCAATTTAATGTCTGGAAAATGTAATATGTTTAAACAGAAGTGGTAACGTATAAAAATTTATATATCTTTTACTGTAAATATCCCTTTGGGGATGCACATACATGTGCATAAATATACGTTTATATAGTATTCTAATGTAAGAGTAGGAATAAAACAATTTTTGGTGTAGCTATTACTAACAATTTTCAATACTAATTTTGAATCACATTTGCATTTCTTAACACTGGGGTTTTAGTCTCTTGGTTTTTTAGATGGATATTTTCATAAGTTCTCTAGAAATTATTATTAAAATATGTTTAAATTTTTTATATTTTATTAAAATTTAGATAGCAAAATAAGAATATTATCAGTTCTGTATCCTAAATGACTAAAGTTAGAAATCATATTGATTATAGAGCTGTTTCACACTTTGACAGGATTTTACCTTGTGCTAACAAATATTTTTTGTGGGGATAATTGCTCTATGAGTTGAGTGTTTGTATTTTAAACAATTTATAATGTAGAGAATTAGAAGTAAAAATAGCATCCAATAAACCTCTGCTTTAAGTTCAAATCTTAGGTGGCCATCTGAAAACACATAAATGATTCTAAGTATAAATGATATATCAACATTTGGCTTCGATGAAAATTGCCTGAATACTATCATAACTTAATTTCATAACACTATTATCCAGCTCTAGAAATATATAAAGATGGGAGCATATAAACACTCATGTAAAACACCAACAGAGCTAAGCCATCTTAATAATGTTTCCTGTGGTGTATCACCCTTAAGTAGTCAGTAATGTTGCTGTAGCACATTCAAAATCAATCAGCCAAATCTCAACTGATGCCTGCTGGTTCTTTTATAAATTCTTTCAATAATGTGACTCTTTGGATAAAAAGAAAAGGGAAAAATATCTACTTGTAAAGCTCTCAAAGACGTAGTAACTTTAGGTAATTTGTACAGAGTTTTCTCTGAGGCCCATTTCCAGGAGAAATCATCTTTCTGAACTAGTTAAATTGGCATTTTTGTTTCAAGTATTACATTATTTCCAACCTTGTTCCTGTGCATAGACTGTGATATGTGATTGATCTGGAGATGTCCTTACATCTCTGCATGTTGCCTCACACCTTGTCACACTAGCACATAGTATGGACTTAAGTAAGCTAAACCCAAAGTGCAAAAATCAATAGCCTTTGGCTGCAAAGGTTTCCTTTTATGAGGTACACATCATTAAACCCTGGTGGATTGGTAAGGATCCTTACTAAAGCATAGGCACTGAACTTAGACAACAACAGGAATAAAACTTGTCTTTATGCTGACTGACTAGGTTAAATTAAAGAAGTTAAACTTTACAAGCTCCATGCTCTATTTCCTTTTTGTTAAAGATGTCGGTTAATGTGAAAGAGTACAACACTGCTATTATCATGTAGGTATTGTACAGGAAGTATAAAGTGGTTGTGGTCTAATGGTAAAATGACTAAAAGTGCTGTAATTAAAACAAAATGAATCAAACACTAGTTTATTGTTAGAAGTAAATATTTACAATGTCATGGTGGGCAAGTGGCTTAGTTAGAAACAGCACATTCCCAGGTATGAAAGATGATATCACAAAATTTTAAAGATGTTGCTCAAAAAAGTAAACAGTATAGTTGTACAGGTTAGTAATTTTACATATAATTACATTCAAAATTCCATAAAATATGTGATCAAAATGTTACTCATAAATATGTATCAAAACTAAATAGAGGAATTAAGCTCACGAGTATGATCTCACAAACAGATAAAGAATTATGGTACATTTAAAAGATAAGATAAAATACATTTATATAATTTAATACTGCACCAAAATAATGATCTAAAGCCAGGCACAGTGAAACCTTCTTTTAGGACCAACTACTCCAAACATTGGATCATGAGCAATACTTCAGCTCAATTAGAAATGAGCTTAGGCAACATAGCAACAATCTACATTAAAACTTAGTCAAATAATCTCATATCAAAAACCTAATTACCTTTTTAAAAATTCAAATTGTCTTATGAAACATGAATTATTTCATACATTTTCAAACAAAAGTTAGTTTCTTCCTCTACTGCCCCCTTCTTTTCTTACAACTTCTCAGACTTCGTGGCCTCCCCTCATCTCACATATGACCCTTTGCCCTAACCCCTTTCTTGACATATGTTGTTTCCTCTTTCATGGTCTCTTTGCAGGTTAATTTTATGGCTGTTTGACACATTCAGACTTATTCTGGCATGGGGAACCTCACATGAGAAAATGTCCCTACCAGATTGGCCTATGGCTAAGGGTTTGGTATATCTTATTAGTTGATTATTAATGTGAGAGATCCCAGGGATGGCATTCCCCACAGTGAGTGCTGTAAGAAAATAAGGTTCACTAGCCATCTGGAACATGCCAGCAAGTAAGGTACACTTGCCCATGGGCCAGATAGTTGTCCTCTTCATGGTCCTTCCCTGAAAAGATACTTTCCTGGTTTCCCTCGGTGGTGAACTGTAATGCAGAACTATAAGCTGATATAAACCCATCCCTCCAATGTTGCTTTTGGTCAAAGTATTTTATCGTAGCAAAAGAAATCCTAACTGTGACAGTCTCTTATTTTGAAATACCCAACTTTCCAGCTTTAGAAATATAAAATAGAACAAGTCAATTCATAAACAAGGAGAAGGGAGATAATAAGAAGATAGAGGTAGAAATTTGTAAACCAGGTAATGGGAAAAACAGACAAATAATTCATTAGTTGTTTGAAATTGTTAGGAAAATTGATAGAATATACAAAATGACTGATGGTATGCATACAAAGTGTGTTAGGATATCCAGAGTTTGAACTGGAGACAGTGGGGAAACAAATATAGAAAATGGTGGGTATTAACTAAAAATATACAGTCCAATAAAGAAAATCTGGAAGCATTAGAACAACAAAAATAGGGTTCCATCTTTGGGGACATGAAATATTCTGGGAGCTGCCATTCATTGTGAGGGGAAGTGACTAGAAGCCATGTTTAGGAAATACAGCCTAGTGCCACTTACAGATGTTTAAAAGTGGGGAAAACAACAGGGAAGGAGAACAAGAATTGTGTTCATGGTATCAATAGATGGAAAATGTCACCAGACATTTCTCTTCTGCCTGTAAGTTCCTAAATAACCATATAGAGTCTTGATATTAATTACAAACTGTTGGGTCTGTTAGATCAGACTTATTATTAACTAGCTCTTACAATTAAAATAAACCAATTTTTGTTATTCTATATTTTATCACTAGGCTCATGGGTTGTTACTTCACATCTTGCTTCTCTCTGGCAACTTCTGGTGCCCCCCACACCATATTCACACCTTCTTTTTCCCTGTATCTTTGGTTGGATTTCCCGCACGACTCTCTTCTGACTGACTATTGGCCAAATCAGCTTATTTATTAACAAATGGTAATAAAACATATTCACAGCATACAGAAGGGTATACCACATCACGAAAAGAATAATTAGATAACCCCTTATCTTTTAACTAGAGAACCATTGAGGCACCATATTCATAATGTTAGTGAAACAGCTCAAGATTCTGATGGAAATACACTCTTAGAAACTAAGAGGAAATGATGTAGGATTGTAAGGTTAAATTTGTCAGGAAGAATGCTTCAGAGCTTTGGGAAAACTTTTTCAGAACTCCACAGTATTCAGTGAGATAGAAACCTGGCAGAGGAAGGACCTGCAGCATAATATAGATACAAGTGAAAATCTCAGGAAGGACAGACCTAGGGTTGAGCAAAAATTTGAAAATGGATTTGTGAAACACTACCAAGAGATGTGACCAACATCTATTCCCTGATTCATTAAGAATAGCCTCACAACTAGATCAGGATCTGTCACCCAGTTTCAAATTCACACAGGATTACTCAGATGCAAGAAAAGAAATTTGACCAGCATTTATGACCTAATCTAGGAAGGTTCACCCAAGGGTGTGGCAGCCTTCTGGGAACCAAAGAGTTTTCAGATCTAATAAAAAACGATATGTGTAACAATAAATATTTCTACCAGCCTCCCAATTCTGCCATCATGCTATGGCTCCCAAATAACACTAAGAGTCTTATATTACATACAATGCTGCTGGCCAATGACTAGGATTTCTTATCTGCTATCTCTGTCTTAAGTATCAACCATAACTATTTTTATAGATTGTATTTATTTATTATGGATACAACATTCTGCTTCCATATATATCTGCACACCAGAAGTTGGCACCAGATCTCATAACGGATGGTTGTGATCCACCATGTGGTTGCTGGGGATTGAAATCAAGACATCTGAAAGAGCAGCCAGTAATCTCAAACTCTGAGCCATCTCTCCAGCCCCTCAACCATAACTATTAATCTATATATTTTATGAGAACTTATATCATTGAGGACGCCAGCTATATGTGCCCTGTCTTGCTGGCGATCACATGGCAACTACAGAGAAAAGAAGCTGAGGAAGAGAATAATTTCCTGCTTGTCCCTGCTTATATTCTGAGTCGGCCTGCTATGTCACTTCCTGCCTGGATCACAAGGCTTCTCTTTAGGACTTCCCCCATCAGGTATGTGCAGAAAAATTAATGAAACTAGAGGTAGTCTTATTATGAAAATTAATCCAGTCTCAAAAAGATATTTTATGTTTTTTCACATTGTGAGTCCTAGATTATATATGCATAAACAAAATCATATATGTATATACAGCATGAAAATGGAGGTAAAATTAATTGGGGGAATAAAGGGAAATTAGTGTTGGAATTGTATGTGTGTGCTCACTATACATAGTATACTTGTATGAAAATGTCCTTATATAACTGTACCATATAAAATACACACAATAACATTGTTAAAAGAAAGAAATCATAGTGAGATCAATCATCATAGCAAAACAGCCTGCATTATTAAAATCAATAATGAAGAAGGAAATAATGCCACTAACTATTAGCAACATTAAGGAAATAAGTAATAGACTATTGTGAGTAATCTCTTATCAGCAAAATCATTGTCCTATATCAATTAGGCGCATTTGTACAAAGATGGGGGCTACTGACTTCAAGCTGAAGAGAAAAACTGAATACTTTAGTAAGTAAAAAATTTCAATTCCTTGTCAATTGTGGGTCCCCTCCCCCAACAACAAACCAAAGATATTTTAATGACTTATTTGTAAATTATATCAATATTAAAAGTGTCTAACTTCAACCTTTCACATCTACTTTTAGAGGAGGAGGAAGAGTATGCAGGAAGGAAAAGATAAGGCTACTTTCTGTCTTACTTTTTTAGGTCAGTAGTACAAGGTTGGATGAATTCAATGAAGTATATAGATAATATAATGAGGAAAAGTTGTCAGTTCTCTAGAAACTTTAGTAGAATGTAAAGAGAGAAAAAGATTTCAAAATCATTCTTTGATGTCTGTGTTTTACTATCAACAGTATTTGGAGGAATTATGGGATATTTTATTTCTCACAAAATAGATATAATTTAACCCATGTATCTCAAATAGATTTCAACAGCATAAAGAATTATCTATCATATTCTACATAGAACAAAAATTGGAACATGTTTTATTTACTGTCTCAACATTCAAAGTAACTTAGTGTTATAGCTTCTTAACAGATTAAAGGAGAAATACACATGATTAACTTTATAGATTTTTAATAAACTTTAACAAAATGTGACTCTAATTTATGCTAAAATTTCTCAGTTAATGATCAAAAGGATAGAACTTTACTCCCCTTGGAGAAACCCTTAAGAACAGACTCTACAAATTGGACTCTTTTTCTGACACAGTAAAAAGCAAGGGTGCCTCTCTCACACTCATTAAAAACTACTGAGCTAAGAATATTATTCCCATGTACAGTCTCATCCATCACTTGACGGACTGGGACAGAGTACTGTAACAAGTTTGAGATCACTGTGGACTACATGACAATTCCAAACCAGATTTGGGTATAGAATGAGATTCTCTCTCAACAAAATAAATTAAAAATAATAAATTATATAAAAAACACACAGAGAATACCAAGACCAAGAGAGAAACTCAAAAGTATCTAGAAAAAAGGTAAATCATAAAATTCTGGAGAAATTCTTTGATTGAGGGGCATCTAGGTTGCTTCCATGCTCTGGCTATTACAAACAATGCTGCTATGAACATGGTTGAACATAGATGTCTTGTTGTATGAATGTGCATCCTTTAGGTATATGCCTGAAAGTAGAATTTCTGGATGTTGAGGTAGACTGGTTCCCATGTTTTTGAGAAACTGCCATACTAATTTCCAAATTGGCTGTACAAGTTTGGACTCCCATCAGCAATGGAGAATTCCCCTTTCCCCACATCCTCTCCAACATAAACTGCCATTGGTGTTTTTGATTCAGCCATTCTGACAGGTGTAAGATGATATCTCAGAGTTGTTTTGATTTGCATTTCCCTGACAGCTAAGGAATTTGAACACTTTCTTATGTGTCTTTCAGAAGAATGGATACAGAAAATGTGGTATATTTACACAATGGATTATTAGTCAGCAGGAAAAAACACAATAGAATCTTGAATTTTGCAGGCAAATGGATAGAAATAGAAGAAACCATTCAAAGTGAGGTATCTCATTCACACAAAGACAAACATGGAATTTACTCACTCATATATAGATTCTAGACATAGTGAAAAGGATCACCAGCCTACAATCCACACTTCCAGAGAAGCTAGGGAACAAAGAGGACCATAAGAAAGACATGCAGTGTCCCCCAGTGAAGCAGAATGGGACAAAAACCCCTGAACATATGGGGAATATGGGGGAGGGGTGGCCTGTAGGAAAAGAGGAGGGGAGAGGAGAAGAGGGAGGAGAACATGAGGTATCAGGAAGATTGATAGGGGAAAGTTATAGAGGAGAACAAAAAAAGAGACACATCAGTAGAGTGAGCCACTATAGGTTTAAAGAGAAATCTGGCACTAGAAAATTATACAGAGATCCAAAAGGAAGACCCCAGTTAGGAATCTAAGCAATAGTTGAGAGGCTACCTTAAATGCCAGTCCCGTATAATGAGAATGATGACTACCTAAAATGCCATCTTAGAGCTTTCATCTAGTAGCTGATGGAAGCAGAAGCAGAGATCCACATTTAAGCACTGAGCCAAACAGTTGGAATCCCGTTTCAGAGAGGGCAGAGTGATGAACAAAGGGGTCAAGACCATGTTGGGAAAACCCCCAGAAACACCTTACCTGAGCAATTGGGAACACATGGACCCCATTTTGACAGCCAGGGAAGCAACGTAGGACCAATCCAGGCTCCCTGAATGTGTGTGTCAGTTAGGAGCACTGGGGAGTCTATGGGGCCTCTGGCAGTGTAATCAGGATGTATTCCTACTCCAAGAAAGGATTTGGGAGCCCCTTTCCCATGGAGCGATACTCTAATAGCCTAGATACACAGGCGAGGGCCTAGGCCCTGCACCAAATGACTTGACAGATTTTAATGATCCTTCATTGAAGGCCTCACTCTCTCGTGGAATGGATGGGGTATGGGATGGGGGTTATTGGGGGGTATGGGAGGACGGGAGATAGAGGGAACTGTGATAGATATGTAAAATAAGACTGTTTGTAATTTAAATGAACTTTATATATTAAAAAATTCTGGAGCAAATGATTTGATCTAAATAGCAAAATTATCTAAAACTATAAACTCAATGAGTCCATAAAAAGTACTGTAATGAATTCCTGCTCCTATCAATATTATAAGCCAAAGTCATTATTTAATGTATGCTAGAAAAGAACATTATATTTTGAGATATATCACATTATTATTAATACTAAAATCATTTTAAAATTTAAAAACTCAACTATAAATCCAATAAGCTTAAGTGCAAAAAATTATAACATCTCTAAGAGATAATTTTGGATTATCTGTTAAAGGACAATATATATATATATATATATATATATATATATATATATATATTGCTTACTTGATATACAGTTACTCACTCATTGCAATTCCCCCAAATGCCCACACAAACCTCAGTAAGGTATTTCGTAAATGTTAAATTATATAATTCTAAATAAATTTAATTATAATTTTATCTGAATTCAATGAAAATCAGGCTACAATACATTTCACTGTGTAGAAATGTTCAAGTTTCATTTCTATCCTGCTCTAATATTCATTTTTAAGCTACAGTACTGAATACATAATACTTCTGGTGTGAGAAAAGGCACATACATCTATTGACTGGAGCCAATAATTTGGAGATGGAATCACACACAAAAAAATTAATCTGTGCCAAGACTAATTAAACAAAGGAACAAAAATCAGTGATTACAGCAAATGAAAGACTACAAAACCACATGCAAAATATGAGTGAATATGTTACTTATTGGCCTGTACTTCTCAAAAAAATAAAATTTATCAATAATGAACTATATAAGGGAAGAATCATAAAATTTATAGATGTAAGAAGAAAGGAGAAACCCCGTAAATGCTAATGAATAATAAAACACCTAATACAATGTAAATAGAAGGTGAACGTTAAGTGCCTTTACTGACATTAGCAACTTCTATGCTACAGAACACAAAATGCTAGGGGAATATAAAAATTACTTGCATCCTAAGAATGTAACTCAAAATGTTATGATTAATGATGTGAGTTGGAATTTTTCAAAAACGTTCAAAGACAAAAGTAGGGATTGTTTTGAAAACTCTGTTCTGAAAACATACATATCCAAAAAGTTTATATCATAGATAAGCAGATGAAACAGCATAATACTTTGCTTCATTGGCTTTGAGGTATCATAAAACTACAGATTAATGAGCGATCAGAGACACTGAAGTACTTAGTCAGCAAGCAACAGACAACTAAGATGCAGAGCAGAGGCAGGTCTACTCCATTGTTATCAGAATGCAAAACCAGGCAGAAATACACAGTTAGAAAATTACATACAAAACTGAGCATGTACATCCATATGAGGCATTAACTCTGTCCCAAATTATTTACTCAACCAATAAAATCAACGTGTGCACATAAACATTTTCAAGAAAATGTTTTAGCAGCTTAATTTATATCCTTCAAAATTCAGTTCGAAGTTAGATTGCTTTCAAAACATGAATAAATTTAACTTTGACACAATTGTCAATGAAATGCTACTTGAAAACAAAAGTAAGTAAGCTATCAAGCTGAACAAGACCTTGATGTATGAACCTTATATGCACTCACAAAAGCCATTTTGCTTGATGTTCATGGACATGAGAAGGTTGAGTAGCTGAAGTACTATGTTTGGATTTATTGTGATTGAAAATATTTTGTATGATACTTTAATGATAGATTTATGAAATGTTGCAGTTTTCTAAACTTTCACACTTCCATAGGAAGGAGTGAACCAAATTATAGAGGCTAACAGGATGCAAGGAAAAGTAAAAGAAAATAGAAATAGCATGGATATTCTTCACCTTATGAGTAGATAATAAAAGTATGAGGTATTTATGCAATAGAATATTTTTTTCAGGTGCTAAGAAAAATGAAGTTATGAAATTTGATAGTAATTTGAAGAAACTAGAAATAATAATCCTGAGAGGTAACCAAGACCCAGAAAGACAAACATCGGGTGTTTTATTTCACATGTATATGTTAGATTTGAATATTTAGATAAGTGTGTAACTTTTTCTGCATATTGGGAATAGATCAGAAAAGATGACCTAGAACTTCTACAGTAGGATGTAGTTTCTTTTCTGTGTATGCCCAAGAGTGGTATAGTTGGGTCATGTGGTAGACCATGTCCCAAATTTTTGAAAAACAGTCATACATTTTCAAAATAGCCTTACTACTTTGCACTCAAACCATCAGTGCATAAATGAGCTATGAGCATTTCATAGTAGCTTGGAGATAGAGAGTTGGTTTTTCTTAATAGTGTAGTAGGTGAGAGGTTGATGACAATCCAGGGCAAGTTTCACACATAAGAGTAGTTAAAAATACAAATTAGAATCAAGGATAGACATGAAACAAAGCAAAACAGAAACAACAGCAAAGGAAGTGAGTGAATGTAATCAAAACACATTGAAAAAATTCAAATAATTAAACTCACTTTCTATGAAACAGTGAGGAACTGAATTGATATACACAGCACTCAGATAAGAAACATGTGACTGTTCCTGTTATCCCTGATCTCTCCAGAACATTTATCATGAAGGGATATTGCATTTGGTCAAAGAATTTTTCAGCATCTAGTGAGATAATCATGTGTTTTTTTTCTTTTTCACTTTGTTTATATGGTGTATTATATTGATAGATTTTAGTATATTGAACCAACCCTACATCTTGGGGATTAAGCCTACTTGATCATGGTGGATGATTTTTCAGATATGTTCTTGGATTTGGTTTACCAGTATTTTATTGAATATTTTGTATCTATGTTCATGAGGAATATTGGTCTGTGGTTCTCTTTCTTAGTTGTGTCTATGTGTGGCATGGGTCTCAAGATAATTATAGCCTCATAAAAAGTGTTTGGCAATGAAACTTCTGTTTCTATTGTCTGGAACAATTTGAGAAGAATTGGTATTAGCTCTTCTTTGAATTTCTGGTAGAATTCTCACTAAAGCCATATTTCCTTGGGCTTTTATTGTTTGGGAGACTTTTGATAAATGCTTCAATTTCATTAGGTGTTATAGGTCTGTTTAAGTTGCTTACTTGTTCTTGATTCAATTTTGGTAAGTGATATCTGTCCAGAAAATTGTCCATTTCCTTTAATTTTTTTAATTTTGTGAAGTACAGGTATTCAAAGTATGACCTGAAGCTCCTCTGGATTAATAAAAACAATATACAGTAAACAACAGCTAACATCAAACTAAATGGTGAAAAACTCAATTTAAATCCTCTAAAATCAGAAACAAGGAAAGGCTGTCCGCTCTCTCCAGATCTCTTCAA
Organism: Cricetulus griseus; assembly: GCF_003668045.3. Taxonomy (NCBI): domain Eukaryota; kingdom Metazoa; phylum Chordata; class Mammalia; order Rodentia; family Cricetidae; genus Cricetulus; species Cricetulus griseus. The sequence goes on along the minus strand of NW_023276807.1, from coordinate 90,836,455 downwards.
TATTGTTCTTGAATTTCTAGGTAGGGCAATAAGACAACAAAAGGAAATCAAGGGGATACAAATTGGAAAGTAAGAAGTCAAACTTCCACTATTTGCTGATGATATCATAGTTTACATAAGTGATCCAAAAACCTCTACCAGGAAGCTCCTCCAGCAGATAAACACATTCAGCAACATGGCAGCATAAAGATTAACTAAAAAAAAACAAAAACAAAAACAAAAAAAACAATGGCTCTATTATATACAGATGATAAATGTGTTGAGAAAGAAGTCATAGAAACTTCACCCCTTATAATAGTCACAAACAACATAAAACATCTTCTGGTAACACTAACCAAAGAACTGAAAGACCTGTAAAGCAAGAACTTTGAGACTTTAAAGAAAGAATTTAAAGAAGATATCAGAAAATGGAAAGATCTCTCATGCTCTAGGATAGGTAGGATCAACATAGTAAAAATATCAAACTTCCCGAAAGCAATTCAGAGATTCAATGCAATCCCTATCAAAATACTGGCACAATTCTTCACAGACCTTGAAAGAACAATATCAACTTTATATGGAGAAACAAAAGACCCAGGATAGCTAAATCAACCCTGTACAATAAAGGAACTTCTGGAGGCCACCATCAATGACTTCAGGCTGTATTATATTATAATCCTGAAAACATCTTGGTATTGGAACAAAAATACACAGGTAGACTAATGGAATTGAATTAAAACCTCTGATATTAACCCACATACCAATAAACACCTGATTTTTGAAAAAGAATCTGGACATGTACAATGGAATAAATGAAGCATCTTCAACAAATGGTGTTGGCATAACTGGATGATGACATGTAGAAGACTGAACATAGATCCATGCCTATCACCATCCATGAAACTTAAGTCCAAATGGATCAAAGACCTCAAAATAATCCACCTACACTGAAACTCTTAGAAGAGAAAGTAGGAATTACCCTTGAAAGAATTGATACAGGAGACAGCTTCCTGAACATTACACCTGTAGTACAGTCACTGAAATCAACAATTAAATAGGACCTCCTGAAACTGAGTAGCTTCTGTAAGGCAAAGAATAGAGCCAGAAAGACAAAATGGTATCCCACAGAATGGAAAAAAGATATTTACCAACCCCATATCTGACAGAGGGATGATCTCCAAAATTTACAAAGAACTCAAGAAGCTAGTTTCCAAAACACTAAATAATCCAATTAAAAAGTGGGGTACAGAACTAAATAGAGAATTCTCAATAGAGTAATCTAAAATGGCTGAAAGAACATAAGAATGTACTCAACATCCTTAACCATCAGGGAAATGTAAATCAAATCAAATTTGAGATGCCAACTTTCTCCTGCCAGAATGGCTGAAATTAAAAGCACCAATGATTACTTATGCTGGATAGGATATCGAGAAAGGGGAACACTCCTCCACTTCTGTTGGGAGTGCCAACTGGTACAGCCACTTTGGAAATCATTATGGTGATTCCTCAGGAAAATAGGAATCAGTCTACCACAACATCCAGCAATTCCACTCTTAAGCATATACCCCAAAGAAGCACATTCATACAACAAGTACATGTGTTCTACTATGTTCATAATAGCATTATTTGTAATAGCCCAAAACCTCAAAACCTGGAAGCAAACTAGATGCCCCTCAACTGAAGAATGGATAGAGAAAATGTGATACATTTACACAATGTTGTAGTATTCAGCAGAAAAAAATAAACAATGGAATTTGGAAATTCACAGGCAATTGGATGGAACTAGAAGAAACCATTATGAGAGAGGTAACCCAGTCACAAAAAGACAAACATAGTACATACTCACTCATATATGGATTTTACACATGGAGAAAATGATTACCAGCTTGCAGTCTATACTGCCAGAGAAGCTAGGATACAAGGAGGACTCTAAGAGAGACATACATAGTCCCCCAGATAAGAAGAAATGGACAAGATCTCCTGAGCAAATTTGCATCATGGTGGGAGGTGAGAGGAATCTAGGAAAATGAGAAGGGGAGTTGAGGAGGGGTGAGGATGACATATGGGAGCAGGAAGCTTGTGTAGGGGGAAGAATGGAGGAGAGCAAATTATATAAATAATATTATAAATTAAGTTTACCACCTTTATAGTGAACAGCAACCTTGATGCAATTTACAACAATGATAATAAATAAATTCTGTGAGAAAATAAAATGTTTTAACAGTACAAATTAAAATTAGAATGGGGTGATAATGGCCTCATTCAGTTTCCTTAAAGAATTTATAGATCGAAATACAGAAGATGCATTCAGAAGGGAGCCTTCAGTGATGGTCCTTTTATAGTGTTTTATTATAGCACTGCTTTGCACTTGTCACTCTGGGATGACATACATACAGGCACTGACTATGTTCCGAAGATCTGAATTTTGCAATACAAACCAAAACCCATTGACAGATCATTTAAGCCCAGGCCTCCTCATTAAATAGTCATTGCAGTACCCAGGTCTACACTCATGTGCTTAATTCTGTCTAACATTTTTTCCTTTAATTCCTTTGTGAGAGATAGAAAACAAGACATTCCCAAATAAATAATATGCATAAGAAAAGTGTCCCAGGGTGAGATTTCAGGAAAACTCAGCCTTTGGCAAGGATGATTTGTAGTAATATATAGTATTTTTGTTTGAGAACCATGTATTTGCCAAGTTGAAATAACAGACAGGAGCCATGTAAAACATGCCAAACTTGTTAAACCATATTTAGAGTATTATAACATCATCAAAATGAGTGAGAAAAGAAGAGTATAAATATGAAAAAAATGATTGAGACAGAAACTTTCCAAAACACAAAAGAAAGCACTGGGGGCAGATCCCGAAAAGGTATGGTATGGTTATACTTAAAAACAAAGCGTGTGTAATGTTTCATTCAGTCATTCAACCAAATGTATCAACATCTGGGGCTTGTTATTTTCTAAACTCAGAAGGAGAGTTAAATCCAAAACAAAGTAGCTCTTAGAGTGTGTTATTGATATTCTCACAATCTAGACTGAATATAAGGGCATAATAAAGTCAACTGAAATGAGGCAAACTGTCTTTTCCCCATCTTTAAAGGAGATATAAATTTAAAAATATAGGTCTGCAACCATCATGAGAGAGACCTGGGTGCAGCCCCAAACAAAGCAGCATTGTAGCTACAAACATCAAAGACTTGGACCCACATCCACTGAGAGGCCCCATCTCCACCCACTAGAAGTAGAGATATGAAGACAATAGTATAAGAACACATTCAATAATGTAAAGAGTAATATGACACCATCAGAGTGTAGGGGTTCTACGCCAGAAAGACCTAAACATCCCAACACAAATGAAGTAGAAGAAAATGACCTTAATAACAACTTTATGAAGATAATAGAGACACTTAAAGAAGAAATGAGAAAAACCCCTAAAGAAATGGAAGAAAATACAAACAAACATTCAGAAGAAATGGAGGAAAAGACAAACCAAATGTAAGAAATCAACAAATCTATTAAAGAAAGGAAGGAAAGCACCCTCTCAAAAAAAAAAAAAAAAAAAAAAAAAAAAACCAAAAAAAGCCAATCGAACAGGTGAAGGAAACAATTCAAACTTTTCAAGACTTGAAAACTAAAATAGAAGCAATATAGAAAACACAAACTGAAGAAATAGAAAATCTGGGTAGACAATCAGGAACTATACATACAAGTATAATGAACAGAATACAAAACATGGAAGAGAATCTCAGCTGTTGAAGATACACTAGATTGATAGAGGATGTCTTCTGTATGTATGGTTGATGAGTAAAACAGTGTTTGGCTAGTGGCTAGGCAGGACAGATAGGCAGGACTATGAGACAAGGAGAATTTTGGGAAATGTAGGCACAGGGAGCCTGCCAAAACAATCACTATGTAGGCTGCCAAAGGAGTAACAGGTCTGGACCCTTCTCCGGTAAGATAAGACCCTGTGGAAATACTTGATTAATAGAAATGTGTTAATAATTAAGACAGAGCTAGCCAATAAGAAACCCTAGTCATTGGCCAACAGTTTTACAATTTAATATAATGTCCATGTGTATATTTGGGGTTGAGGTGGCTTTAGAACCAGGCTGGTGGAACAAGAAAACTTCTGTAACAATAGAGGAAATAGATTCATCAATCAAAGAAATCTTAACTTCAACAAATCCCAACCTAAGGATAATAGGTATAGTAGAAGCTGGAGAAGCCCAGTTAAAAAACATGGGAAACATCCTAGATACATGGAGGAGGGCCTAGGTCCTCCCCCAGATGATGTGACAGACAGTGATGATCCCCCATAGAACGACTCACTATCTTAGGGACTGGGGGTGGCTAGGTTGGGTGAGGCATAGGAGGATGGGAGGAAGAAGAAATGGGAGACATTGATATGTAAAATAAGATTGTTTATGAATAAAAAAGAATTTAAGCAATAGTGGAGAGGCTACCTTAAATGCCTTTCACCTATAATGAGATTGATGACTACCTTAAATGCCATCATGGAGCCTTCACCCAGTAGCTGATGGAAGCAGAAGTAGAGATTCACAGCTAAGTACTGATCTAAACTCCTGGCTAAGCACTGACAAAACCCCCTCGAGTCCAGTTGTAGAGAGGGAGGAGTGACGAACAAAGAGGTCAAGACCATGCTTGGGAAATTCACAGAAACAGCTGACCTGAGGAAGTGGGAGCTCATGGACCCCAGTCTGACTGCTGGGGAAACAGCATAGGACCAAACTGGCCCCCTGAACACGGGTGTCAATTAGGAGCCCTAAACAGTCTTTGAGGCCTCTGGCAGTGAAACCAGTATTTATCCCTAGTGCACAAATGTGGTTTTGGAGCCCATTCTTATGAAGAGATAATCTCTCTGCCTAGATACATGGGTGAGGACCTAGGTCCTGCCCCAAATGATGTGACGTACTTTGATGGTCCCCAATGAGAGCTGCCACCATTCCTGAATAGTTGGTTGGGGTAATGGGAGGACAAGACGGATAGGGTACTTGGTTTGGTATGTATAATAAGACTATTTATTTATTTTAAATACTTAATGGGGATTCATTCCACACTACCAAGCAAGCACGCAATATGTATTTATCTTCTATTGTCATGCTAATTTTAGTACCACTATGATATTTCACTCTATGCTCAAAATAAATTTGATGAGTTCCCCATAGTATTTTAAAATTATATATTGTGAGTGAAATCATAAAGTGTTTGTCAAAAAGATACTTCTAATGCTTTTTTTAACCTTCCATTTACTCATTGTGCATTATGAACATAATATGTCTTCTCTACACAGATGATTGATGCAGACAATTCTATTCTAAATGTGTCATTTATTCTAAACATATAAGTTAATATTATAGAAAGTACATGTTAATAAAATTTATTTTAGGAGTCAGTTCTTAAGACATAATTCATTAAAGGGGAATATAAGTTTTGGATAACAGCCCAAGTTCCATATAACTGCAGATACAATAGTCTTTCCTAGTATGTTTCAAAAATCATTATTATAATTACATCCAACAGTCATCAGCTCACTATCCACTATTATCACAAACAGTGCATTGCACTGTATTTAGAAAATAAAATTATAGCTGTCATAACCAATCAATTCCATAATCTAAGTACAGTTTGGCATTTTAATGTACTTGTACCTTTGGCAATCTATGGGCTTTTTGAGCCACTTTTATCTTATAAATATCCATATTTAGTGCTATTTAATTATTAGAAAATGAATATCTAAAATTTATTGCACTCTTCTTTGTAATCAGCTTCTTAATTTGATGACAATCTTCAAAGTTACGGTTTTACTTTTAAAAAAAAACTAAAGGTGGCACTTCTGAATGCTTGCCTGGAACAACCAGGTTGCTTTTAAAGAAAATTACCAGATTTTGTATCTAAAAATTACAAATAATTAAATCCTAATAACTGAAATAATTTCATTGCCTAATTTGTTCTTTTTAATGTAAGATTTTTATTTAATTTTTTTTTCATTTTATATTCCAACCCCAGTTCCCTCCTCCCCTTCCCCCTCCCTATCCTTCCCCTTTCCCATCTTTTAGACACTCCTCCTAGGGAATGAGGCCTTTCTTGTGGAATCAACAAAGTCTGACATACCAAGTTGAAGCAGGACTAAGTACCTTCCCCCTGTTTTAAGACTGAAAAAGGTATCCCACCATAGGAAATATGTTCCAAAAAGCTATTTAATGCCCCTGGGATACTTCCTAGTGCTACTGTCAGAGGCCTTCCCAACAGATCAAGTCACATAACTATGACCCACATTCAGAGGATTTAGTTCGGTCCCATGTAGATTCCCCAGCTGTCAGTCCATAGTTCATAAGCTCCCACTAGGTTGGGTCAGCTGTCTTTATGGTTTTCCCCATCATTCTCTTGAACCCCTTTGTTCATATGATTCCTCCTCTCTCTCTTCAACTGAACTCCAGGAGCTCCTCCCAGTGCTTGGATGTCGGTTACTGCACCTGCTTCCATCAGTTTCTGGATGTACATTCATGTTTGTCTTTCTGGGTCTGGATTACCTCGCTCAGGATTTTCCCCTTCCATTTGCCTGCAATTTTTCAAGATGTCATTGTTTTCTCCTGTTGAATAATACTCCATTGCATGAATGCACCATACTTTCTTTATATGAAATATATATATATATATATATAATATATATATATATATATATTCATTGGTTGATGGGCATTTAGGTTGCTCCAGGTTCTGGCTTTTACAAACATTGTTGCTATGAACATAGTTCAGCAAATGTCTTTGTTTATTTACCCAAGAGTGGTATTGCTGGGTCTTGAGGTAGATTGATTCCAACATTTGTAATTAAGGTCTCAATTTGGTTCCAGACTATGTTCACTAGATAATTTAAGACATGCTTGGAACTGAGAATGTTGAAAATATAGTTTGAAATGCTTTCTCTAGGTATAGTAGATGGCTATGAGAAGAGGAATGTAACAAGTTATTAAATATAGTTTCATGAACTCATTTATTTAAAGCTACAAAGAAACAGAATGACATATTTCTAAACACAGTGAAAAAAGCCACAGTGATAACTAAGCCATAATCACATGTATTCATGGCTGGGTGAGAGTGAAGTTTTTTTCAAATAAAAGTCCTATAAAAATAAACAAATTTTGGACCTCATTCTCATATTCTTGATGATAAAAGTAATTTGTTGGTCTTATCTGCTTTATTTCTTCTTAGAAGAAGATGCATATATATATGCATCATAGATGGCATATATACATATATATATATATATATATATATATATATATATATATATATATATTTGTGTGTGTGAGTGGAAGTGTGTTTGTAATACACACATTAAAATATTTGAATTGATTATCTAATTCATTTACATAGTGTGGAAACATTAAAGGGCTTCATATTGCTGCACACTGGTATGCTATGACCTTTGCAGAAGAGCAGTAAAGCATGCAAATGAGTATGAAGGGCTTGTTGGTAGTCAAGGTATTAACCATAAAACAGGGATGTAGTTCAGTTAGTTTTTCATGGAGCTCAGTTGAGTGACTGACTAGAATGAAAGCAGTACAGATTTCAAATCACAAGAACAGCATACACTTGGAATGTTTACCCATGGCTGTAATGCCAACACCAACGTGTTAAAAACCAGAGGTTCAAAGGCTCAAGGTCATCCTTGGAACATAAGAAGTTCAAGGCAAGCCTGGTATACATGAGGATTTATTCTGAACAATAGCAAAACAACATCACCCAAGCCCATGCCTTCCCGGTTTCAGCAACTTCAGCATCCCTTCATGTTGTCAATCAGAAAAAAATAGCAATATACCATACACCTAACCATACTCATGTTGTCTATAAGTTTCCATCCATCCACATCTCTGCCAAGGCAGGAGACTTCTTTTCTGTCCATTCTACCATTGTTTATACATCTGACACTTGCGTTGAGCATCTCCTTAATACTCCTATGCTTCTGCTCATACCAAGATTGCAACTTATTTTTTTTTAACTAAATGAATCCCATTTTTCTGTACTGTCATGTATTTCATTATTCTAGGCATGTATTTACCCTTCTGGATGTCTGCTAAGATATTGCAATATTACTTTATTGCTTAACCATACTCTCTCCGTATCATTCTCACAGAAGGTTGATTTGCTTGAACACTAGATAACACTTGTTTTCACACCTTACAGAATCTTCATAAGAGAAGCTTACTGAGCATTGCTGATTATATGATATTGAATAAGATCCACAAAGACAGATTATGATACAGATTTCATTTATTTTACATTGAATGGATGGAAGATAAAACACTAAAACTCCTTTAAGTTCCTGTATCTGCCTCAAAGAGATTTCATCTTTGAGAATAATGTAGTAACAGTGCATCAAAAACTGAAATGAAGGCAGGTGAGAGGATGGACAAAAAAAGCTTCACAGATGTCTTCTTTCTTACAAGCTTTAAGATTAAAGTCAGTAAATATTTTGGTTTGTAGAACACAAATCAAGATATCATTTAAAAAAATTTTATTTCCATAGTTGCATCCCACTTTTTATTGAGCTTCAAATAATGTAAATTTAAAAACAGAAATTACAAGTTTTTATGGAAGGTTTCCTTAATGCAGGAAAATATTAAAAGACATGTAATTAAATTTTCTTTGCGAGCTAAACGGAAAGCAGTTTAACTAACTACATATTAAATATTATAAAACATATTTAAGGTAAAAGTAAGTAAATATATTTTATAAGTATTTTAAAATATTTTATTCATTTTAACTATTTAGTACCATTTTGAAAAAATTACTGTGATTCTTAAATTCAATTAGTCCACAAACCAAGGTTTGTCTGATTACAATTAGTACTTCACATGTGATCGTGGGCACGTGACTGTCTACTGGAAAAAAGGTTCCCTACCAGTGGCCATACTCTCTCAAGAAAATGACTGTCTTCTAAGGTAGGTGTGGGATAATGTATGTTGTATTTATTCATAATCTACTCATGCTGTAATTTCCTAATGTTATTGCTTTTACAAAATATAAACAAAACTCCTAGAAGTAATTGTTAAGGGCATGTCCATTATGTCTGGAAATACAAGTTTTCTTATATTATATCTTCCCACATGTACAGGTTACAAATTAATATTTTCTAGTGAAAAAAGACAAGGCTTAAGGCATTCAAGATATTCACATAAATTGTCATTCATATTCTTTTTATGTAGAGAATATATATCACAATATCTTAGCACTTTGGGTTCTGATGCTTGCATAT